>NC_053150.1:31265237-31592399 GCF_016808335.1 Panicum virgatum | reverse complement strand
CAGGATTATTGATTCTTCTCAAATGCACTTGTGTGAGTTCTTGTTAACCTATCTACCTTTCGTTGTACCACGTATAGAGTCTGACTCTCTGATGCAGGACAGCAGGGATACGGTGCTCATTTGAAGGCACACGCCCGTTAATCTTTGGAAACGTTATAAAAGCAGGTTAGTTGAGGGTGGTTGTTTTGATGCTAATGACAAGAAATGGAAGTTATCTCATTCAATCTTTACCGTAAGCATCCAACTGTGCGTCTGTGCCGGGCTGCTCGATATGAAATTATGCAGTTGAGTTTTCAAATGCATCGATCTACTCCGAGTCAGGATCGAAGCGCTCACAGACTCGGACGATGGATGCGATGACGGACGTGCAGAACCTATAGAATTCCAAATGGGCTGCCCGGCCCTAGCACGGCACTAACCCGATGTGGCCCGGCCCGATGCGGCCCGGCACTATCCGGCCCAATAAATTTTTTGTGCCGGGCCATGTCGGGCGCCGTGCCTAAATCACGGCCCAGGCCCGGCACTAAGGCCTTTTTTTCGTGCCGGGCCGGCCCGATGGCACGGCCGGCCCATCGTACTTGGCCGGTCCTGCTTGGGGGCGGCAGCGACACAGCCGCAGGGCGCAGCGCAGGGAGGCGGCCGCGCGAAGGGGGCACGGTGGCCGGAGGCGGCCGTGACCCCGGCGGGCGCCGCCGCAGTGGACGGCGCGGGGCCAGAGCCGGCGGCGGACGGCGGCACGCGGCCGCACGGGGCGGAGGTGGCGATGGACGAGGGGGGCGCCCGGCCAGGGGCTCGCGGTGGCCGGAGGCGGCGGCGGCAGTGGCGGGCGGCGCCGCTGTGGCCGGTGCGGGGGCCGGAGCCGGCGGCGGCGATGGCCAAGGGGGGCGCCCAGCCGGGGGCGCGCGGGGGCCGGAGGCGGTGGCGGCCGCGGCAGACGGCGCCGCTGGGGCCGGCGTGGGGGTGGGGGTGGGGGTGCGTGCGGAGGAGAGGGAGGGCGGCTGGGGAGTTGGGGTGGGGAGAGAGAAGAGAGGGTAGAAATTAGTGTTTGATGATTTTATATGTGGGAGGGAAAGAGGTAAGGGGAGGTGGACTGCTGGGCCATTGAATGTCTCGGGCCGCTATCGGGCCGGCCATTATCGTGCCGTCACTATGGGCCGAGATGGCGGCCCAAGCACTAAAAGACCGTCGGGCCGGGCCGGCACTAAGCACTATTGATCGTGCCTTAGGCCGGGTTAGGGCCGGGCTTTTTAGAGCCGTGCCTCGGGCCGCCAATCGCGCCCGGCCCATTTGGAATTCTATAGCAGAACCTACACTTACTACCGGATTCTAGTAGTTTGCCTGTGTGCCAAGCAAGTCACGTTTGTCGTGGGCTCTTTTTCGGTCACATGGCAAAGTTTTTGCTATTGCTCTTTTGGCCTACGGCAAAAAATTATACTCAGCAAAATTTGAATCAAAAAAATCTGAAATAATGGCAAAAAAATTTCAATTAGAGAAATCACAAGTTGTGGAATTCTTCACGCAATATTCACGAACCTTCCCCTCGCACCTAACCTCCTCTACCAATGCACCACACCCTCACTTGTATCTATACTCCATTCATCCTAAGAAATAGCGGACATTTTTCCTCTACTTAGGGTGGGGAATCGAAGGCCATTGCCTGAGGCCTACTACAATAGTTAAAGAGATAGGCGACTGCAATGAAAATAGCGGAAAGACATGAAAAAATGGAGATTATACTTTTTTTTGGAGGGGAGTAAAAAACCTCCTTCTTTAAAATAATCAAACAGGTCAAAATAAGGCAAAAAGCATGAGAATAAGAAACAATAGATCCGGGGACAAATAATCTTGTGAAAATAACCACTTTCCATTACACCATAATGGTACTCTCTCCAAACAAGCAAAAGATTGAGCAACTAGTGTGAAAGCCGTTGCGCTAACGCGCATTATCCACCACATCTTGCCGGTTTGAGACAAAGATTTGACATAGATTACGCTTTCTCGCTACTCGCCCGCAATGGTTCACTGATCAATACTTCACAAAGTAGTTGGTTCTTTGTCTTCATGAGGAACTTTAAAGCAATACTTTGAAGGCATGCTCGATCAGGACCCTTGCTTTATTGCGAGCCAAAACAGCTGCACTATTCACTTCAACATATAAAAGGAAAAAAAAAGAGTAAAAATGTAGTTACAGATGTGAAAAAAAGTGCCAAGCCTTGCTGACAAGAATTGCTCAACTCCCACCTGCTTTTCTTTCCACACATATTATACTAAATCAAGTGTAAATTGGTTATTTATGCCCCTAAATGAATTCAAATTAAAAAGTTATCAGCTACAAAGTTTCGTAACATTTAGAGATCTACAACTTTATTTTGGTAGTTTTTCCATCTGAGGTCGTTTATAAAATTTGAATTTTAAATTTGAGAAATTCAAACTTAGATTTCAAATAAAAAGTTGTCAATACAAAGTTTCATAACATTCCGAGATCTACAACTTTCATTTTGGTAGTTTCTCCATCCGAGGTTGTTTGAAAATTTTAAATTTCAAATTGAGATATTCAAATGTACTTTTCGCTAGCAAAAATTAATTCAAAATAAAAAGTTGTCAACTACAAAGTTGTATAACATCTGAAGATCTACAACTTTTATTTGGTCATTTATTCATCCGAAATAGTGGTGGTAACATTGTTCATAAATCTTATATATCTCTTCTATTTTAGGAAACTATACGAGAGATCTAGATTTTGTGAACAATGTTACTATTGCTCTATTGAATGAAGAAATGACCAAAATAAAAGTTGTACATCTTGAGAAGTTATACAACTTTGTAGTTTAACACTTTTTAATTTGAATTAGTTTACTGCTTCAAATGTGCTTTGAATTTCTCTTTGTTGCGTGTTTTTTCTCTAGCACTCTGGCAAAAATCTTGTTTCCTGAGTGCCAAAAAAAACACTCGACAAACAAGCAAATTTGTCGTATGCAAAAATGAAGCACATGGCAATTTTATTATTTTGTCGTGTACCAAAAAAACAAACAGCAAAGAGGTTCTTTGTTGTGTGCTATATCTTTGTTGTGTGTGCACACGATAAAGAGGTAGTTTGCCGTGTGCCCGACAGAAAACATACGGCAAACTACCAGGCACACAGCAAAGATATATATTATTTAGATCTAACTAAAATTTTATTTATATTTTCCTAAAAATAAAAACTACCTTTCAAACCATCCAAGGGACAAATTTTTCAGGTTTTGATAGTTGGATGGCCTCTATTATCTGGTTTTGTAGTTGAAGGTTGAAAATCGGACTTTTGCGATAGTTTGATGGTGTATATTGGACTTGAGAGGATCTTAAGATGCCTAGAGGGGGTGAATAGGCTAACTTGAAACTTAAAAAAACTTTCAAAATAGTCAGTACACAAGAGGCCCGGATACTCCGGACTTAGGGTCCGCAGTTTCCGGAGATATGGTCCGGAGTGTCCGGGTATGAATGCTCGAAAGGAAAACTACTGGGTACCCTAAAGAAAATTTAGATTTACCAGGGTTCCTTGGACTTGTTTTTCATCAGTAGGTTCTTGCTAGAAGCTTGTGTATGCGTAGATCGGCCGGAAACCCTAGAAGATTAGTCTCACAAGAAAATAACTAAAAGCTCAAGTAAAGAAGACACAAAGGAACAACGATTTGTTTCCCGAAGTTCACACACATAGGTGTTACATTTCCATTGAGGACGAGTTCAAGAGACGGTGCTCAAGAACCCCTATGCTCCTCGCCCAAGGGCGAGACCAACTCTCAAGCCCAAGATCACTTACTATGGATTCCTCCGAGAGGAATGGCGAGTACAAACTTCTCGTGGAGCTCACAAATCTTGTTGAGCACTCACGAGCACGCCTAGCCATCTAGAAGCACAAGGCTTCAAAAAGTAACAAACTTGAATCCATTGGCTTGACGAAAATTCTAGTGCTCAAGCATGGGAATGTCAGCTCACTAGCATAAATCTTGTCTCTTGCACCACTCTCACTTGAATCCCTCAAGAAAATCACTCAAGGATGGAAGGGAGGGAGTGAGAGAGCTCTTTCAAGGCTCCTTTGCCTATTCAGTTCAAGAATAAGCAAATACTTCTCACACAGAAAACTAGTCGTTGGCCAAAGGGTATCCGGAGCCTTCGGGTATATGTCCGGATACTAACCCAGAGTCTCCGGGTTCAGCAGGAACTTCACTCAAAAGGACTTGAGGATAATTTTTGAGTGGCTTTTGTGGCTCACAGAGGTTTGTATAGGTTCTCTTGAGCACTAGATCCAAGTCAAAACCTGCAGATCAAAGTCACTCTTGATAGTATGGTGTTCTTGTACCCAAATTCAAAATAAAATACTATTCTTCGAGTCAATTCAAAACACCACTTTCATTTCCTTTTTAGGGGACGCGCTGCATCATTTGTTTCACATGTTCAACCTTAGCACCTTCACACATGCTAGAATACAATATTAAACGTACATGTGTTTTGTTATCAAACATCAAAACCCCCTTAGAGGCCTAAATATCTTTCAATTTCCTCTTTTTTGGTGATTAATGACAACCCATATGTACTGCATTTGATAAACATAAGGCATATATATCACCAGCATATAAAGAGCTCCCCATTGATGTATGCCATGAACTTAAATTTCTTTGTTGATTTTGAAAGAACACACATGGAAGTATCTCGAACTCATAGGGACATTCATATTTCCTTGTTGGTTATTAAAGAACACACAGGGAAACAACTCGAACTCATAGGGAAATTATATATTTCATGTGCATAGATAATTAACAATAAACTCTATCTTTTCCTAAAATTTTACCACAGTAGAATTTTCTAACTAAATTTAGATATTATTGTTAAGATTATATGGTGATTGGAGATAGAAGTTTGAATTGTCCCTAGAAGACCATCAAAATTATCATCTATCTCCAAGGCATTGGCTAGAATGGATCATATGATCTTGGATATAATTTTTGTGCAATTTTTTGTCATAGTTAATGATAGTTTGCATTGTTTTAATTTTCCATAATAAAACCTAATCGAATTCTAACAGGAACAAATAAAATTCACTTTTCACTCAAGAAACAGTATACAACCTTGAGGATGCACAAGTTTATCGACATGTGAAAGATAAGGCAAATAGGCAATTGATATGTGAAAATTCTATTCCAAAGATCCACACCGAATGTATCTTTAAGCATATTAGCAAATCCTCAATTAGTGTTGTTCGGGTTGATCTCAGCTGGATTGATCAGCTCCCTTGGGTTCCATGATAACCAATGAATTTTTCTTCTTCCCCAGTAGAGTTGGAAAAAATATGTTAATATAGGAACTCTCCAAATACTGAGCATGCAAATGTACCTTGTAAACAAACACTTCGTTGAAAATCTATATGGTAATGAGTAGTTTTAGCCCGGTTATACTTTTATGCATCCGGGCACGGACAGGGAGCTGCGACGACGGCGGGGTAATGAGTGCGAGCGGCAGAACAACAACGGCGGGGTCAGGGAGCTGCGACGACGGCGGGGCACGGAGCTGTGGCAAACGCATTCCCGAAGCTGTGATGAACACCAAGTTGAGCGTATGCAACATTTTAGCCAACTTATGCTAAATCAACTAGTATTTTGGTAAAAACTCATAAGCATTTTAGTTTATAGGTTGGTCTTTTTTCAATTTCGTATAGGCATTTTAATGAGCGGCAATAATATTGATTTGTAGTAAGCAATAATATTATTCTAGCTAGACAGAACAACATATTTCATTGAGCAATTTTGTGGGTATCTTATTGTAACAGCCCGAAAATTCATATTCAAAAATCATTCGAATTCAAGACTTTTTTTTAATCTAATTGCATAAACTCTTTCTTGAGCTCAACTCCTAGTGCGCCTAATCTTTCTCAAACTTAATCATCATTGTCTCTCACACACGCTTGAACCAATCAGCATCCTTTTATCTCCTAATCTCTATTTCTCTCTTCATCAAGTGAGCTCACACGTACCCCATCCACATATGCAGTAGCACACTTAAGCATGCGCATGCAGCCACTTGCATGGATGCGAGCTTCACGAACCAAACTTTGCACCACTTGCTCTCGAGAGACACAGTGGCAGCATGCATGCGCACACTCGGAACAGCGTCGCCGGCATCTTTTACTTCTTGGCCTCACCTGCCCGTCACTCGCGACCACGCGCGCCACAGTTCGCTCTGCCGCACCCGTCACCTCGCCACAGTTCGCTTTGCTGCACCCGTCACCTCGCCACAGTTCACTCTGCCGCACCCGTCACCTCGCCACAGTTCGCCCTGCCGCACCCGTCACCTCGCCGCAGACCGCCGCGCATCCCGCTGCCGGCCACCAGCGCGCTGCTCCACGCCAACCAGCCCCACGCACGCGTAGCTGCAGCGCCGTCAAGCACAGCGCCGCGCGAGGCCGCACATGCCCGGCTGCATCCCCATCTCCGGCCTATAAAAGGCGATGCCGAGTTCTCTTCCCCGCCGCGCCATCACAGTGCTCGCTAAGCCTTCCCGCTCCACTAGCTAATCCACCGCTCACAAGAACTGAGAGTCGTCCCCTCGCTCGAGCTGTTCCCGATGAAGGTGAGACCCATGACAGCTTCTCTCATCAACTCCACACATCCCCATCGTAGCCTCCTCTCCTGATCCAAGCTCAACGAAGCTCAGAAAGCCACGGCCATGGCTGCCACATGGCCGGAGCCGACTTGCGCCTCCCATGCTCGAAACTGCCAAACTGGAACCCCCTCGGCCTCCTCTTTCTCCCCATGATCTCAGTTTCTTTTTATGATCAAGCTGCAGAAGCTTCACGTGCCTCCCATGGTGGCCAACGCAGGGAGCACGAAGCCCCTGTATGTCGTGCCCTTTCTGTTCCTTTCTTCTTGGGCCAAGGTGTTAATCACATCTAAAAGCCCAAGTACAGATTACACATGCTCAGCCCATCACGTACAAACCATGCCCATGATTGGAGATGATCCATTTTATTTAATCACCACACCCTATATTACACTTCTCGTATTTCACCCACCCAAGCTCCAATTCAATTAATTCTTTTTCCTAAATTTTTCTTCTAAAATCACATACTATCTATTACTCCTATTTTATTTCCTTTCCTTCCGAGCTCATTTTATTTTTATATGTTGTGCTTGTTTGTGTGCCGTTGTGCCGTTCTCGCTCGTAGCCGACGGAGTGACCGAGGAGGAGAACGCCTAGGAGTTTGGTGGATAGTACCGCGAGCCGGAGTACGCAGAGCAGTACTGCGGCCGGAGCCCAAGAATGAGTACCGCGAGCAGGAGCTCGACTTTGTGAACGGCAAGTTCAATCCCGCCCTTTGATGCATATTTTGTCCTAATTTTTATAAACACAACCTATTGGCCTGTTTTATAAAATTGCATATGTTTTGCCTGCTGCAAATATGGTTGGATAGCCACCCCTTGATTTATTATAACTATTCCTTGATCACCTAGATTAATGTCTGAATGTGATCTGTTTGGACTTTAATCGCTACTAGAACGCTTAGGACTTTAAACACGATACAACTCATTTTATAAAGGAAAAATGTGTGAGTGTGTGGGAAGGGAAAAATGAGGAATTTCGAAAGATGAGTTTAGACGGGATGGATGGCACTTCTGTGTGATTTGCCGAATGGTGTGCTCGAACTTGTGTGGTTGAGCAAGGAAGGGACATATCCATCTTGTCATAGTTAAGGACCGAGTTGGTGTGTCATCTTGCCTAACTCCACTATCGTGCAAACCACTCGACCATTGTATGGGCAATGGCTTAGCATAAACTCCACTAGTTAGTCTGATAGCCATTAGGAGAGCTGAGAGCAACGGGTGACAAAGGAGAAGGGATAAGCTCTGTGTGACTGATGCCCCGGTTAAACCTCGGTGATAGGTCGATGACCCCTTAATGGATCCCGTGGTGGCTAGTCAGGTCTAGCTAAGGTGGGTAATGGCTTTGTTGGGATCTGCACCGACACTAAGGTGATCGTGTTGTGGTACCCCACTTGTGGGTAAAGTTGCACACCTCTGCAGAGTTAAAACCTATTCGAATAGCCGTGCCCATGGTACTCGGCGAGTTACAGTTTGGTCACACAACTAGTGTTTCTTCTCGGAATGGATGGGTTGGCGTGAGTTGTTTTAGAAAAGTGTCCGGCAGTTGTGCTGTGTGCTATGGCGGATGAGGAGTTCGGTAGCAACTTAAAACTTGGATCCTGTGTGGATCAACACTATGCGTTACTCGGTACAAGAAAACTTGCTTTGAAAATCTTTTCTTTCAAATGAACCCCTGCATAAAAATTAGTTTTCCGCAAATTAAACCCTAACCTTATCCTTGATTTACCCTGTGCATTATATTCTGTTTATACCCCTCCGTGGGTGTGGTTGGACTTGCTGAGTACGTTTGTACTCACCCCATTCTTAATTTTTACAGAGGAAGATCCAGACTTCGTTCCCGAAAACGTTGAGTAGGGGTTCCGTCCTGCACCCAACCTTACCTGTGGATAGGGTCACCCGCAGGAAGTTCCGTATGGCGCAAGACTCTGATGACCCCCTCTTCGTAGTTAATATCGTTGTGTGGGTGTTAGTTGTTATCCTCGCGATAGTTGCGCTTCACTGCCCACTTCCGCGTAGAGTTGTACGGTGATGTACATCTGATGTAATAAAAGTGTTATCAGTCTCCTGGGACTGATATTGTATCACTTTTAAGTCTTCTCTTATGAGGGGACACTTCAGGTGGTATTAGAGCCGTAGGTTGGCCGTAGGACGTGACCCTAGGATCGAGACCCCTTTTTCGAGCCTTTCCACATTAGGACTTTCTTTGCTTAATCCTTTTTCCACTCATACACTCACCATTGACTCTTGCTCTATTCCAGATGGCTGACAATGGATGGAGTGGCGGAATCTGCCATGCAGAGCCCGGCCTTCCTAAGTTATTGATACTCAACCTGGAACGCATCGGAGTGGTGGACCCACCAGAGTACGTCTACCGGGAGTACGACTCCAGGGGCACTCTTCGGTGCGACATGATGATTTTTGTGGGAAAGAGCACCCGCTACCCTGACGTGAACCCCTGGTTCATCTCCACCACTGGCTTTCGCTTTCCAGACACCTACCGAAAAGCCGCCCGAAAAGCCCTGCGACGTCTGCGTGGGATTTTTCCCGCCTACTGGAGAAAGAGGACGCATATGGATTGCCCGAATGAGAGGACTTGGAAGAGAAGAAGAAGACCTAGAAGATACGGTCTCCCACCTATCCATCTACCTCACCAGCCTGGATGAACTCTACCGCGAACAGGCGGCACAACTGAAGCACCAAATCCACAGGGCAGAAAAGGCAACCCAAGAAATGGAGGAACAACGGACCAGAGCCGTGCGAGCCGAGTATTCCCTAGCCACTCTCCAAGCCCAATGGCAAGAACACGAGGCTCATAGAGGAGTAGGAGGGTGGATAGAAGAAGAGCCCGAAGAAACCCATTGGGATAGAGGTACTAAGACCGAAGATAATGTGATGGAGCAGTGTCTTCCACCAAAGAAGCGCCCTATCCAGATCGAGGAAGAGTCCCCATGATAGGAGTAGCACTCCAAGCTAGAACCCCTATCCTAATAATCATGTATCCATGGAAACTGTACCCCTCCATATTGTAATAATAAGTACCATCTGTCCCCTTTGTATCTAAATACTTGTGCAAAATTTGTTCACCCTATCTTTGTTTTCAGATGGCTGAGGAAGGATGGACCCAGGGCAATTGCCAAGCTACACCTGGCTTCCCCATCCTCTTGATCAATGCATTGGAAAGCCTTGGCGTTACGGAACGCCCAAGGTACTACAGCAGAGAGTACGAGCACCATGGTACCCTCCGCTGCAGGGTGATCCTGGTCATCGCCAGAAGTGACCGCAACCCCGACATCCAGCCATGGCGAGTGACCGCCACAGGGTTTAGGCACCAAGACACCTATCCCTTGGCCGTCAGAAAGGTGCTCCGTTATCTATGCCGGATTTTTGAAAGACACATAGCCCCCACACCAATGAGGTTCTTCCCTCCGGCCATCAAAACCCCAGTTTGGGAAGCTCGTATGAGAAGCATGGAACGACGCCACCATGAAGAAGACCCCCTGTACCAAATGGCTACTTACCTAGCCTCCTTGGATTAGCTCTTTGATGAGCAAGCCAGCATCCTGAGGGAGCAGACCCATCGAGCCAAGCAAACAGAGCTCGCGGTAAGACTGCAACAGATCCGGGCAGCCCAAGCCGAGGCAAGAGCCGCAGCCACGGTCAGCAGCGAAGCGGCTGCCCAGGAGAGCCTCAGGCAGGCCCGGGACCGGCGTATGCAACAATGGAATAGAAGTGGAACGCCAGTCCCGGCAATTGGGGAAGGCCATGTTCTACTCGGGACGCCCGTCATAGGATGGGGACCACTCTTGAGAACCCCACAAGTTCCACCCGAGAATCCTGAAGGGTCTACTGCCGCCGTTGAAAGAGAAGCTGTTGTGCAACCCTTGGAAAATGGAAACCTAGAGGATGGCAAGCAAGGACTACTCGCACACTCCGCCCCTGAAGGAGGCTCGCCCCGCGAGTAGAATACCTGACGCCACCCTAGTGTTATGCCCACCCAGCCCCTTTGGCTTAACTTGTACCCGTAAGTGTGAACCGGTACCTGGACGTGAAGTACGCATTTTTGTCTTGCCCCCGTTGTACCCTCCCTTGCAGTAATAAAGTTGTGTGTGCTTGTTGTTTGCTTATTTGTATGACTGTGTGCTTTTTGGCGGAAGGTGGATTCTGCCTTTTTAAAAATATGAATTAAAAAACTTAAACATCACTTAATCCTAATCCCAATCTCACAAAAACTCTACTCACTCTACAGATAGCTTCCCGAAGCGGTACGAGGGCCTCCCGCAACCGGACCCCTGCGGCCGCTGATGTAGGAGTACAGCCTAATGGACAGAATCCTCCTCAGGAAGAACAGGAAGTGAGCCAGAATAGAGAAGAAAATCAAGGAGAAGTGCCACTGCCACCATCACCACCCCTCGGGGACCTGGCACATATAATACACAACCGGACCCTCATACTGGAAACACTGGCCAATGCCCTCGTCAACAAGCGGCCACGAGAGCAGACCATGAATGACAAGCTGACAACTTTTCTGAGAATCAAGCCGCCCACCTTTGCCGGATCTAACAACCCCTTGAATGCAGACGACTGGCTGCGTGTGATCCAGAGGAAGCTCGAGCCATTCGAATGTCAAGATCGAGACAAAGTTCTCCTGGCAGCCCACCAACTCGCCAGGACCGCCTTAGCCTGGTGGGAGAATTACTGTGCCACTGCCGAAGATGCCTCCACCATCACTTGGAAGGAATTTGTGAAGGAGTTCCGCCGCTATCATATCCCCTCGGCCACCATGAAGCGCAAGGCGGATGAGTTCCGCGTACTGCAGCAAGGAAGCATGTCAGTTGAAGAGTACACCCACCAGTTCATGGAACTGGCCCGATATGCACTAGAGGAAGTGGACGATGATGAAAAGAAGCAGGACATGTTCAAGAAGGGATTGAACCCAGAACTCCGGACCTTGCTTACCCCTCAGATCTACCCGGACTTCAACACTCTGATGAACAAGGCCATTCTCACAGAAAGGGCCAAAGCGGAAGAAAGGAAGGATAACAAGCGCAAGTTTCTGGAAAGCAAGGCCCGCCAGCAGGACCGCTTCCAAAAACCAAGGAATTCCAGCTACATGGCACCAAGATATTAAGCCCCAATGCAGTATAGGACCCAGTCACAAGTGACGGGATCCCAAACCCCTAACACACAATTCAGAAGCCAAAACACCATGAAGGCCACGCAGAGCAATGCCAACCAAGTCACCATCAACAACAGCAATGCTAGGGCCTGTTTCAACTGCCGAGAGACAGGGCATTTCATTGCTAACAGCCCATATGCCAAGAACAAGCCTGCTACATCAGCCTTCTCCAACTCTGTGAATGGACCAAGGCCAGTTCTGTCAGGTGCCAACCGAGTGCCCATCCGCAACAACAACAACACCAACAACAACAGTCAGTAGATGAGGCAGCCCCAGTAGTCTTTTGGACGAGCCCGCGTCAACCACATCAACACGCAGGAGGCTCAAGGAGCTCAGGGAGTAGTGCTCGGTGAGTACCTAGTCAGCTCAGCTCTTGCAACAGTACTATTTGATTCTGGAGCATCACACTCGTTCATATCCTCAAGTTTTGTGGAAAAGCACAATATACCTATTGTACTACTAAAAACACCCCTATTAACCCGGACGCCTGGAGGTGACATCAAGTGTCAACTGGGTTGTCTACGGGTAAGGATCAATTTAAGTGGGGTAGAATTTCTAGCAGACCTAGTAGTACTTAAGTCTAAGGGAATAGACGTGATCCTTGGAATGGACTGGTTAAGCCGACACAATGGTCTCATAGGTTGTATTGACAAAGTGGTACACCTAACGAACCCAGAAGGAGTACGAGTGACCTGCCATACCCAGGGAAGTGGATCTAACCCAATGGTGTTTAGCATGGAAGCCAAGTCCTTGGAAGAAGTCCCGGTAGTAAACGAATACCCAGATGTTTTCCCTGAAGAACTTCCCGGAATGCCACCAGATAGGGATATAGAGTTTGTCATCGATCTTGTCCCTGGAACCTCTCCTATAGCCAAGAGACCCTATAGGATGGCAGCCTCTGAATTGGCAGAACTAAAGAAGCAACTAGAAGAACTACAACGAATTGGCTTCATCAGGCCAAGCTTGTCGCCTTGGGGAGCCCCAGTCCTATTTGTCAAGAAGAAGGATGGGAGTATGAGGTTGTGTGTAGATTACCGGGCGCTGAATGAAGTTACCATCAAGAATAAGTACCCCCTCCCCAGGATTGATGACCTTTTCGATCAACTAAAAGGAGCCAAGTACTTCTCCAAAATTGATCTAAGGTCAAGATATTTTCAGCTCAAGATTAGAGAAAGTGACATTCCAAAGACAACTTTTGTCACCCGTTACAGGCAGTTTGAGTTTACGGTGATGTCTTTTGGACTCACCAATGCACCTGCATATTTCATGAATCTCATGAATAAGGTGTCTATGGACGAGTTAGATAAGTTTGACGTAGTCTTTATCGATGACATACTTATTTACTCCAAGAGTGTTCAGGAACACGAGCAACATCTGCGGGTAGTATTGGAAAAGCTGAGAGTACATAAGCTTTATGCCAAATTTAACAAGTGTGAATTCTGGCTTAAAAAAGTAGCTTTTCTTGGTCATATTCTGACCGCAGAAGGAGTAGCAGTGGACCCTGAGAAAGTCGAAGCAGTATCCAACTGGCAGCAACCAACCAATGTTAGTGAAATTAGAATCTTTCTTGGATTAGCTGGGTATTATTGGAGGTTCATTGAAGGGTTTTCCAAGGTGGCCCGGCCCATGACAGAGCTGTTCAAGAAGGATAAGAAATTCACCTGGACAGAATCATGTGAAAGAAGTTTTCAAGAATTGAAGAATAGGTTGACGACCGCCCCAGTGCTGACCCTACCGGATATTCATCGAGATTTTGTTATTTATTGTGATGCATCCCGACAAGGATTAGGATGTGTCCTCATGCAAGACGGAAAAGTTGTTGCATACGCTTCCCGCCAACTCAGGCCGCATGAGCAGAATTACCCAACACATGATCTGGAGTTTGCAGCCGTAGTGCATGCCCTCAAGATTTGGAGGCATTATCTAATTGGAAATAAGTGCGAGATCTATACCAACCATAAGAGTTTGAAGTATATTTTCACCCAGTCAGATTTGAACTTAAGGCAAAGAAGGTGGTTAGAACTGGTTAAGGATTATAATGTGGAAATTCATTACCACCCTGGCAAAGCTAATGTGGTAGCCGATGCCTTAAGCCGGAAATCTTATGGACCCAAGGATGCCCATCTGCATGAAGAAATGGCACAATTGAATGTGCACATTGTCCCTCGAGGTTCCATTCGCAAGATGAGCATTCAACCCACTCTGGAAGATAAAATTAGAAAAGCCCAAAGTTCGGACAAGGACTTGATGGAAATCCGAATGCAGACTGGAGAAAATAAGGCACCGGATTTTAGAGTCGATAATGAGGGAACTTTATGGTATAAAAATAGGATTTGTGTGCCCCAGAAATGAGACTTCCGGCAAATAATCATGGATAAAGCCCATAACTCGGCCTACTCCATCCACCCAGGATCCACCAAGATGTATATGGACTTAAAACAAAGATATTGGTGGAAAGGAATGAAGGCGGATATTGCACGATTTGTCGCCCATTGTGATACTTGTCAAAGGATCAAGGCCAAACATCAGAAGCCAGCAGGATTGTTGCAACCCCTACCCATCCCGGTTTGGAAATGGGATGAGATAGGAATGGACTTTGTAGTGGGTTTGCCCAGAACACAGAAAGGACATGACTCCATATGGGTAATAGTGGACCGACTCACTAAAGCGGCTCATTTCATACCCGTGCGGACCAATTACGGTAGAGAAAAACTAGCTAAGCTTTATGTGGAAAACATAGTAAAGTTGCATGGTGTGCCTAGCCGAATTGTCTCAGATAGAGGGACCCAATTCACCTCTAGATTTTGGAAAAATTTGCATAAAGCTATGGGCACCAAATTGGATTTCAGCTCCACCTATCACCTGCAAACGGATGGCCAAACAGAAAGGGTAAATCAGATCATGGAGGATATGTTGAGAGCATGAGTCCTTACCTATGGCAAGGATTGGGTACAGAGTTTGTCCTACACGGAATTTTCATACAACAACGGTTATCAGGCAAGCTTGGGCATGTCACCGTTCGAGGCTCTTTATGGAAGAAAATGCAGAACTCCCCTGATGTGGTCAGAAGTTGGAGAACGTGCCCTAGTTGGACCCGCACTCATAAAAGAAGCCGAAGAAAGAGTGGCCGAGATTAGAGAAAAGCTTAAGGCCGCCCAGTCTCGACAGAAGAGCTACGCAGACAAGAAGAGACGAGAAATAAGTTTTAACCCAGCAGAGTTCGTCTACCTTAAAGTTTCACCTATTCGGGGAACTCGAAGGTTTCAAGTACAAGGAAAGTTGGCCCCTCGGTACATTGGACCGTACCAAGTTCTGAAGAAAGTCGGAGCCGTAGCATACCGACTGAAGCTACCAGAAGGAATGTCAGATATACACCCGGTGTTTCATGTATCCCAGCTAAGGAGATGTTTGAGGGTACCTGAGAAAGAGCATGTGTTAGAAGAAGAAATAGATCTGCAAATAGACCTTCAGTACCAGGAAGTACCTGTCAAGATTTTGGACACTGTCACTAGGAGGACAAGGAACTCAGAAGTACGGAATTGCAGAGTGCAATGGAGAAGACACGCTGTAGAAGAAGCTACGTGGGAACGCGAAGATGCCTTGGAGAAGGAGTTTCCCATTCTCTTTAGGAGCCAGCCGAATCTCGAGGACGAGATTCATTTTAAGTGGGGTAGGTTTGTAACAGCCCAAAAATTCATATTCAAAAATCATTCAAATTCAAGACTTTTTTTTAATCTAATTGCATAAACTCTTTCTTGAGCTCAACTCCTTGTGCGCCAAATCTTCCTCAAACTTAATCATCATTGTCTCTCACACACACTTGAACCAATCAGCATCCCTTTATCTCCTAATCTCTATTTCTCTCTTCATCAAGTGAGCTCACACGTACCCCATCCACACATGCAGCAGCACACTTAAGCATGCGCATGCAGCCACTTGCAAGGATGCGAGCTTCATGAACCAAACTTTGCACCACTTGCTCTCGAGGACACTGAGACACAGCGGCAGCATGCACGCGCACACTCGGAACAGCGTCGTCGACGTCTTTTACTTCTTGGCCTCACCTGCACGTCACTCGCGACCACGCGCACCACAGTTCGCTCTGTCGCACCCGTCACCTCGCCACAGTTCACTCTGCCGCACCCGTTACTTTGCTGCAGACCGCCGCGCATCCCGCTGCCGGCCACCAGCGCGCCGCTCCACGCCAACCAGCCCCGCACACGCGTAGCTGCAGCGCCGTCAAGCACAGCGCCGCGCGAGGCCGCACATGCCCGGCTACATCCCCATCTCCGGCCTATAAAAGGTGATGCCGAGTTCTCTTCCCCGCCGTGCCATCCAGTGCTCGCTAAGCCTTCCCGCTCCACTAGCTAATCCACCGCTCACAAGAACCGAGAGTCGTCCCCTCGCTCGAGCCATTCCCGGTGAAGGTGAGACCCATGGCAGCTTCTCTCATCAACTCCGCACATCCCCATCGTAGCCTCCTCTCCTGAGACGAGCTCAACGAAGCTCAGGAAGCCACGGCCATGGCTGCCATGAGGCCGGAGCCAACTTGCGCCTCCCATGCTCGAAACTGCCAAACCGGAACCCCCTCGGCCTCCTCTTTCTCCCCATGATCTCCGTTTCTTTTTACGATGGTCGTGCTGCCGTTTGGCAAGCTGTAGAAGCTTCACGTGCCTCCCATGGTTGTGCTTCACGTTTGTACTCACCCCATTCTTAATTTTTACAGACGAAGATCCAGACTTCGTTCCCGAAGACATTGAGTAGGGGTTCCGTCCTGCACCCAACCTTGCCTGTGGATAGGGTCACCCGCAGGAAGCTCCGTATGGCGCAAGACTCTGATGACCCCCTCTTCGTAGTTAATATCGTTGTGTGGGTGTTAGTTTTTATGCTCGCGATAGTGGCGCTTCACTGCCCACTTCCGCGTAGAGTTGTACAGTGATGTACCATCTGTTGTAATAAAAGTGTTATCAGCCTCCTGAGACTGATATTGTATCACTTTTAAGTCTTCTCTTATGAGGGGACGCTACACTTATCCTTCATTTTAAATTGTTTTTATTTTATACTATTTTAAGAAGTTTTGCTGAATTAAAGAGGAGGATATGGTGCGGAGCTTGAGTATAACAAAATGCACAGCGGCTCAGGAGAAGAAGATGCGAAAATCAAATTTCCTACAATAGAAAAATGATTTTAAGAAAATAAGCTACTAATTAGATTTATTTTCTAGTTAGGGGACGGTCGTACGGCCCACCTTCATTAGAGCCGGCCGTTCGGCCGACCTTCATTAGAGCCAGCCGTACGTTAGCCGGTTCGAATCTATAGAAACAGGATCCTCCAGCTTCTGAAAAAAGAAGCCTCCAATTTTCATGATTGGTGGAGTCTCCGGTGGGGAGCTCCGGGCTCGAACCTGTACGTGCACACGCATTAAGCCTCTTGTAAGGCCGGGGACAATGGTAGCGAGCTCCTCTCCCCCCCCCCCCCAAAAAAACACAGATTCATGTGTGAAAACCAACAAACAACAGCTCTGGAGGGATCCCCATCAAGACAAGTGCACTTTGGGTTTTTCTTTGAGTTGGCAGGCCAGCAAAGTCATCCCCAATCACTGTCAAGACAATGACCCTGTTTGGATAAATAGCAAGGGTTATTTTGAGGGCTAAAGTTTAGTACATAAAAATAGCTCTCCAATGAAATAGCCCCTAAGGTGTTTAGATCCAAGGGCTATTTGGCATTTAAAGCACTTTTCCAATCATCTGGCTGCCACTTTACGAAGAGAGAGATGTCACTTTTTTTATTGGGTACAATCCCAAATAGCCTCAAATAGCAAATAGTCTGAAATAGCCCCCTGTTTGGCTCCTTGAGCTATTTGGGGCTATTTGAGGGGGGTTGATAATAGGGCCAATATGAAAGAATAGCAATCTAGGGTTTGGAAACATAAAGTTAAGGTGCAAGTCATATTTGACTGATTCCATGCACTCCCAATGCTGAATCTATGGTTGATTGTAAGTTTCAAAAATTATGGTTGATCCCACTCCTCTGAGAGCACAACATCTTGCAGCCTCCCCCTCCCCCTTTCCCCTTTCCATTTCCTCTGGATAGATCCAGCGAAGAGCCCGACTGGCGGCGAGAGCTCCACACGGCTGTGGGCGGGCGGCAACCAGTAGCCAGCGGTTGGAGCATGGGGCACGCCCTGCGGCGGTCGGTGGCGGGAGGCCGAGTGGCTATGGCCTGCGACGGGGTGGCGACCGGCGCATGCTGTGGGAGAGGCGACGGCGAGGGCGAACAGTTGCGAGGGAGAAGCGCGACTTGCTGTGATCTTGCGAGCGGCACATGGTGGGGGAGAGCGCGGCGGCGAGGAGGGCCGCCGGATCCGTGCGGCCGCCGACAGTGGACGGGGCATGTTTTTTTTCTTATTCTTCAAAAATTGTACTATGAACTTTTTTTATTTTTTGATAGAAAAGTTTTTTGTTTTGGATACAAAAGTTTTTCTTCTAATATTTTCTCAAAACTTTTTATTTTAAATTTTCTCATCAATTTTTTTTCATTTCTCGCTAAATATTTCCTTGGAAACTGCCTTCGAAAAAAAATTTATCAAAAAAAGATAAAAAAACTACTAGAAAAGGAAAAAAATGGTCGGAAGATCGACCGTAGGGAGCCCCTCCCTACGGTCGACTATAAATTAACTGTCAACATACACTCGAGCCACAGTAGCCCTCTATATATCACTAGCATAGTGCTCATGCATTGCTACAGGTAATATGATAGACTACATAATAATATCAAATTTATGTTCATTCACATCATGTATAAACCCTGCATCGATTGTGAGCGACATTGATTGCCCTATTCCAATTGGGATTTCAGTTGATTTATTCGGATTCCGATTAGGATTCGGATTTTGATTTGTCCGAACTTCGATTAGGATTCTTATTGACGGAGTAAAGAAACATTGCTTGTTTTAGAAATAGTAGAGATAAGGCAATTATGCTCATGCATTGCTACAAACAGAATTGGTGTAAGTATCGGATAAGTATAGTTGTCCATTCATTAATTCGTAGGGATCTATGTGATCGAATCGTGGACGGATGACTGGTTCGACACATAAACGGGATGGACTAAGACCCACATGTTAATGATACAAAATCGACAGACCAAACCAAAAATTTAGGTGGAAACCTTACTTTCTTTAAAAAATAGGTATAGATAAGGTAAGGATATCTTATTACGTTAGGAGTTGAGATCTTTACACAAAATCAAGTCAGATACAAAAATCAAGTCAGATACAACTCTGCTCTCTGACTATTTAAACCTGACACTCCAGTTTGTTAGATTGCATTGTCTGACCAATTTTAGTTATCCACAATTTTCTCGAGACAAGATGCCAACAAACTAACCCCTACTACAAACACAATTTGTAGCAATGTCCTTTTCTTCAGGGAGGGGTCAAAATATAACTCATTCCTTCAAAAGGAGCAAGGTTACTGTAGCAGTTACCCGGCCCTGAAAAGGCATTTTTAGGGGGCTAAAGTGATACCATTTTCAAGAGCGGGTGTGGTGTTGCCCGCCCTTGAAAATGGGGCGCCATTTTAGGGGCGAGTAAAGGCATCATCCACCCCTGAATAAATTCAGAAGCAGTGCATGGGGCGGCACACAGTGTGGCCAACGGCATGGCGCGGGGCGCACGGTGGCGGCTCAGTGCACAAGAGCAGCTTGGCTCCGGCGCGGCACACTGTGGGGCGTGGCGCATGGTAGGGGCACGACGCACGTAGCGGCATGGGGTGGCGTGGTGCCACGGTGCCAACGCAGCAGCGACACGTGTGTCTGTGTGGGGAGCAGCAGCTGCCGGTGATCTTTTTTGTTTTGTTTTTTATTCAATCAGTATGGGGCGGGTCGCGACGTCACCCACCCTGAAAATCTCTTTCCAGAGGCAGGTCATGCCCTCACGCGCCCCTATAAATCTATTTCCAGGGCAAGTATAAAATCCGCCCCTAAAAATATGGTTTTACTCATCCTTTGAAACTGTATTAGTAGTAGCAGAAGCACATGCACGCCTGTACTTCTCTCTCTTTCTTATCTCTGCAAAGGCAGCAGTAGCACATGCACTGCACAGCCCCCTCTCTCTTCCTTATCTCATCGGTCCTCTACGCATCTCTTCCTCTCCCACACACCACATTTTCTCCCTAGCCTCTACACCACCGCCACGTCCCCTCTCCTTCCTCTCGCTTGTAGTGCCAGCCCCGATGGCAGCGTGGAGCCGTGGTGGCTGGAGCTGTGATGGTGGCGTGGGGGCGTGGCTACTCAGAGCTGTGATGGCGGCATGGGGCTCCTCCTCAAGTTCGGCCATGAAACAGCACGACCCAGAGCAGTGTCAGCTCGGCACAGGGCCGGCACATCTTGGCTACCAGCCAACGTCGCGGAGCAGGAGGGGCTTGGCGTGGGGCCGCGGTGCGTGTCATGGGGTCGTGATGCGTGGCGCGGCACACAGTGCGGCCCATGGCATGGCGCGGGGTGCATGGTGGGCGGCTCGGTGCACAAGGGCAGCTTGGCGTGTGGCGCGTGGTAGGGGCACGAGCGGCGCGGAGTGGCGTGGTGCCACGGTGCGAACACAACAACGGCACGTGTGTCGGCACGGAGAGCAGCAGCAGCTCGGAGCAGCTGATGCCGGTGATCTTTATTTTTGTTTTTTATTCAATCTGTATGGGGCGGGTCGCGTGACCCACCTTGAAAATCCATTTCCAGAGGCAAGCCATGCCCTTCGCGCGCCCCTATAAATCTATTTCTAGGGCAGATATTAAGCTCACCCCTAAAATATGTTTTTACCCGTCCTTTGAAACTGTTTTAGTAGTAGTGCAACTTAGATGATACTAACCATGGATAAATTTGACTTCTTAGATATTATAAAGGTAGCTCTATTTGTTCATTGTATTCTCGTAGTATAGAAAATACATCAAGCAGCCTGTTCCAAGTATAATTTAACATACACATCAAGCCTTTGGTTATTCTAAACAGGACATAAGCAGCGTGACCAAAGACTAATCCACTTAATCCCAGCAACCGCTCGAGTTCTGCCAGCCGAAGTGATCATCTGATGGTATACTCGGGGTCCAGAACATAGTAGCATCGTTTGCTGGAGCAGCTGCGGCAGAATCAGAGGTGCTGCTGCTGTTGGTCGACATTGCTACTGCTGCACTGGAGGTAGCGGTTCCGGTGTATTCAAGATACTTGGCGTCCTGAGCCCCTGAGCTGATCATGCTCTCCTGGCTATCACTCGGCTTGCGACCTAAACTACTCTCGTTTGTCACTTCCTCCAGTTGATCCCACAGCTGGTATGCCTGAGTGGCCAATTGCTTCACATGGAACTGCGTTTGAGTCCGACACATAAGTAAGATATCCATTGAAGTCAAGGTTGCAAATTTGTAATTATATCATAAATCAATTTGATTATCTTACCCGTTGCTGTGGGTGCAATTCTTCCAATGGGAATGTCTGATCTCCAATTCTTGCTGCCAAGATCTCTCCTATAGGGTTAAAGGTAATGTCACACCCTATAGTCTTGAAAACATAACATTTATTTCCCATTTCGCATGTTTTCGCATGATTTAGTGTTGCACTCCATTGCTTATCTTTCATGCCGACAAGCTGATGAAGTACATATAGAAAAGAATCAAACTTAGTAACTCATGCCAAACAGCTGTACGCATACTCAAATATCATCATGTCTATGAATTCTTACAGCTCTGAGCTTATCGGGATCTATGGTGTTTAGCTTCAGGAAGTCCTGGACATTCCTGATGCCCTCGGACTCCAACTTCTTGTCGATTGGTCCATCCTTTCTAATTTTCTCGAGCCTCCATATGTTGTCAGTTAGAAACGGAGGATAATGCTTTTTGTACACTAGTAATTAATGGAGAAATTCAATTTAATGTTAGATTTTACTGTCTTCTTTTGCAGTTATATAGTAAGTTGCGTATTGGTATGAAAACATCAGCACTCAAGTATGATGGGGAAATACAACAGCGGGTTGGTGACAATTTCAATACAGAAAACATGTACAGGTTGGCATCATCAAACTTACATTCGCCTCGATGATCTTTGACGGTGAAGCTCTCGCTGATTGCCTCTTGGATCCTTGCTCCAAAATGGCTCTCAGGCATGATCCTCACACCAATTCGAAACCTCCGGCACCTTATCCAGCTCGAATTGTCAGTGAAAGATACATCATCAATCACAGCCACTCCATGATTGTTCATTGGCACATTAACTGAACCCACGAGCAATGGTCTCTTCCCTTCTCTAGCCTTCACGATCGCGGCATTAAACTGATCAGCCGTCCACCAATCCCGGTCCTCGCGACAAAAGTCACCATCCAGAACTAGCACTTCGAGCCTTACTGATGAAGAACCTAGATGAGTGTCTGGTGGTGGGATAATACAGTTGGTATTTGCGTCCATGAGGTGGATCTCGATAGCGTTATGGTCAGAATCAAGAATCGTGTTGTTTGTGAAGATTGGTAGGTTGAGCTTCTTAGCAAAGACTAGCTTCAGAGAAGGCAAGGCAGGAGCCTCTTGGATCCGTAGAGAAAGAGATCTGATAGAGAATAATAATGTTTTGTCTTATCATAATATAACAGGCATATCTACAATCTAAAGTTAGAGAAGAAACAAATAGATTGTGTTCCCCATTAATTAAGTAAATCTTATTAATTTAGATTTGGATTTGCTTGTTCAGGGACATGAATCCTGCGAAACTTTCAGTGACTCCATATAAAAAAAACAAAGAAAGGAATTTTCATATACCTGGGTGGCATGTGATGAGCGTTCTGAGAAAAGATGTTATGAATTTCCTCACGCACCTAAGCATAGCATGATATATGAAGTTATTAGCTGAGGTGCATCCAATAGCTTGTGGTGACGACGACAGAAGAAATAAGAATCAATGTTTACCCATGACAAAAATATATATGTAATAGTGTTCTTATTGTACAGTGTAAAGACCACAGCGAGGGCACGACTGGCATGGTAGCATCTAATCAATAATCGGGACCAATTTACATTTTTAGGGCAATCAGTAGACCATGCTATATATACTCCAGCGTCCCCTATCACCGCCGGTCCAAAAATGGTCATCACTGGCGGTTTTGGGATATTGGATTTAATTCGACGGTGATGGAGAGGGCCATTACTGCTGGTTCTAGACCCAGCCGGGATGGTTTGGATCATCGCCACCAGTTCTAGAACTGGCTGTGTTACCCCTATCACAAAACAAAACGAAAGAAAAAAAATAGTCTCCACAAGCACTGCTCCGCACTGTCGTCGCGGTGCACCGCGCCAGCTCCACGCCGTTGCGTCTGCTCTGCTCGCCTCTCCATGCTTCCCGGTCACCACGCCCCGCGTGCTACGCAGCCCAGAGCCCACGCCGAGACCTGCGCCGCTCCTTGTTCTGTGCGCCGCCTGCACCCTTGCCACCGCCTCGCACCACGGCCCCACACCCGCATCGCGTCCACGCTGTGCCACGCCTGCATCGCCACCTCGTTGTGTTGTGCCTCCACCCAGCACGCTCCGGGGCAGCAGGGCGGCTTGGCCCCGCGCGGCCACGCCCATGGAGGGGTTATCTGCGGCGGAAGAGGAGGAGACGTGGGGAAGGAAGGGGAGGAGAGGAAGAGAAAAGAATCAGAACTGGGAGGAGGACAGGGAGAAGGGGGATGAGAGGGAGTGAGAGAGGAGGAAATATATAGGGTTTCAAATGGCATCACCGCCGGGTCAAATTACAAACTGTCGGTGATATGCACACAACACCGCCGGTTCATTTTACGATCCGACGGTGATGCCATTTGAAACTATATATCTTCACCGGTTTGTATTAGAAACTAGCGGTACCGGTTTCAAATTAAGGGCCCCGGTGGTGATAGAGTATCACCGCTGGTTCAGTTCAGACCGGCGGTGATGTGGTGTTTGCAATAGTATATTTTGTAGTAGTCCGATCAAGTTATTTCCTCTATCAAGAAATAAGTTTGATGCCATTATTTCATGCTAAACATAAAATTGACAAAAAATGTTGACACATATAAATGTGTGTGATCCATACATAGTCTTACCACTCTACGAATAAGCGGCTCCAGATTCTGGACTATTTGCTGAATAGTTTCTTGGGCCACGGCTCTTCTTACGACGCTGCAAAACGAGTACAGAAATCCAAAACGAGAATTAATTACCAGCTGGTAAATGAATCTTTTAGATGGAAGCAACTAATTAAGCAAGCTGGTGCATGAATGGCACACCTTATTACATGCATGAAAATCAATTCATGCATGTGCAATGGAGGCACCTATAAGAAGACTCCTTTAATTTGGAACTTTGGAAACTGATTCCCATTATCATATATACGAACTTGGATTTTTGAATTCACATGCTCGTCTAATGAAACTAAAGGATAAATTTTCTTAAAGACAACACGAAGCAAAGGATGATGAAAGGGTAAGTAGATAGGTTTCCAATTAGTAACAAATAGATTATTTTTTCGTGGTTCCATGGATCTTATTCAGTATGGGATTTTGCTCGGCACAGGGGGTATATACATTTATAAGATCATTATGTATGTATATCACTATATATATGTTGACTCCAACCACAAACAACATGAACGTTAATTAGTTCTTGCATAGCTAGGGGATGCATTAATAAGATCTTCAAACTCGAAACAGAAGAAAAATTAAAAATGGAAGGAACGAATTGAAGGAGAACAAGCAGCTAGCTAGGGTGCGAGTTCGATATGATATGCATATATATGAAGGCCCAGTAGTTGCAAGAAACTTGAGCCAACCGAAGCAAGAATTAAGTTGATTCATCTAACCGATCGAACCGGAGAACTTACTTGGTAAACGCAACCGCTGGTTGCCGGATCCTTCTAGAACCACGCCGGTGCGGATGACCATCAGCTCCGATCCCCTCCTCGTCGTCGTCGTCCCCGCGCGGCCTCCGCGCCGCCATCTTCGATCAGTTGCGCTTTTGCTTGAACAATCAAGATCAGGGAAAACAAGCGAGAGCGAGTTTAGGATCAGATGAATCAAATAAATCAAGAAGAAGACGATGTGAATGATTGATGATCAGGGTATTTGTGCGCTCAAGATGATGCGTGAGGAGATATCGAGGAAGACTGTTAATAATAACCCTACCTGCGGAAGTGGCCTGTGACGAGCTTGCTAGCTAAGACGCAGATTACGTCGGCATGTACGCGCTCGAAAGCAACTTTGCCGTCACACCAGCTATATATAGGCAGCACGCAGTGGCTTCGTATGACTGGCTGGGAGGGGAATTGCAGTAGATGTTCCGTTCCGGCCGCCGATCCGATCGATAGAAAAGAAATGGCAGGAGAACGTTCGAGGCAGGCTCCGGGAAGGCGGTCGGAAGCCGGCGTCACGCCGTGCGTAAGTTCACGGCATTGTATGCTTCGCTTCGTTTCCTCGCTCGCACTGGCTGGCCGGCTTGCACTGCCTGCCGCATGATCGATCGGACGGAGGACAATGCATGCAGCAGAGGACGGTGAGACGTTTTTTTGTCAAAAAGGTGATGGAACATGCAACGGCACTGCCAGGTGGGACCGGCAGATCGGTGCGCGCGTGAGGCACCTTCCAGAAATTGGGCACGTACGACGACTGCGTTCGTCAGAAATTGGGCACTTTTCCAGAGTCGGTCGTGCGTGTTCGTACGTGACCAGACCACGACCGGCCGGGGCAGCGAAGTCTTGCTGGGTTTTTGCTCGGAAACAATCCCATCTTGGTTGCCTGGGCTGCTGGGCAGCACAACATTCACTGGCCGTTCCTTGTACAACAGCGAAGTAACCATGCACCAGCTGGGACAGGAACGTAGGCACGTCTTGCTTGCTTGGAAGCCGCCCATCAAGTACCAGGAGTTTACGTCATAATTGTGTGCATGGACGATATATAGTGGATGCCTCCTGGATGGCTATCTAGGTTACATCGAAATGTCAGTCTCTTTCTTGCCTTTCCTTATGACCACCTATATTATTATATATGTGGCTTGCTGCCTTGCTGGATCGGCTGAAAGGGACTAGCTAATTTCTTTGCTAATGTAACTCTCTGCAACCACCTAGCTTCCTGCTATTTTCTATGCACCTTCTCAACTGAAAGCACCTCACACTTCGACTAGATAGAAAGCTTGTGACAGTTCGTCAGAGAGTGAACCCTTTGGTTGTTGATGTATCTTAATAATAATTGGTCTCTTTCTGACAGCTTATTCTTCCAATGTTCCCGTAAGCTAAATTTGTTGCCTTATACATTAATAATGTAGTACTATACTGTAAAGCTTGGTTTCAGTAAGCGAGAGCATATTTAAACTGGATACGGGGCCGTCATAATTTGAAAACTTTGACCGCAAACATAGAATGCATCATTAATAATATTTCCAAACAGGAATTGTATATATATATATATACAGGTAGCTTTAAAAATTTTTACAGAATGTTCTTTATTATCGTTAACAATATAATGTTGCTAGTGCATTGTTAGAAATTCCATGAGGACCGTAGAAAGCATATATAATCTATGTATCAGAGACTTGAGTAGACCACCTGTTCACGAACGCAGCGTTGAAACCGAGAGGTACGGTCTCCCGGCCCGGCTAGTCTGAATAGAATAGCTCGGCGCTCACAGATGTTACCTGGCTACATATATGAAACCTGATTATTTCCATATGGACTGTCTATATATTTCCATGTACAAGTGTCCATAACCTCATATACCATCTTTAAAAAAAACCTCTTATGTACGACGCTATAACATTGTCCTTCGAGTGCGTAACTAACTACACTTGTTTAATCAATCTCCTTGGCATGAGTAAACACCAAGAAAACGACCTATCGCTGTCAATACAATGTGACCACTGCATAACACGGACGTACTTACTTAATGGTAATAACCTCTGTTCTTAAGGCGTGAGGCGTCTGTGGCGATCCCACCCCTCTAAGGACGCCTAGGCGCGTAAGGCGCGTGGCGAGGCGACGCCATAGACATATGTTAGAATACTATGACAACATAATTTAGTAGCACACATACATACCTTTGTTGAGCTGTTGTAGCACCCATTCTCCCCTTGCTGCTGCTCTTTCCATCCATTCTCTTCTCCCAATTAGCAAGCTACACAAATAATGAGCAATGAATCAATCAGCAAGACTAACAAAAGAAATTAAGTGCAAAAACTGGACTCTGTCAACAGGAATGCATGAACACACAACACAGCAATACAATCACACGGCATAAGTGCATAACTAACATCATTAGTTCAGTACATCAGCCCATAAGTTTAGAGCCTGGTGGACATAATTAATAGTAGTTCTAGTCCACAATTTCAGACTCTAGTACTCCACATTAAATAAGACAATATAAGTAGTGCACAAAAGCAGCATGCTGTAAGTCTAAAATCTCTCAACTCCCATCTCTCGGATCTCATCTCTCAATAGCCATCATCGAACTCATTGGTGGGAGCATCATTTGTCGTTTCTGCAGCAACATTGGTAGGAGAGTCCTCATTGTCGGTCACATTTGCATCATCATCCTCATCTTGTTCCCTCTCTACATTGTCTGAACCGAGGTGTTCCTCCTCCTGGTCATCAATCTCATCTTCTTCATCAATAGTAGCAGTTCTACTTCTACCACGCTTGTAGACAATTGGATCACCACGGCTGTTTCTGTGAGCTCTCCTTGGAAAACAGCGACCTTGGAGTGATTGAGAAGCACCAGTTGCTCCATCAACAAGCTCCCATGTGAGACCATCACCTAAATCAGAACCACGACGACCTTGGGGGGGTTCATGCAACGAATCTGCCCATTCATTGTCCCAAGCCAAATCTGAAATAACCAAAGGATCAATGTTTTTCTTCTTCTGACGCAGCATCTGAAACCTAGTTTTCATCTTGCGGTTGTATGAAATAAAGACTATTGCATTCAATCTCTTGTGCAGCAATCGATTCCTTTTCTTTGTATGCATCTAGAAAAGAACAAAATGGATTAGTAATTGTCTTGCTGAAAAGAACACATCAACAACAAAGCCTTTTAATCCCAAGCAAGTTGGGGTAGGCAAGTAACAAAATGTATGTCAATGACTCACATGTTCAAAGGTACTCCAATTTCGCTCACAGCCGGATGATGAAGCACATAGACCAACAACACGCCTAGCAAACCTTTGTAAGTCAATTGCAAGGCCACCATAGGAACTCCACCAATCAACTAGAATGACAAATACAAGCGGAGAACACATAAATGGACAGCAGCACACAAAAATCTATAATAAGTTGATGAAATGGACAGCACTTACGAGGGCTCTTTGATTCGATGTTTTCTATAGCCATTTCATCTGAAAAGGCTTCTCCTCTTTTACATTGATAGTCCATGGCTTGATCATTTATCTTGTTTCGAAGAACGCCATCTGATACCATTCTCCGAAGCACTTTAAGGAAACAGGCCCTTAGCTGCCCAACAGTTTCATCTTGATCAGCATTTATGAGAGGAAACAATTTTTCTGGGTTCAAATAGAGTGCAGCCTCATATAATGGATGGTCCATTTGCTTCAACCAACATCGCTCGATAATGTCCAAGATTTTCTTGAGCAGCCCTTTCTTGTTCTGAGTGCCAAAGCTTTTCTTGATCTGCTCTTTTGCTTCAGTCATTAGTGCAGCAACCTCGGGCATTGCTGGCTTCTCATCACCATCAGCAGCCCTTAGCACAATAAGTAGTGGAGCTGAAGCCCTAAGACAATCTTCAACTGCATTCCAAAATTCTATGGACAGCATGGTGTTATAAACACGTTCACCAACTTTAGTTTTTGACAGGTTGCTAGCATACCATTCTGGACATGTAAATAAAGCCTTCACCCCTTCCATTAGCTTGTGCAAGCTCTTCAAAGAAAGATATGAAGTGGCAAACCGAGTGGCTCCAGGCCTCACAATTTCAGCATCTCTTGTCTTCTCCCTCATTAAACTAAGAATTTTCCCATGCCTATAGATGAAATTGGCAACCCCCTTAGCACGTGCAATAGTCCTCTTAAATTCCTTAATTTTTCCAATGTCCTCTAACATCAAGTCCAAGCAATGTGCAGCACAAGGACTCCAAAATATGGTAGGAATCCGGTCCATTAGAAGCTTGTCGGCTGCCTTGTAGTTAGCGACATTGTTCGTGATAATTTAAACCACCTTGTCTTTTCCAATTCCTTCAATCCTCTTCTCTAACAAATCAGCTAGCATATGTGCATCATGTACTTCACCGGATGCATCAACAGACTCCAAGAAATAGATCCCTTCTGGGCTATTAACAAGGAAATTGATCAAGTGACGTCCCTTCATGTCGGTCCAACCATCGGACATAAGTGTGCAACCATAATGCTTCCATGCTCGTTCATGGTCCACCCTCATTTTACTTGTCAGGCCGACACACTCCCAAAGCAATGGTTCCCGAAGCTTGTGCTATGAAGGAGGCTCATACCCAGAACCATATTGTGCTGTGGCCTCAAGAGCAACCTCAAACTGCCTTGCAGCAGCTGCATGAAATGGAACACCACACTCATAGAAAAACAAGGCCCATTGCACATCCACATAATGCCTCTCCTCATCTGTCCTCATGCAGTTTTGAATTGTCTTTTGGAACCTTCCTGAACGCCTTTCATCAACTATCTCTTCGGGAGTCCTTCTAAACATAGCCTTAACTGACTTCTTGGTGTCATTTGGATTTGCCTTTGCTTTGCTAGCAGGTGCAGCCTTGAATTGAAGTGTTGATTGCCTTCTTTTGGCTGCAGTCCCAGAACTTGGCACCTTGACTTGGGACTGGGCAGCAGCCCCAGAACTTGCCACACTAGCGACTTGGGACTGGGCAGCAGTCCCTGAATTTGCCGCTTCTTGTCCCACCTCCACCACATCTTCTTCTTCCTGTACTTCCTCAGCATTCTCCTCCTCCCCTAGGAACAATGGTCTCCTCCTCTTGTTTGCATCCAAGTAGTCTTTCATCTTTTTCTTTAATGCAGGGCTTGATTCTGGACAGTTAACCACATCTCCAAAGCCACCAGCTAGATGTTGCTTAAACCTTTTAATTCCACCTGGAACCTTCTTGTCACATAGCTTACATGTCACCTTATCTCGATCCTTAGGGTCTGCCCAGTACCCATACTCCCAGCCCGGATCATTTGACTTTGCTGGTCTTCGTTTTGGATCAGTCTTGGGATCATACTCTGCTGCCACAGAAGCTGGACTCTCCATTGTGTTGTTAGCTTGATGGCTGCAGTGTAAATAGAACTTTAAAAAGCTAATCGGCAGTACTTTGTTTATTGATTAGCTAGAGCTAGCACAGCACAAAGTACTGCCTTAAGAACAGAGCATGTGATGTTGCTTTGTGCTGCCTTAAGAATAGAGCAAAGAAGAGGGCAGTAGGGCACTGGAAATTACCTAGCCATAGGAGAGGGCTCGCGTCGTGGACCAGCAGGGCCGTCGGGGACCAGGCGAGCAGCAGAGAAATCCCGGTGGACGTCACTCTCCACAGATCAGAGGGGCAGCCGTACGCAGCGGCGGGAGGAGGCGAGGGCGGAGGAGAGGTTCCCCGCGAGCGAGCGTTTGGCGAGGAAGGACTCGAGCGAGGCGAGCAGCGGGGCCGCCGAGGACAGGAGCGCGGAGTGGGACGCCGAGAGGGAGCGCTTGAGCGCGTCGGCATCGGCGAGGAGGGAGCGGAGGTCGTCGACGGCGCGGATGAAGTAGTGGAAGTGGGCGCGGCAGAGCTCCTCGATCTCGGCCTCCCGGTCCCGCACCGCGGCACTGAGCGAGGCGAGCAGCGGCTCGGGGCGGCCGCACGCGAACGCCCGGCGCACGAAGGGGCCCAGGTCCTCCCCAGCCGCGATGGCGGCGGAGAGCTGCGCGAGGTCCGCCTCGGACGGGGCGCAGGCGGACGGTCAGCTCCAGGCGCCGCCCTCTTCTCTTCCCTCCCTATCCACAGGTCAGCTCTCTTTGTTTCCCTCCCAAATTGTGTCGATTGCAAGCGGCCGGCCTCTATTTCCCGCGCCGCCCTCGGTTCCCGCTCGATTTCCCGCCGCTGGCTCGATTTCCTCCCGCCACTTGGTCTCCCGCGCGCCTCCCCTCTTTCCCGCCTGGGGCCTCACGTATGGCACCCCCCCCCTCATCCAATTGGACTCCCAGGAGACGCCTATGGACGCCTAGACGACGCCTTCGGCGCAAGGCGGACGCCATACGCAGTCGACCAAGGCGAAGCAGACGCCCAGGTTGCCAATCGCGCCTTGTCGCCTAGGCGTCGCCTAGGCGACGCCTTAAGAACAGAGGTAATAACTACTCCCTCCATCACAAATTATTAGTCATTTTTGGCGCTTTTTGTAGGTGCATAGATTTTGCTATCGCCATTGGTTTTACGTGGACAGTGATGGGAACGTCATCACGGTGCTGGTTTAAAAAAAGAAAGAAAAATACTCTCTCGCTACACACCGCCGCTATACACTCGCCGCACCGCCGCACCGTGCGGTGGAAGATGGGAGGAGAGGAGGCGGCAAGGGAAGGCCCGCGCACAGGCAGCCAAGGCCGCCCGCGCGTGGATCTTCTGCGCCAAGCTCCCACGCCGTGTTGAATTAACACGGCAGTGATGGAGCACTTGCAATAATAATGATGAATTTTATAGTTGTTGAGGGAGTAGCTAGCTAGTTGTTTAGCTTGAATTTTTAGGAATAGCCTCCGGAGACAGGGATACGTAACCGCTTGCCAATTTGTTTAAAATAAATCAGCTGCGTGATTCTGCTGTGATATCACCGTTGGGTCAATGAAAATATGGTGTCATGAATCTTAATAGACAGTCTCACAGCATCCACGAGATGACTTGAAGATTATATTTACAGCGGATAATCATCATTTCAGTCATTTGATAGTAAGCTTAAGTTAATTAATCTGTTAGTAAGCTTAAGTTATTTAATTAATTTGCGGGATGTGTAGTAAAATGTGGATGAAGTACTTTCTTGCTGGTAACAAATAGTTGGGACCCCTTGCATGCTAAAGATATCTAAGGACAAGGTATCATCCAATGTGTCAAGGTATCTACTATTCATCTTCTTGCTTATATATAGCAGGGTTGATCTTATTGTAAGAGGCACATTTTATTTAGGGAGTGCTTGGTTTCATGATCTTATTTTAAGCAATGTTACATCGAATATTTTGATGCTTAATTAGGAAGATTAAATATAAAATAATTATAAAACTAACTGCATAAACATGGGCTTAATCTATTATGCCTAATTAATCTATAATTAGCACATGTGTATTGTAGCTTCATAGGCTAATCATAGACAAATTAAACTTAATAGATTCATCTCGCGAAAAAACCTAAGGTTATAGAATGGGAAAAAAAGTTCTTTTTACCTCCCTGGAAAATGAGCCAAGTCCATGTTTTCATCCTGGACTCAAAAACTGGCTATTTGTGCTCCTCGATGTCGCAATACCGGACACATGTCCTCCATGGCTGGTTTCTCTTAGTGCTTTTCCTCCTTTTCTTTTATGTTTATTTTGGATGAAATTTTGAAAAATCTTAGTAAATCACAAAAAATCATAAAATAAAAAAATACAATTTTGTTGGACTCCACGTGAGTAAATCTATGTAGTAAACATATAATATAATATATAATTTAGTAAAAGTTGTTTTTAATTACTTTTAGATATATATTTTTTGTAATTAACTCATAGCTACATTTTCTGTTGTCCATTTATGATGAAATTTTTATGTTGATGTAATCATTATATGATTGGCTATAGTAAAAATTTCATGCTCATTGAATTATGCATGCCTGAGTATAGATTTAGGAGTTTAATTCAAAGTTGTATCAAAGTCTTCAGTTGCTCAAACATACATGATCCAATGAACATGAAATTTTTACTACAGCTCAAGCATATAATGATTAGCCTATCATAGAAATTTTACCATAATTGGACCTCGAGATAGCACCGACATCTATCATGGAACATGGTTTTTGGATTTAATTTAAGTATTAGTTTAATTAATCTATAATTCAATGTATTTTTTGAATTAAAAGCTAATTAGGTTTTTTAAGCTACGTGTGTGTCGCACGTGTGTCTATGCTAGTAAAATAATTAATATGATCTTCTTAATATAGATGTGTAGAGATTGATTAGATCAATATGTAACTGATATATGGGATAAAATTTACTTTGCTAAAATGCTCCATATTTTGAAGGTACGTCCTTGTTCTATAGGATTTGTTATCCTTATGTTTCTTTTGTTCATCAATGCAGATTTCAAGATCTTTCTTTTAACTAACCGCATTGATCATCCTAATTTCTAAATCGCAATGATTAAAAGCCCCTACTCTTTACCCTCCTCCTCGTGCTTTATGGGGGCAAAAGGGACATCTGGCACATAGCTAAACCTTTAGCTATTTTGTAAAAAGATTCTTCAGTTTTCTTAAATTTACAACTAAATTCAATTCATCCCGACAGTATAGCACCCACGTTCATATATTTTTCACGTAGGATCTCGAACTAATGTTATTTTAACACAAACAAACACAAATTTGATAATCCTCAGGTATTTACAAAAATCCCCTCCGAGGAAACTTTTCCAATACCCCCTCGTAGCCCCACAACCCTAACCTTTGGTTATTTTGCAAAATGGGCCCTCAAGTTTTCCGTTGCCCTCCTCCCCATTCTTCACGCAGGCAAAGGAGACATGTGGCGCGCAGCCAAGCATTTGGCTGTTTTGCCAAAACGTTCTCTGGTTTTCTAAAAATTACAACTAAACTCTGCTCGTCCCGATGATACAGCACCTATGTTTATATATTTTTCACGCAAAACCTCGAACTAATATTTATATTGACACAAAGAAAAGAAATTCGATAATGCTCAATCTTTACAAATGCCCCCTATGAGGCACTTTTTCAATAAGCCCCCTCGCGGCCCCCACCCTAATCTTTGGCTATTTTGCAAATAGACCCTCAAGTTTTTCTTTGCCCTTCTCCCGGCGCTTCATGCACGCCAAGGGGCATGTGGCGCACAGCAAGCCTTTGGCTGTTTTGCAAAAAGGTTCTTTGGTTTTCTAAAAATCACAACTAAACTCAGCTCATCCCGACTACGTTCATATATTTTTCACATAGAAATTCAAACTAATGTTTATTTAGATACAAAGAAAAGAAATTCGATAATGCTTGAGTCTTTATAAAAATGATCTGGCAGGCACTTTTCCAATAACCCCCCTCACGGCCTCAATCCTAACCTTTGGCTATTTTGAATGTAGGCCCTGTAGTTTTCTAATAATTACACTAAATCTAGCAGGTGACGCGACGACTGTGCTGCCTGCTGCAAGGCACAGATGTTCCAGTGTTTAGACTGTCTCCAACAAAGTTGGCATACCAAGACCCATACCACCAGAGCTGGCGACGTGGCGGCCACGTGGTTGCTCTCAGCTAGCATTGAGGGGGGCTCCGCCTCGCCGCCCTAGATCCGCGCCGCGCCCCCACCGCCGCCCTGGATCTCCGATTGCTGCTGCTCGGCCCCTTCCGCCGCCTAAGCAGGCATCGTGGATGGGGAGGGCGAGCTCGATCGTCGTCGAAGGCCTGCCCGCGGGTAGGCGGATCCGCAACATCAGGGTGGGGAGGGGATTTGGGTTCTCCTGATCTCCCTTCACTGTTGGAGAAGGATAAATTTAGGTGAGAATGCTTTCAGTGTGCATGACCCAAGCAAAGATGTTAGATTTGTGTTCTCATTGTTGGAGACAACGAAGGCCATCTCCCCGCGGGCCAAAACGCAGCTAGGGCCTAGGGCCACAAGCAGAAAAATCCGCAATCCGACGAACGCTTCACGCTGACCACACCCACACCACACGGCCAGACCATTCATCCTATCTGACACCCACACGGCCCCACTCACCAGAGACTAGTGCGGAGCAGAGTGAGCGACGCGCCCAGCAGAGCCGAGCCCGCCATGGCGCCCCCGCCGCTGCCTCTCTTCTCCCCGTCCCCGAAGCCCCCGCCTCCGCCGCCATGGCTGCACGGCCCCTCCACGCAAAACCACAACCCCTCCCCCAGCCCCGCGGCGCCCCCGCCCCCCGCCGAGGCAGCTCCTCCCAACAAGCCCCGCCACCACGGCCCCAAGCCGGCACCGGCGAGAAACACCGGTGGCAAGGCGGCCGCCAAGCCCCTCACCGCCGGCGTCCCCGGCGGACGCACCCGCCGTGCTGTCCTCGGCATCATCCGCCGCGTCCGCTCCCTCGAGCTCTCCGACCCGCCGAGACCCGTCCCCGCCAGCAACGACGCCGCCGCCGCCGTCCCATTCCACCTCCCGATCCAGCCGCGGGAGCAGGGCCGGGAAGCGGTGGAGAAGGGGAAGCCGCGGGCGGTGCCGTGGGCGGCGGCGAGGGACGAGGGCCTCAAGCTCGCGCTGCGGCGTGAGAAGAAGGCGAGGGAGCCCACGCGCGCGGAGACGGAGCTGGCGGCCGGCGAGCTGGACCGGCTGCGGCATGTGGCGCGCGGGATGGGCAGGTGGGCGCGGGCCAAGAAGGCCGGGGTCACCGAGGAGGTGGTGGACGACCTGCGCCGGGAGTGGGCTAGGGGCGAGGAGCTCGCCGCCGTGCGCATCGTCGAGCCGCTGTGCCGGAACATGGACCGCGCCAGGGAGATTCTGGAGGTGAGACAGACCATGGAAACCATTGCCACATTGTAGGATTTTCCGCTAAGTACTTTGAGAGTTGAACTTGAGCTTCGATCAGAGCAATGTGGCTAGAAGGTATGTTGCGGATTTTCGTTTTCCCTGCAAATTGGAGAGGTGACTTTGGTGCATGTAGTGCCACATTGGTGCTGCAAGAGCATAATTGATGCCGTGCTCACTTCTGTAAAGAACTTCAAACTGGCAGGTGCAGATGTAGTTGAGGGTGTGGATGGGGGAGGGTGTGTAAATTGATGCCAAGGAATATATAACATGGCAATGCCGGTGCTAATTGATTGTAGAGCCATAGTGAGCTGCAATTATGGTGGACTAACAATCAGTAATTTGTTAATTGTACTGAACTGTTGGCAACAGGTGATAATTACAGCGAGTATTCCATTCTATGCTAACTCGTTCCTTTAAGTCTGAATTAGTTACTTTTAGTTGAGTTTGCTCTCTTCATGTTTTTCTTTAGATTATGTTGTTTACTCCATCCATGGTTTTTGGGGCTTAAAACTGTCATGTGTGCCTTGTGGTGTCAATCTGTCATAGTCTGTTTACAAAGAAAGATTATTTTGGTGCCAACCATAATTATTTCTAGCACTTTTAGTTTTATGATTATTCAGTTGTTGGTCTTAAATTCAAAATTATGATTCTCTTTGATGGGTTACCTTTTTCCTCAGATAAAAACAGGAGGCTTAGTAGTTTGGACAAAAGGAGACATACATTTTGTTTACAGAGGAAGCAATTATCAGCAAAACACAAATCATAGTCACTATTTTGTGAGTGATGCTCAAAATATGAAACACAATGTTCCTACAACCCAGCTTGAATATGGTAACGAAGGTGAAATGCTAACCAATGCTAATAGCAAAGCAGATGATGCTTTCCAAGAAAAGTATCAAAGCATTTGTGGTCAGAATGACGAAGAACCTGTCAAGGGAACTCTCTATGAGAGAGAAGTCAACAGATTATTGGACAGTTTGGGCCCTCGATTTGTTGATTGGTGGTGGAACACACCATTGCCTGTGGATGCTGATCTACTCCCGGAGTTTGTTCCGGGCTTTAAGACTCCGTTTAGGCAGTGCCCTCCTGGTGTGAGACCAACACTAGCAGATGAGGAGCTGACATACTTGCGCAAACTTGCACAGCCTTTGCCGACACATTTTGCCCTTGGTGAGTATGTATTTAGTTGCCAGATGCATCTTTGTCAAGTATATGATTAAATTGTTCCTATATGTGTGCTTTCTTTATGGACATAAAGTGTTAAGCATTTCTGTAGTTTGTAGTCTCACCATCTTATTCATGTTTCACCTTCTGTGCGCTCACTTGACAATTGTGTTTAACCAGTTCTGTTGTCTATATTCACCATCTTATGAGGCCCACCACCTTAGGCTACCTTATGAACGAGGAAATTATAATTTTGCCTATCTTTGGCAGGTAGAAATACAAGACTGCAGGGTTTGGCTGCTGCTATACTGAAGCTTTGGGAAAAAAGCCTTATAGCGAAAATTGCGGTGAAAGTGGGTATCCAAAATACAAACAATGAACAAATGGCATGGAACCTTAAGGCAAGTATCATTTCTGATGATATCTTGTACTAAGATATGGGTAGCATTTGTGTTGTTTTGTGCATTGTAATCATTCCATTTAAGTAGAAAAATCCAAGAATGTTGCCAGTTACCTCCTTTGTTTGGTATGAAGCTTGGTTTACCTTGCATTACTACTTGTTTGTTAACACTAATGTGCTAAATCCAGCTTTTGTCCTATCAAAGGTCTGTTGATCTAGAGTACATACCGAATTGGAGTAACCATGAATCCTTAGTTTCTTACTGCAAGTTTACATGGTTTTTATTCAGAAATTTGTTTCTCTGTGCTGATATTTGGTCCTTCATTTGTATCTTCATGTGTAACACTGAAGCTCCTCAGTGCAGCATCTTACAGGAGGCACTGTAATATTGAGAAACAAGGATTTTATTATTCTATATAGAGGCAAGGATTTTCTTCCTGGTGGAGTTGCTCAAACTGTAATTCAACGAGAGGCTCAGGTACATGATGAACAAGTGAAGGAAGAAGAAGCTCGACTGAAAGCAGTTGACTCTCTTCAGATGGTCGGTGGATTGTCATCAGAAGAAAGTTCTGTAGGAACTTTCAGGGAGTATCAGAACTTCCAAGCTGACCATGTGCATGGAAATACTGAAAACTCCAACACCATCATTGAACTAGAGGCTGAGAAGCATAGATTGGAAAAGGAACTGAAAGACCAAGAATGGAAGCTTTCCATTGTATGTTGATGGGAAGCATCTCATGCTCTCTTTTGAAGTCCTTAACTTCTAATGACATTTAATTGTAATCTAACTCTGTTATTTTCTGCAGCTTAACAAGAAGATTGAAAGATCCAACCAGGCACTGGCAAAGCTTCACAATTCTTGGAGCCCTTTAGAGGAGTCCGCAGACAAAGAACTCTTGACAGAAGAGGAAAAGGCGATGTTCCGCATGATTGGCCGTAAAATGGATGGTCTTGTTCTTCTAGGTACAACTATCTATATGTGCTCTTATACCGTTACCAATGACCACCAACAGCCATCTTAGCTTTCTATAATTATTGAATCTATGTATCATTTGTTTTCCCTGCAGGAAGGCGTGGCATCTTTGATGGTGTAATTGAAGAGATTCATCAACACTGGAAACATAAAGAGGTTGTGAAAGTAATTACGAAGCAGAATCAAGCCCGCCAAATCATGTACACAGCAAATCTGCTCGAGGTTGAAACAGGTGGTATCCTAATAGCTGTAGAAAAGCTTCCGACCAGCCATTCCATAATACTTTACCGTGGGAAAAACTATCACCGCCCAGAAAAATCATCATCCAGTAATCTTCTAACAAAAAGAGAAGCACTGCGCAGATCAATTGAGGTCCAACGACGAGGGGTACAAATCAGCATATAACCATTCGTCCACTAGAACTTCCATTTTATTAACTATTTCTAGCTATCTCACACCCTTTCATTATGCAGTCAATGAAATACTTTGCTCGGGAAAGACAAAAGTCCATTTTGGAACTGAAAAGGAGACTGGTCAGTATGCAATAGTTCATATGTTTTGTAGCTAGGAATTAATGCTCACTGTCCACTTCTTATACTTATGCAGCTGGAAATTGTTCTCCTGATTAATTTTTTTTATCCTATTGCTGTAGAGATATGTGGCAAGGCAAATCAAGTATCGAACCCCAAGATCATGAGGGACTTGAATTTTTTTTAATTCTGAACAATTACCTGCAGCTTTCATTTGGGATGGCTGTGTAAAGCCCTGAATGAACAATGCTGAAACTTGAAAGTGTATAGCTGTATAATTGTCTGTTGTTGTACATATGTGCCACTGCCACTTAACACGAGAAAATAGATTGTCCCAACAGCATGGCCCCAGATGTACGTACTCACAACATTTCATGAAAATAATTGAAATTTCTTCAATTTATGTACAGTTTGCGCTGAGGCCTAGAGATATTGAAAAGTGTTGCATGGTTCTTCACTTTTGTTGCATGCTAGAGAAAGGATGCTGATTAACCAGGAAATCACCCTTGATGGTAAGAAACTTATAAGGCACACAACTAGTCATCACTTGGTAGACCGTTGGTTGTTAATAATGGAGGTTGCTCAAACAATATCATGGCTGCTTGGGAGGCGGAGGGGAGAGCTTCTCGGGTTTGGCCTTGAGCTCCCCCTTGGGCCTCTGTGGCGCGTTCTTGGGGTTGGTGAACCAGGTGGTGTAGAGGAACTGCTTGTGTGGGCCGTCGTGGTCGCAGATGAGCCTGAGCTTTTGGCGCTCCCTCATCCACCGCAGCATGATCTTCATCTGCCGCTTGCTCGTCAGTCCCATAAGGCCAACATCCTGAAGACGAGAGAGCAAATATCAATCTCACCATCTTTTCTTTTCAGAGGAAACATTTTCTTTTCAGAGGAAACATTCTGTCGAACAGGTTTCGTGCGTGGGTGACGACGGAAAGGGTTAACGACTCCCTGGGCAATCACATGTACCTTGACATGGTCCCAGACGTCGGAGATGGTGAGCGGTCCGTGCTCCCTGACGACATCGAAGATTGCGCGCGTGATGGACTGCGTCTGCTCCGGCGGCGTTGTCAGCTCGATCGGCGCCATCTTTGGCTTCCCCTTCTTCGCCGCCCACCGCGCTGCCGTCGCGAACATAGCCGATTAGCTGCTGCTTCAGAGCAGTGGTCAGTGGACTATAAAATTCATGAACCAACGGATACGAAAATTTGACACCACGGTCAGTGGACTATAAAATTCATGAACCAACGGATACGAAAATTTGACACCACCACACCACGGAGAACCGAGGGATACAATCGCCTGTAACAAATATTATCACACACCTTAGAGTGCTGGTTAGAGTCGGTGGCAGCAGCAGCAGTGAGGTGCAGAATCCAGGGAGCGGCGGTGGGTTAGATCTGAAACACCAGTTGGTAGAAGACGAGATGTAAGGAGTCCGCGGCAGAATATTCACATGCGCGAATATATACAGCCACAAGTTATAGGTTTTCTTAGATTCTAGATGTTGAACGTGGATCTCCAAACACAAAGAAGAAAACTCTAAAACAAAGAAAAAAAATCAAAAACACTAAGCTTCAATGCTTCCCTTCATCCACGTTCCATCCTTGCAAAACCTTTTACGCAATACCAAACCATAATATCCAGTGGCGGATCCAGAAAAAATACATGGGGGGGGGCTGAAGTATAAGAGCAAGTCCAAGTTCATGGTATCCCATATAAGACCAACATTGAAGTTTATGAGATGGAATTATCTAAAATTCCAACTACTTCCTAATGGCAGGAGCAAAGATCACAATTGTTCACAGAAAAAATAGTTCCCCAATATGCTACTTGACGTTTTGAACCGCCAGGTTCATACCGATCATCATTCATGTCACATGATTGAATTATTCTCATGTGTAAGTCTTGCAAAGGGTAGAATAATAATCAATCATACAAGATCAAACAAGCTCAAGAAAATTACATGCTAAAATACCAGTATTCCGGCGATTCATGACAATGAACTGGAATCTGGGTTGGGCATTCCTGAAATAAATATATCCTATTTGTCAGAGACATACTAAGGTATCTGATACAAGCAGCAAATCTAAAGTGTTAAACTTTCATTACTATAAGGCCCACAACATTTCAGTTATCACTACTTCACTAGAAATAACAGAGGACATCTAGACGTGGAAGACTGGAAACACATAGAAGTAGGGATACATGTCAATAGATCAATGCTAGGATACGCAAATGCTTGCACTTGCAGGGAATGAATTCTCCGTGACGGAGCTTTCGATTTTAACTCTCAAAGTAGCATGACTTGGTAATCATTAAAGTGCACCTTTGAACCCGCGCTCGGCCTGCCGTGCCGCACTGCCGGCTGCGCCCTGCAGGCCTGCTGCCTGCCCCACTCTCCTGCGGCGGCACGGCGCTGCCCCCCGCGCGGCCGCGCCCGCGGGCCGCGGCCCCGTCCGGCCGACCAGTACTGCGGCCACCCCCCGCCCCGCTGGGGCCGAGCGGCCACTGAGCAGCCGAGCCCCGAAGCGATTCACCGGCCGAGCAGCCGCTGGCCGCCGGGAGCGGGACGCGGTAGGAGAGGGCGAGAGGCGGCCGGCCGCCGGGAGCGGGAGGAGAGGGCGAGAGAGAGGCGGAGAGACGACAGAGACAGAGACCCAAAGGCCGGCTCGGTCGGCCCGCTCGGCAGTTGTCTGGGCCGGGAAAGAAAGTTGGGCTCAAGTGGCCAGTGAACAGCCCAGTTGCGCCGGCCGCCGGAGGGACTTCGTCTTCAACTTTTTTTCATTTTTATATTAAAAAAACAAAATTTCAAAAATATATGTTGAATATGGAAATTTTTAAAAATGGATGCCTGTCGTCCCCTAATGTGCGACGGGGAGAACCTAAATGTAAAAAAATACATTTAGGTCCTGATGTCCAGGGCGCATTAAACAGTGAACTTGTAAAATTGATATAAAATCGTAAAAATATAAACTCAACTGTTCTGGATTCTATGAAATAATATCTACAACTTTTATTACATAAAGTTTTTCATTTGATCAATGTATCTAAATCAAGAAAAATAGTTCTTGTACCTAGAAACATCTGAAATAATTCATTTGGTCTAGTTATGCTAATCTAAAATTTACCAAACTTTTTTATAACTCTTAGGAAATAAAATAATGGTACTGTAAAAGTTATGGCTTCTAATACTCAGTATAGCAGTATGGATAAATAACCCATTTAAACTAGACATATTGCAAGATCTAATTTAAAAACTTATTCTAGAAATGTTTTCTGGGCCTACCAATTTTGTACAAGACTATGCTCACCATATGCAACACTCTGGCCAAAGATGACATGCATCCAAAGGATGGATCTTGAGATTTAAATAAAAGTGTATTAAACTGGTATTTAAAATAGAGCAAGATACATTGATCAAATGAACAACTTTATGTAACAAAAGTTGTAGATCTTGTTTCATAGAATTCAGAACAGTTGATTTTGTATTTTTTTATTTTTCTATGATTTTATATCGATTTTACAAGTTCACTGTTTAATGCGCCCTGGGCGCCAAGACCTAAATGTAAATTTTTTTTACATTTAGGTCCTGTCGTCCACTGGATGGGCGACAGGCACCCTGTCGCCCATTAGGGGGGCGACAGACACCCATTTTTGAAAATTTCCCTATTCGGCATATATTTTTGAAATTTTGTTTTTTTTAAAATATAAAAATGAAAAAAGCGCTTCCAGACCTGGGCCGTCTCCAGGAATTTGGGCCCAGGTGCGAAATGCAAATTGGGCTCTAATTTTTTTTAAAATATTTGGTCTAATACTACTAATTAATATTGAGCGAGTGCTTATATTTTTTTGTCTCTTCATGTACATTTTAGAACAATTTTCACTACTGCAAAAATAATTTGCAGGAATATCCTATTTTTTCTATAGGCAATCAAAATGTAACCCACTCCTATAAAGGGAGCGGGGTTACTGTAGCACCTGACCCACCCTACAAAAGTATTTTTAGGGCGGGCGGCGCCATTACCTGCTCTTGAAAATAGGGCTTGTTTTTAGAGGTGGGTGATGGTGTCACCCGCCCCCTATAAATTGATTTTTAGGGGCGGACGACGCCTCCACGCGCTCCTAAAAGCTTTCGGATTAATCTAACTACTAATTAAGTCACTATGGCTCGTATAATTATCAGATTATAGAACAAATAAAAAATTTAAGCCTTTATTGATTAATCTAACTACTAATTAAACCTACATCTAGATGTTTCAATTTTTAGTTTTTGAAAAGGAGCAACGATAAGTGATTACTTACACCTTGGTTCGAGTATTTTATAATTGACTTACTGTCAACCAATTTTTACCAAAGCACCAATCAGTTGGACGACTGATCTTCAAAATACGTGAGTACCTAACGGACGGACGTGTTGAGAGTTAGGGACGGACATACAGACCTATACCTATATCTGGCCTTGGGAGCCCACCTATTTGGGGGCCCTCTGCGAGCATCCACCTCGCACACCCTCATCAACGGGCCTGCTCCAGATGCGTCGAGGCTCAGCCGCTCAAACCCTCCTATCCTCTCTCCCACGGGCCGCGGCCCCATCCGGCCGCCCAGTACTGCGGCCACCCCCGCCCCGCTGAGGCCGAGCGGCCACCGAGTAGCCGAGCCCCGAGGCGATTCACCGGTCGAGCAGCCGCTGGCCGCCGGGAGCGGGACACGGGAGGAGAGGGGGAGAGAGAGAGTCGGAGAGACGACAGAGGCCGAGACCGAGAGAGGAGAGGCCCGCGGGGGGGGGGAGGGCGAAGGCTGGCTCGGTCGGCCCGCTCGGCTGTTGTTTGGGCCGTGAAAGAAAGTTGGGCTCAAGTGGCCAGCCGAACAGCCTAGTTGCTCCGGCCGCCGGACGGGCTTCGTTTTGGACCTCCAGACACGTCGAGGCTCAGCCGCTCAAACTCTCCTATCCTCTCTCCCATGGCAGAAAATTTTAGGGGGGGTTAAGGGGGATTTTAGGGGTTCTCCGGCGGTAGGGGTGCTTTAGCCCCGACCGTTAGATCCGCCACCGATAATATCACTCGTCTGCTTAGAAATTTAATGTTCGAACCATCAGATGTTGCCGAGGTAATTAAATCAGATACAAGGATCTCCAAGACAATGCCTCAAGAAGAAAATAACATCAAAGACGTCATCGCCGCCTCATCTATCAAATTAGAATTGGGTTTTCACCTGAAGATTCATCAAAATTTATGTAGATAGCGTATTGGCAATGCCTTCAAAAGGAAAATCGACGCAAGAAACATAGTCATTGCCGGCTATCATGTGGCTGGACTGGGATTTCTCCCTGCACTCTTCGAAGCCACCTCCACACGCCTGCGCCCATCAGGAGCACTTGCCGGCAGCCAGGCAGCGTCCGAGGCTGACTCTCCACCAGCGGGCTGCAGATGCCATTGCTACCTCCCAATCCCGCCGTCGCGCCGGCACCATGGTCGAGCCACCCCCGGATGGGAGCCAGCAGGCATGCCGCTGCCGCGAAGCGCGGTTGCGCGGGCACCCGGTAGGGAAGTGCTGGGGGTGCGCGGCCGAACTGGTGCTGGGAAAGGGCCGCGACCCGACGCCACGGTGTTGACGCGCTCCCCCAACTCCAGCCAAGGGACAACCCCAGCAAGGACGCCGCTGCCGGGACCGCAACCTCTTCCAAGGGCTAGCACTACTACAAAACAGGCCTTTGTTCCTGGCCATTTGTCCCGGCAGCCTTTGGGCCCGGGACAATAGGTGGCTTTTGTCCCGGGTCCAACGGCTAGCCGGGCCAGCGGGGGGACGGGGGCCTTTTGTCCCGGTTGGAGACACCAACCGGGACAAAATGGGAGACTTTTGTCCCGGTTGGTGGTTCCAACCGGGACAAAAGGCCCGCGTAGCCTTTTGTCCCGGTTGGAACCACCAACCGGGACAAAAGTCCCCCCTTTTGTCCCGGTTCGTGCCTCCAACCGGGACAAAAGGCCTTCCCTTATCCCCTTCCCTCTCCCCCCGCCCGAGCCATTCAGCTCACTTGTTTTCTCTGTTCTTGGCTCGGGATAGAGGAGTTCTTGCTCATTTCTTCACCACATTTGTGAAGATCTTTGATTCCCCGTCCATCCATCTGCTCTAAAGGTTTGGGGCTTGTTTTTCTCTTCTTCCTTGGCTTGTATAGCTCATTTCATACTTTAGAAATAGAGAAAATGTGTAGCTAGCTCATTTCTTGGACATTATTTTGCTAGCTAGATTGCATATATATGTAGGCGTAATTTTCTTTTAGATTTAGATGAGTATATGGATAGTAGAAATTTTTAGAATGAGTGTAGATACTTCATGTGATGTACTTGTATATATGACCATATTGTGGATAGTTGATTTTTTTATTCGTGAATGAATTAATGAAATGAGTATATTATAGAATTTTTTGTATTATGAATGGATTATTTTGACACTCTAGTGATGTATTTAATCAGGCTCACATTGAAACCATCTAGAAGCTAAAAAAATCTTTATTTCGAAACAAGTATACGTCGTTAATCTCCATCCAACGGTGATGGCACTACCTTTCAGGGATACACGATGCGCTATAAGGACGTCGCAAATCGGTTGGTCGCATCACCAGCACTTCCGATTGATAAGAAGACAGCATTTGACGCAGTCAGCATGCCGTTGTTGTACTGAGAGCATATGAACGAGCATGCTGCCTGTGCCAAGTGCTGTGCCTATTAATCGTAAATGTTGGTGCTGCGACTAGCCGATTGGTGACATCCTTGTACCGCACCGTGTCCCCCCGAAAGGCAGTGTCATCACCGCAGGGTTGAGGTTACTGACATATACATTTTCAGAAATAAAGGTTTATTTTTCTTCTAGAGGGTTTCTGGATATTGAAAAGAGTGTACTCCTGGAACTGAAGGGTGTCAAAGTAATTAGAAGTTATAGAGATTTCTTTCAATTAATTAGAGATTTCTTGAGGATTAATGATACATTTCGTCTTTTTTTATATAATTTCATTGTTATTTGCAAGAGTTATTAATCTGATCATTGTAATTGTAATAGTAAATAATTTTTGCTTTGTAATGGTAAGAATTTATAATTTTGTGGAAAATAAAGGTATTTTTCAGTAAAATATGGCTTCAACAGCTGGAGGGAGTGGCGCCGGTGGGGGTGATCGTTGTCCTTCTGGAGAGAAGGGCACAACTCGAGTAGGTCGTCGGTCCAAAAAACCTAGTGCTTTTCATAGGGCAGCGCTCCGTTATTTGGAAAAAGAATATAGAGAATGCATGGCAAGGGGCGAGGAACCTCCGTTTGATCTTGAGGATTTATTGCGGCGTTACGGTTCGTCACCACCAAACTCGGAGGTTTCAGCTCCGCCATCTTATTCTGCGCCAGCAAGAAATCCGTTAGAACATTCTGCGTTCCAACGCAAGGACGGTTGAAAACCTATGTGTTGTTGACCGAATTTTTAAATTTCATGTATAGTACTCCTTTGTTAAGTTCTGTAATGGATTAAGTACCCCTTTTAATTAATCAAGATGTATGATAGATATTGCATATCTTTTAATTATTCATGTTATGTTACATTTAGTTTAATTTAGGTTTGATATATTTTATTTATTCGATACGTGTAAAGAATTCAAATCGATTTATTTAAAATGCAGATGGACCGGCAATGGATGTACAATGCTGACCGACGTTCGAAAGAATTCATTGATGGCCTGCATTATTTTTTGTCTGTGGCTGAGGCAAACAAGCAGAATGGTTTTATGTGCTGCCCGTGTGTTCATTGCAACAATAACAAGGATTACTCATCTTCAAGAATCCTACACAGCCACATTTTCGCAAATGGTTTCATGAAAAAGTATGTTTGTTGGACGAAGCACGGAGAACAGGGGGTTACCATGGAAGACAATGAAGAAGAAGATTTTGACGACCACTTTCCCGGGAATGCTGGAATCGGTGCATTCGATGACGATATTCCCATGGAAGAGCCCGAAGTAGATGTAGCAGAAAATGATCCCAGCGACGATCTGGGGCAAGCATTGCACAATGTGCAGGCAGACTGTGAGAGTGAAACAGAGAGGTTGAAGTTCCAGAAGTTGTTAGAGGACCACCATAAGTTGTTGTACCCAGATTGTCAAAATGGATTTAAGAAACTTGGCACCACCTTGGAGTTGCTGCAATGGAAGGCGACAAATGGTGTATCCGACAAGGGATTTGGTGAATTACTCAAACTTGTTAAAAAAATGCTTCCTAAGGACAATGAATTGCCTGCCACAACGTATGAAACCAAACAACTTGTTTGCCCTTTGGGACTGGAAGTGCAAAAGATACATGCATGCCCCAACGACTGCATCCTCTACCGAGGCGAGTACGAGAATTTGGATGCATGTCCCGTATGCAGTGCATTGCGTTACAAGATTAGAAAAGATGATCCTGGAGATGTCGAGGGAGAGCCTCCCCGGAAGAGAGTTCCTGCGAAGGTCATGTGGTATTTGCCTATAATACCACGTTTGAAGCGTCTGTTTAGAAATAAAGATAATGCTAAGTTGATGCGATGGCACAAAGAGGAACGCAAGAAAGACTCGATGTTGAGACACCCCGCTGATGGGTCGCAGTGGAGAAAAATAGATAGAACGTACCCTAAATTTGATTTGGATGCGAGAAACATAAGGTTCGGTTTGAGTACGGATGGCATGAATCCTTTTGGTGAGATGAGCAGTGGTCATAGCACTTGGCCTGTGACTCTTTGTCTGTACAATCTTCCACCATGGCTCTGCATGAAACGAAAGTTCATCATGATGCCAGTGCTTATCCCGGGTCCAAAGCAGCCCGGAAATGACATTGATGTGTACCTAAGACCATTGGTCGAAGAACTCTTATTGCTCTGGGGCGATGAAGGTGTACGGATGTGGGATGAATACAAACAGGAAAACTTCAACCTACGAGCATTGCTGTTCGTAACGATCAATGACTGGCCTACTCTTAGTAACTTGTCAGGACATTCGAACAAGGGATACAAAGCATGCACACACTGTTTAGATGATACCGATAATATATGGTTGACTCACTGTAAGAAGGTTGTATACATGGGTCATCGTCGGTTTCTTCCCATCAGGCATGCGGTACGAAAGAAGGGCAAGCATTTCAAAGGCCAAGCGGACCACCGAACAAAACCGATGCACCGTAGTGGTAAAGACGTCTTCAACATGGTAAAAGATCTAGAAGTTGTTTTTGGAAAGGGATCTGGTAGCCAACCTGTTCCGAACGAAAATGGAATGGCGCCCATGTGGAAGAAGAAATCTATATTTTGGGAGCTACCATATTGGGAAGTCTTAGATGTTCGTCATGCAATTGATGTGATGCACCTCACGAAGAATTTTTGCGTCAACCTGATAGCATTCTTGGGAGTGTACGGAAAGACAAAAGATACAGTAGAAGCACGTCAAGAATTGCAACGTATGGAAGAACGAGATGCCTTACATCCACAACAGCGAGATAATGGACGACAATACTTAAGTCCTGCCAGCTATACTCTTAGCAAGGAAGAGAAAGAAACCATGTTTGACTGCTTGAGCAGTATAAAGGTTCCATCTGGATACTCATCCAATATAAAAGGAATCTTAAATTTGGCAGAGAAGAAATTTACAAATCTCAAGTCCCATGACTGCCATGTGCTTATGACCGAACTTCTTCCGGTTGTGCTGCGGGGGATTCTGCCTGATAACGTCCGGTTAACCATCGTGAAGATATGTGCCTTCCTCAACGCAGTTTCTCAGAAGATAATTGACCCGGAGAATTTGATAAAGCTGCAAAACGATGTGGTGCAATGTCTTGTTGGCTTTGAGCTGATATTTCCACCATCTTTCTTCAACATCATTGACTTTTGTGTTGACTTTATTGATGACCTTAAACTGATTGGAGTCCCTGAATCGCGATATGAGGGGAGACTATCTGGAAAGGGTACATTAGGAAAGAAATCTTATGTCTGCACAGATGATTTCTCATTCAAGAAAGCGCATTATACGGTTCTTCAACAATCATCCTTGGTTGACCCATATATCGAGGAACACAAGAAAATTCTGCTCTCCAATTTCCCGGAAAAGTCTGAGGCATGGATTACACGTGAGCACATGAACACTTTCTGTAGCTGGTTGCGGAAGCATCTAATGCATAACATGGATATAAGTGAACAACTGTTCTTATTGGCTAGGGGACCATCTTGGAATATCTTAACATACCAAGGGTACGAGATAAATGGAAACACATTTTATACGATAGCCCAAGATAAAAAGAGTACCAACCAAAACAGCGGTGTTCGTATGGATGCCACGGACAATAATGGAAAAAAAGACACATATTACGGCTACATTGAAGAGATATGGGAGCTGGATTACGGTCCCAATTTCAAGGTGCCTCTATTTCGTTGCCAATGGGTTAAGCTATCTGGAGGAGGGGTAACAAAAGATGAGTATGGGATGACAATAGTTGATCTCAACAATCTTGGGTATAGAGACGAGCCATTTGTCCTAGCCCAGGATGTCGCTCAGGTTTTCTACATTAAGGACATGTCCAGCAAGCCAAAGAAGGGGATCAACAAGCAAAAGGATGAGCCTAAGCGACACATAGTTCTATCAGGAAAGAGAAACATCGTTGGAGTGGAGGACAAGACAGACTTTTCAGAAGAATATAATAATTTTGTTGCCATTCCAGCTTTCGAAGTAAATGCTGATCCATGCATCCTGCTAGCCAATGATGATGCTCCATACTTGCGCCGTGATCATAATCAAGGGACATTTGTGAAGAGAAAGTCTGTTACCGCTAATCCTTCATGTACTTGAATCATTTTATATTATTGTATAAAAACATAATCGCAATTCGAATACTTTTATTATATATGTACTGTACAATTATATTTTATGTGTTCTTTATATTATTTTATATATTTTTCACTTAATTACTAGACTCAATTATAATTTTCATTCAATAATGGATTACTCAACTAATTTTATTTATTTCATGAAATTACATTCACATTAACACACTATACTCTTTCACTAACACACACAATCTCACTAATACACACTATCTCTCAAACTCACACACACTACTCATTAATATCATGAAATTGCTTAATTTTATCTAAAATTCACTTTTTAAACGTTAATATCGTGATAGAATCCACTTTCTATCGAAAAGCAACAGTTTGAAAAAAATTTCACCTAATATATTTTTGCATGGTCAAAATAACAAATATGATTTCAAAAAAGTTAGATATTTCATTGACCCAATCACTTGAATGAAAATTAATTATTTTTGTTGCGTGTATCAAGTTTATATAGAGATAATAAGAAATTTTGTTCCATAATTTTTGGAATCATAATTTTATTATCTGAATTAACATATGAAAGCCAATTTTAAATGAGAAGTAAAAAAGAAACAAAAACAAACATAACATTAGGCGGGAACGAGGGAAAACGGGCCCCTTTTGTCCCGGGTGGTAGATCCACCCGGGACTAAAGGTGGGCCGCGGGCTGGGAATTTTCCCGGCCCGCCCAAAAACCCCTTTTGTCCCGGGTGAAGCCACCACCCGGGACAAAAGGTCCTTTTGTCCCGGGTGGTGGCTTCACCCGGGACAAAAGGGGGGGCCTTTTGTCCCGGGTGAAGCCACGACCCGGGACAAAAGGACCTTTTGTCCCGGGTCGTGGCTTCACCCGGGACAAAAGGCCCCCCCCCCATATATTTCCTTCCTCCTTCGCCCTTCTCCTAACACTTGGTTTCTCATCTCTGCGCCCGTCCTGCTCCCCCCACCGCGCGAGCCGATCGAGCACCGCCGCCATCGACGTCGCCGCCGCCCAGAGCCCCGACCTCACGCCGCCGCCCAGAGCCACCGCCGCCGCCGTCCTGCTCCCCCCACCGCGCGAGCCGAGCACCGCCGCCATCGACGTCGCCGCCGCCCAGAGCCCGCCCCGACCTCACGCCGCCGCCCAGAGCCCGCCCCGACCTCACGCCGCCGCCAAGGTGCTCAAATTTAGTGCAAAGAAGTAGTAAAACTTTTGCATCGTTAAGGGAGTTAGAGGTTCAATTTCGGCACCTCATATTTTTGTACAACAATATTCTTATGCAAAAATTTTATTGTGATTTGAGCAAGATATTAAATTCGTGACGATTTCTACTTTCATTTTGTGATGTTTTCAGATGTTTGCCACAGAAACTGGGCCCAAACTAGAGTCCATATGGATTATTTGCAAATATATAATGAAAATTTATAAATTGTCATAGATCCTGTCTATTTATGGCAGTTTTCGTAAATTTCACCAAAAATCTATCATACATTTAAGGATTTCTTGTAGCAGTAGAAATGAGTTATTTTTTGATTCGCTCCTTAAAAAAAAGGGGTGTTCCTACAAATTATTTTTGTAGTAGTGATAAAAGGGTACACTAATAAGTCTTTAGATAGATGAAGTTTGAACAGGGGTGAAAAGACATATACTTAGGGTTCCACAAATTACTACAGAATATCAACAACGGTATTATGTAAAAAAATGAATAAATTAAAAGAGAGAAACAGTAAAGATATCAGCAGAAGCAGTGATTTGACGACTAAAGTACTAATTAACCCAGTAACGGAGACTAAAGAAATACAATTATTTTGTTGCAATTGGGTTCTCCAACGGAGAGTTAAAGAAGATGATTCATTATGTCGATTCACAAAGCAAATAGCCTTCTCTCAATCTTGAGGGGAATTTCAAAATAGCATCCGTACGAGATCAATACAAACACAGGTACATCATAAACTGGCCCAGCTTAGCTGGCACATGCATGACTCTTCAACAAACGCGCACACATGCAAACAATTCTCCGTTACTTAGTCAAATGCTCGCAAATATGTGGATTATTTAGATAATTTTTTAAGGGTTTTATTTGTATTCATATTTTAGTTACGATGGACCCGCGACACACAGACGCGGAAGACGAACAGTTCTTGTTGAATATGATTGGCGAAGGTCAAGGAGATGTCGCTGAACAAGCTGATGATGGCAGCAATACCGACATATATTTGAATATGTCCGGTGATGGAATTGAGGCACCATCTATTCAGGATGACGCTGCTGCTGAACAAAGTGCTAATGTACATATCACAACTATAATTATTTGTAGTGACAATCATATTTTCATCTGAATCTATATGAATACTATGAATGTTTTTTTATAGCCGTCTGGATCATCGTCGCAGCAGAAAAAGACGAAGCGAGGCCCAACAAAAAAACTGGAAGGGCGGTTCATTATAACGGAAGTTGGTCCAGATGGCGAACCGATCGCTCCAGAAGCTGCCGCCAAAAAATTCATAAGACAATCCGGATGTATTGTCAGGGACCACATCCCGATCAGCTTCAAGCTCTGGAAAGCTTCCAATCCAAGCGAGGAACGGGATGCGGTACCCGAAAGAGAAAAAGAATGGTGCTGGCGGGAGCTTAAGAAAAACTTCACGGTTCCAGCTGAATCCGAAGAGATATGCAAGCGCTGGACCCTGAGTAAGATGGCCGAACAACTGCGATCATTCAAGAAAATTTTGACGAAGAAATATATCAAGACCGGGACCACACCCGTATTTACCGGCGAGCTCGAAAAGCTCAGGGGTCACTGGGATGCATTTGTGGAATACAAGTCTTCAGAGCTTGGGCTTCAAAAGGTGCAGAAGGCCAAAGACAACGCCTCGAAGAAAGTGTACCATCACACTCTAGGCCAAGGAGGCTACAAGCTTGCAGTACCCAAATGGGAGAAGATGGAGCAGGATCTGCTTGACAGAGGCATCCGACCTGCGACCATGAACTGGCCTGAAAGGTCAAGGACCTGGTTTTATGGTCACGGGGGAAGCTTGGACCCAATGACTGGTGACTGCATCTATGGGCCAAACATCCAGCGAGCAGCCCAGAGACTACAGGAGGCCATACAAGCAGCGGCCGAGGGAACATTCCAGCCAGATAGAGAGAGGGACGAGCTGACTTACGCCCTTGGGAATCCAGAGCATCCGGGCCGCACAAGAGGCAAAGGCGTGGTTCCGTGGAAGTATGGGTTCAGGGATTACATTGATTCATATAGAAGCCGGCAAAGAAGAAAGAATGATGAGCGGGAGCACCTGCGAAGGCTAGAGGAACGGCTCATGTCACACGATCAAAGACTGGAGGAAGAGGTACAACGCCAAGTGGCCGTAGCAATGAGCCAGCAACAGCAAGCGCAAACGTTGCCTCCAGAGCCTAGTGTCGCAGCCGATCACCTGTCTCAGCGGAAAAGTAGCTGCGCTTCCACAGACGTCGCCGCTGCCGAGCCCACGGGGATCCAGGCCGCAGTTGAAGCGTCGGCCCCGCAGCGATTTCCAGTGGATGAGATCACCCACCGGACACCTTGTGACCTGCAGACTGCCGTTAAGAACTTAATGTTCACTGTTGCGTACGGTACCGCCATGCCAACCGAACCAGGCGACGTGTACCACGGGCAGCAAATTCCGCCTAGATACACAAGAGTTGGCGTGGAGCAGGTGTGCCAGGGTTGGGAGACGCTCGAGCTTGATATTCCTGGAGGCGATGGGGAGAGGACACTAGCAGAAGCCATTCATGGCTACATCCTATGGGATAAGCGCTACATTGTCCTAAAGTCGGATGATCAAACACCAAGACCGGCATCTCAGCATGCCTCTCCAAGACCGGCATCTCCGCAAAACTCCCCAAGGGCAGCACTGTCTCGGCAAGGTTCACCGGCACATTCTCCATCACCATCATCTCATGCGCCGATGAACACTCAAGCGTCACCGTCGCCTCCATGGTCACCCCCTCCGCCGCCGGCAAAGAAGCAGAAACGGCCGCCGGCAAAGAAGGTAGCTGCACCGGCTAGGGAGCCTCCAAAGAAGAAGGAAAAGAAGAAGAAAACCAAGGAGGCTCCTATTAAACCCTGGGACATGAGCCTTGAAGAATGCGATCGGATAACTCAAGAAAGAGTTAAAGAGCACTTCAAGCCGAAGCCGAAGCCGGAGCCCGAGAAAGTGATAAATCCGATAGATTTGAAATTTTTTAAGGGAATGTGCGAAGCAAATAAGAGAAAATTCATTCCAAGAGACCCCCCTTCAGACTACGAACGCACAATTATCAAAACTACTGAGAAAAAGAAGAGACAATCAAAGTCGTCGTCGTCCGACGTTCCACAGCTCGGAGCCCAAAAGAAACAATCAATAGAGCCTCTCGTAGTGGGACAGACGACGCAAGAACAAGACTTTGTTACATTTCTGAAAGAATCAAACCTGACGGCCGCTCAGATTGCAGGGGGAGAAGATATTCCAAAGGCCGATGTGGTCGTCAAATGGACGTTTGAGATCGGCAAAACTCTTGTACCCCCCGAAGTAGTGTCTGTGCTTCCAACGCAAATGTATAAGCTGCACCAGCACTACATGCGTGCGATGGCCGATTGCATCTTCATGCAGGGCGCAAAGATTAAAGATGATGATTTCTTACGGGGGGAGGCCATTCTATGGATAAACTGGGAAGAAATTTACCAACTATTCCATCAGGAGGCCCTCGACATCTCTATGGTCGCCTTGTGGGTTCTGTAAGTATTTTACTCTCCTTACGTATTGTTTTGCATGATCTCAACATACTGATCTCTTGATTTATTCGGTATCATGTAGAATGGAGATACATACTTGCAGAAGAAAGGGATACTCTCACCTCGGCTTCATCGACCCAATTACTTGTAATTGGAGGCTTCTACGCGACAATACCGATGAGATATTCCAAATGTTGTTCAAGTACATAAGCGTTTATCACAACAAGCAAATGATATTGTTTCCTTACAACTTTGCGTGAGTGATTCCTTCCGTCTAACTCTTTCTATTCTGTAATCGAATTGTTTAAACCTTAACTACCAAGAACTGCCTCCGTATAATCTTGCAGTGAACACTGGATCCTAATTGTCATAATTCCCGAGAAGAGCCTACTCGTGGTTATGGACTCATTGAGGAGACCTCCAGAACAATACGAAAATCTTCTTAACATGATGAAAAAGTAAATCTACCACTACTCCGTCGGTGACTGATAATTTGAATCACTTTGTTACTTGACTATAATTGTTCTAATCATGCACAGGGTTTGGAAAGAATTCGCTAAAAATCATCCAGGCAAATTTGACAAGGAATTGAAGATCAAGACAGATTTTCCGGTACGCGCTTGGATGATTCGTTGCACGATTCATTAGTTTTATTATATATTCATGTAAATACCTGATAATTTCTTCTCTCTTAAAGTGTATGAGGCAGAAACCAGGCACTGTATTGTGCGCATACTATGTATGCGAGAACATCCATGGTCTGGTAGGTCCTCCAAAGGGCTGGACAGATTGGGAGGAGGAAGTAAGTAAAAAAACTTGTTAATATTTGAACTCGTATTTTAATTAGTCGAAATTAATTATCCTCTTTTTCCATAGGTCGGGGAGATGCGCGATAAACTCATACCGGAGGAAAAGGTTATGGCGATTCAAGAACAATTCTCCGGATTTATTGTTGAGCAAGTCCTCGATCCAAAAGGCGAATTCTACTATGATGGAATATCTAATATTGACAATCACAGTAAATATGACAATATACGCGTATATATGTAATTAAGAACGAATATAACTATGTAAATATATATGTGTGTCTATGTATTAAATTTCTATTTATGAGTATGTATGTATGTATTAAATTTCCAAAAGGCAAATTCTACTATGTAATTAAGAACGAATATACCTATGCAAATATGATGGAGTATGTATGTATTATATATATAAGCACTCCAATAATATATATGTGTATATATATATATTTATATAATATTGGTCCTAGACATTTTCATATGTAAAGGAATTCACATGTATAGATATGTGTATACATATATATATAAGTGAATTAATTTATATATGAAAACTATCTAGGACAAATATTATATAAGTAACTATATATATATGTATATATTAGTGGAGATCATACACACTGAATTCCAATACATAAGTTTAATTGAAATGCAAAAGTATAATTGAAATAGAAAAAGAATCGAGAAAAGAAAAACATGAAAAAAAAAAGAGACCTTTTGTCCCGGTTGGTAACACCAACCGGGACAAAAGGGTGCGCCAGCCACGTGGGCGCTGGCTGCACCTTTTGTCCCGGTTGGTGTTACCAACCGGGACAAAAGGTCCTCTTTTGTCCCGGTTGCCACAACCGGGACAAAAGGGCACCCCCTTTTGTCCCGGACAGGCGTTCCCGGTTGGGAAACCGGGACAACAGCGGTTTCCCAACCGGGACAAATCAACGTTTTTGTAGTGAACTTGTAAAATTGATATAAAATCGTAAAAATATAAACTCAACTGTTCTGGATTCTATGAAATAATATCTACAACTTTTATTACATAAAGTTTTTCATTTGATCAATGTATCTAAATCAAGAAAAATAGTTCTTGTACCTAGAAACATCTGAAATAATTCATTTGGTCTAGTTATGCTAATCTAAAATTTACCAAACTTTTTTATAACTCTTAGGAAATAAAATAATGGTACTGTAAAAGTTATGGCTTCTAATACTCAGTATAGCAGTATGGATAAATAACCCATTTAAACTAGACATATTGCAAGATCTAATTTAAAAACTTATTCTAGAAATGTTTTCTGGGCCTACCAATTTTGTACAAGACTATGCTCACCATATGCAACACTCTGGCCAAAGATGACATGCATCCAAAGGATGGATCTTGAGATTTAAATAAAAGTGTATTAAACTGGTATTTAAAATAGAGCAAGATACATTGATCAAATGAACAACTTTATGTAACAAAAGTTGTAGATCTTGTTTCATAGAATTCAGAACAGTTGATTTTGTATTTTTTTATTTTTCTATGATTTTATATCGATTTTACAAGTTCACTGTTTAATGCGCCCTGGGCGCCAAGACCTAAATGTAAATTTTTTTTACATTTAGGTCCTGTCGTCCACTGGATGGGCGACAGGCACCCTGTCGCCCATTAGGGGGGCGACAGACACCCATTTTTGAAAATTTCCCTATTCGGCATATATTTTTGAAATTTTGTTTTTTTTAAAATATAAAAATGAAAAAAGCGCTTCCAGACCTGGGCCGTCTCCAGGAATTTGGGCCCAGGTGCGAAATGCAAATTGGGCTCTAATTTTTTTTAAAATATTTGGTCTAATACTACTAATTAATATTGAGCGAGTGCTTATATTTTTTTGTCTCTTCATGTACATTTTAGAACAATTTTCACTACTGCAAAAATAATTTGCAGGAATATCCTATTTTTTCTATAGGCAATCAAAATGTAACCCACTCCTATAAAGGGAGCGGGGTTACTGTAGCACCTGACCCACCCTACAAAAGTATTTTTAGGGCGGGCGGCGCCATTACCTGCTCTTGAAAATAGGGCTTGTTTTTAGAGGTGGGTGATGGTGTCACCCGCCCCCTATAAATTGATTTTTAGGGGCGGACGACGCCTCCACGCGCTCCTAAAAGCTTTCGGATTAATCTAACTACTAATTAAGTCACTATGGCTCGTATAATTATCAGATTATAGAACAAATAAAAAATTTAAGCCTTTATTGATTAATCTAACTACTAATTAAACCTACATCTAGATGTTTCAATTTTTAGTTTTTGAAAAGGAGCAACGATAAGTGATTACTTACACCTTGGTTCGAGTATTTTATAATTGACTTACTGTCAACCAATTTTTACCAAAGCACCAATCAGTTGGACGACTGATCTTCAAAATACGTGAGTACCTAACGGACGGACGTGTTGAGAGTTAGGGACGGACATACAGACCTATACCTATATCTGGCCTTGGGAGCCCACCTATTTGGGGGCCCTCTGCGAGCATCCACCTCGCACACCCTCATCAACGGGCCTGCTCCAGATGCGTCGAGGCTCAGCCGCTCAAACCCTCCTATCCTCTCTCCCACGGGCCGCGGCCCCATCCGGCCGCCCAGTACTGCGGCCACCCCCGCCCCGCTGAGGCCGAGCGGCCACCGAGCAGCCGAGCCCCGAGGCGATTCACCGGTCGAGCAGCCGCTGGCCGCCGGGAGCGGGACACGGGAGGAGAGGGGGAGAGAGAGAGTCGGAGAGACGACAGAGGCCGAGACCGAGAGAGGAGAGGCCCGCGGGGGGGGAGGGCGAAGGCTGGCTCGGTCGGCCCGCTCGGCTGTTGTTTGGGCCGTGAAAGAAAGTTGGGCTCAAGTGGCCAGCCGAACAGCCTAGTTGCTCCGGCCGCCGGACGGGCTTCGTTTTGGACCTCCAGACACGTCGAGGCTCAGCCGCTCAAACTCTCCTATCCTCTCTCCCATGGCAGAAAATTTTAGGGGGGGTTAAGGGGGATTTTAGGGGTTCTCCGGCGGTAGGGGTGCTTTAGCCCCGACCGTTAGATCCGCCACCGATAATATCACTCGTCTGCTTAGAAATTTAATGTTCGAACCATCAGATGTTGCCGAGGTAATTAAATCAGATACAAGGATCTCCAAGACAATGCCTCAAGAAGAAAATAACATCAAAGACGTCATCGCCGCCTCATCTATCAAATTAGAATTGGGTTTTCACCTGAAGATTCATCAAAATTTATGTAGATAGCGTATTGGCAATGCCTTCAAAAGGAAAATCGACGCAAGAAACATAGTCATTGCCGGCTATCATGTGGCTGGACTGGGATTTCTCCCTGCACTCTTCGAAGCCACCTCCACACGCCTGCGCCCATCAGGAGCACTTGCCGGCAGCCAGGCAGCGTCCGAGGCTGACTCTCCACCAGCGGGCTGCAGATGCCATTGCTACCTCCCAATCCCGCCGTCGCGCCGGCACCATGGCCGAGCCACCCCCGGATGGGAGCCAGCAGGCATGCCGCTGCCGCGAAGCGCGGTTGCGCGGGCACCCGGTAGGGAAGTGCTGGGGGTGCGCGGCCGAACTGGTGCTGGGAAAGGGCCGCGACCCGACGCCACGGTGTTGACGCGCTCCCCCAACTCCAGCCAAGGGACAACCCCAGCAAGGACGCCGCTGCCGGGACCGCAACCTCTTCCAAGGGCTAGGCTTCCGGCGCCGCAGATGGGGGAGGCGGGGGACGAGGTGAGGCAGATACGGCCACGAGCAAGGACCGAGGAATGGAGTAGTATGTAGTAACACAACACCATGCAAAAACGGAGCCGGTCACACTGCCACCACAACCTTACCGAGCCGTGCCAACGTGATCGCGCCAGCGCAAGCGAGTCAAAAGGTACGGTACAAAGGCTGGCGGTCGGCATCGACATCAACATCGTATCCCGCGCCCACCGTTCCTCGCCCGGATATAGGAGTACCACTCCGTACCTGCCAATAATTCTCCGAGTCCGACATCCAGTTCGTCTGCGCTTCGCAGCAAGCAGGGCATTGATGGGTGAACTTGGCTGTGAGACTAGTCTTGCAGGAGCCTGCCTGTACGAGTGCGCAAGCTCCTGCAACCTGACGGGACATGATCCGGGGCAGACGATTGATTGATTATTCAGCAGTTGCACAACATTGCAACTGAATTGAGCCATTCCCTCTTCAGAGCAGATCACAGTAATGGGGTGCTACCCGTGCCATGGCAGGTAATTCGGCGTTTCAATCGCATCATATTCACAGCGACAGTCGCCAACAGGAAGGTGAAGCCAAGAACCACAAGTCAGGAGAGGAGCACAGAAAATCAAGAAGAGATAGATGCGGGAGGAAGACGACGACGCGAGAATCCGATCCCCCCATCCGTTCCCAGCCTCCAGTCGTTCGTTCAGTACGGTTCCCCCATTCATTCCTCGATGGCGCCGAGCTCCATCTTGCCGCCGTCCGCCTCCGGGATGGCCACCAGCACCGGCCGCCAGCTCCGCCGCAGCAGCAGGCTCCGCAGCCCGCCGGAGCCGAACCTGCGGCTCCCCCGCCACGCGCCGCCGCCGCCAGGATCCGCGCCCGCGCTCCCGCCGCCGCCGCCATCTTCCTCGTCCTCCTCGCCGCCGCCGCAGTCGCAGCTGCAGCCCCCGCGGCGGCGCCCGGCCTCCGGGGACGCCACGAACAGATCCCGCAGCGTGCGGCCCCCTCCGCCGCCCGCCCGAACCCCGCCGAACAGCGGCCTCCTGACGTCGCCGTCCTCATCCTCCCACCGCGCGGCCGCCAGGGGCTCGCCCCCGCCGCCACGGCGGCAGAGGAAGCGGCGCAGGCGTCCGCGGCGCCTAGCGCTGGCGCTGGTCCCCGCGCCTCCACGGGCCCGGCGGCGCAGGCGGTACCCCGGGCTTGCGGCCCCGGCCGCGTAGGCCGGCGCGGGGCTCCTGGACGGGCTCGGCTCCCCCGCCGCGCACCGCGTCGCCAGCAGCTTGAACCGCTGCGGCAGCGTCGCCATTGCCGCCGCCTCCCACCCTCTCTCTCTCTCTCTCTTTCTGTGTCAGTGGTGGCGTGCTGCGTGATTTGGATGCGGGGCTTCGGGGCCCGTGCAAGCGTTTTGTCCGCGGCGAGGCCACGTGATCGGCGGGGAGGGGACGGTGGAGATGGGCCTGGCCGGGACGGATCAACGGAGGAGATGCGCTGCGCTTTTGCTGGGAACGGGAAGAGATCTAGAGAGGGGAGGGCCGCATAATGGATGGCTCAACCGTGCAGGACCAGAGGTGTGGTCTACAAAGGGTGGCATATGATTCCCCTTCTCCACCATAGGCCATGCCATAGATTGATGATTGGATGGTGATTTTGAGGGCATTTTGTGCGCGCTTTATGTTATGTATGGCCATTCCATTCCATCATGCTTTTTTCCCCTCTACTGATTCTAGGATAATGTAGCAAGTTGCTCCAAGAATTAAAAGTCTACAACCGGTGATCCTCACATGCATGGTAGTACTAGCCAGGGACAGTAATTATAGGGAGTTCTGATCATGTTGTTGCATACTACGTACCGGCTATGCGCAAAGTGGAACATGTCTTGGATGGACAGAGTCACAGAGCATATGGCAGCCGAGGAAATGCTTCGATTATATAATTAAGGACCTATCATATTATTTCTATATTACTAGTGATACAACTGGAAAAAAAATAGACTGGCCAAAACCAAACTACTCTACACGTGTGATGATGGGAAGGGTGTATTTTAGTCAATTTTGAATGTAGGATAAATCTTTTTAGAATAAAGAATAATAATATTATGCAAGTTAAAGTAGGTACGGTGTTAACTTCAGTTTGGACCAGCAATACGTACATACAAGAAATGCTGCTTCCAAATAAGCATCTGTGGTAAGATAAAAATACGTGACCAGTGCGACCGCCCCATTCTCATTCTCTCTCCTTACCATATTAGCAAAGTTGTATTAGCAAAGTTGATAATATGGTATATATAATTTAGTGCTATTAAATCCTCCATAAAGCCCCGGTTGAAACTGGCCGTCCAAGATGAACTGAAAACGTCATCTCGCAAATTAAACGTTAAATCGTGACACAATGAGAGCTGAGCTGAACGCGCCCATCTATATTTATTCGGAGATCGAGCTGTGGTTGGCGAGGCGCATGCAATTTAGGTGGTGCTCCTCTTTTCTGTGCGGTTGCCAATTGCCAGGGTACTACCTGCATAGTAGGGATTTAATTCAGGTTCATGCATGATTAATAAGCATTCAGATTTAAGAAGAAAGAAAAGTGATTGCCAACTAGTATAAGGTAGTGCTTGGTTAGAGAGCGAAGTAGGATGCAACAGTTCTATTCTGAATTAGAGGGATCGAATGGCTCTATACTCCGTGTTTGGTTCGAGGCAGGGGCGGAGCTACATGTTAGCGTCGATGTCAGCTGACATCAGCGATTTTCCTCAAAACTAGTGAAAAACACTATTCAACACTGTTCATTCACAGCAATGACACCGATCTCTAATGAGGCTAACATCGGTAGCTCCTGCGTCTGGCTCTGCCCCTGGTTCGAGGGACAGAGTCGCTCCATTTTTTATTTGGTTGGGGGGATGAGGATGAACCGGCTCTTATTCCGTTAACCCTCTTTTTGCGGGGGGGCCACCTGTTATCCACTACTACCATTCTCCCTCACCTCACCTTCCTGAGGGCAGTTGCTCGCCGCCACCCGCCACTGCCCCTTCCTGAGGGCCGGCACTATCGGTGTTTACCACCAAGCCTGCTCAGGGAGACTCTTAGCAGTAGGGTTTGTATGTAGGGATCGACTACTCTAGAACTCGATGGTACAAAGAACACAAAGATTTAGACAGGTTCGGGCCGCGAGTTTGCGTAATACCCTACGTCCTATGTGGTTTGTATTGCCTTAGGTGTTGATCGTTTCGAGGGGGTCCCTGTCCGCCCTTATATATCCGGGGGGACAGGGTTATATGAAAAGTCCTAGCCGAGTACAGTTGGAGTCCTACTACAACTCAATCGGATAGTTTCCTTTGTACTGCAGCTAGTTCTACGCCTATTCGAGTAGTTACAAAAGAGGTAAGGTACATCCGTGAACTATCCCTTACTCTAGAACATTCTATGCCTATAAGCAGTCCCGCTGCCCCGGGTCTGACAAGCCCCCGAGCTCTTCGTAGCCGAGTCCTGCAGGCGTCGAGTACTTGGCTGGGCGTCTTCGAGTACTTCAAGTAGTTAAAACAACCTTCTGGTTGTTTCTGGGCCTTCCTTTAGATACGTCGAGTAGTCCTCCAAGTACTTCCGTTTGATCCGAGGCTGTGAGGTGCTCAAGCCCCGAAATCTTGTTCATATATGGTGCACGAAGTACTAGCGCTCCATATGGAGTAGCCCCCGAGCCTTAGGTTGAATCGCAGAATCAGGCTGAGGGTCACTTCAGTCTTTTTACTTTTTTATTTTCCAAAAAATTTTTAAAAAATAAATCTTTGATGCCTAGATCCCGCAGCCCCCAAGTCTTAAATCAAAATTCTTTTTGCTGCGAGTAGCCAACGAGCGTAGATTTGGAATTAAGGATTTAAGACGTGGCATTAGATTTTATCCTTCAAATTATTTGCAGGATTCATCAGATCCGAAATCCGAAAAGACCTCTTTTTCGGGGTAAAATCCCCAGAAAAATGATACAATTGGATCCGTCATACTGATTGCACCCGAAATAACTTCAGGAATAAAACCCAGGATGTACAGCTCTTTATTCAGTGCTCACGTGAGACGTTACTATTTGGAAAATCTGCGTTACTGCATCTTTGACTGCGTCCGTAAATGCTGCCATTAATGTGTCCGTGAAACGTGCACTGTTGATTCATGGGGTCTCCTCAGTAAGCCCCCTTGTGGCTATAAAAGGCAGGGGAGAGGCTTTTGCCAGAAGCATCAAAGTGTAGCAACCATGGCTTTTTCTTGGTGTTCTTACCCTCGTCCTCCTCAAGTTTGTGTAGTCCTTTCCAGCGAGAGATGCTAGAAGAGAACTTGCGAGTGACAAGAGAAGCCCCTGCTACCTCATCCTACCACTCCCTTGCTCTCATTGGATCCATTCTGAACATCATGTTCTTGCATCTTCCAATGAGGCAAGTTCTTTGTGGACTGGTTGAGTCTAATTGTGTCATACTCTTGGAGTTCCCAGGTTGAGACCACCCAAGAACTGACATCTCTGGTAGGAAGCTTGATCTTGCCACAACGTATCTTGGGAGAAGGAGAAGTTTCTCCAGAAAATGCTACAAGAGGACTTGCGAGGTGATTACTGTAATCTGCCTCCATACTGTTGAAACTTTTCTCCCAGGATACATGTATCGTTATTCCCTTGATGGGAATAACAAGTTTGTACTTTGTCACGACCTCGGGCCGATCCAGCTGCAGCAGGTTTCCCAGGAAGCCAAGAAATGTGCGTGCAGACCCGAGTCATTTGTAAAGTTATGTAATAAAAAGTATTCGAGTTGTAATGTCGAGTAGTTGTACTGTGTCCAGTACTTACCCTTGTTCTGGAATGTAATCCCAGGTAAGGAAAGAATAGTCGAGTAGTCGACTAGGGATGTGAGTGTTTTCTTTTTCTAGAATATAATCTCAGAAAAAGGAATGTCTCTTTAAAATCCCGTTGTTTCCGCGATTTGCAACTGATTGTTGGCTTACTAAAGGTTTTTACCATGCTGCCACCGCTATTATAAAACGAAATGGTAACTTAGGTTTTACCCCACCGGCCGCCATTTGTTTTCACTCTCGAGCCCTCAGATCTAGAGTTCTTGCTTCTCTTGCACTGCCCATCCTCATCCTAGGGTTTCTGCAATTGTATGCGCGTGAAGCGACCCGTGGATTTTCGGATGGCACCCAAGAAGGCAGTGAAGGGGAAAGGTGTGGATGCAGAGCCGACTCAAGAGGAAGGCTGGAACATAAGTGTTCCCAATCTGACTTAGAGTCTTTGGTAAAGCAAGGCCTTTTGTCTCCCAGATCTGCTATCCAATGGCTTCCTGCCTTGGGGAAGGATCATCCGTATGAAAATACGGGGGAAGTTGTTGCTTTCACCTCATTCTTGGAACGGGGATTGGGGTTTCCTTGTTCTTCTTTCTTTTTTGGACTCCTGCACTGCTACAGGATCCAGCTGCATCATCTGACCCCCAATTCCTTTGTTCATATTTCTATCTTCGTGCATTTGTGTGAAGCGTTCCTGGGCATCGAGCCCCATTTTGAGCTTTTCCGATTCTTTTTCCATTTGAAGCCTCAACCCGACTCCTTCATCTTAGATGTAGTAGGAGGTGCGGATATCCAACTTAGGCAAGGGAAACATAGAGAGTATACTCATATAGTCTTAGTAATAAGGTGATCGAATGGAAATCCAAGTGGTTCTATGTCAAGAACCAGTCAGGATGCTTTTCACCTATTACTCCTGACCCTCCAATCCAATGGCCCGAATGGAATAAAAAACCAGTCAACGAGAGTCAGGTTTCTGAACTTACTCGAACGAATTGCTGATTTGAGGCAAAATATGTTGACTGGAGAAGCTGTTGTTTTCGACTGGATGAAGTAGAGGATCCAGCCATTACAGGCTCGAGGATCGCTTGGATTCCAGTATCAAGGAACAGCTGATCCATCAAGATACTCGAAGGAAGAGATCTCGGATGATGTAGCTTTTAGTCAAATGCAACGACTGCTGAGGAACGTAAAGAAAGTTCTGATTGTTCCTAATACCTTTTCTGCTGCAAATCCGCCGAAGCAGGTACTTGATAAGAGTAGTCGATACGTAGAAATCAAGTACTTTACCATAGTGTAAATCTGATAGGATTTGCTTTTTGTAGGAGGACGTGGATCACTTTAAGAGTAGTCCTTCGCTACCAGGCATTTATTCGCCCTTTTGTTCTTCCAATTTCCTCAATCTGTTAATCAAATCTAAGTATGTCCATATGAGATTTCATACAAACAATACTTATGGATAATTTTGATTGCGCAGATGAAGAAGAAACTGGAGGGAGGAGTGATAGGGATCTCAGCCCTACTCCGAGTGCCGATACCCAAACCGGGCATCCTAGAGGTACTCGATCTGCGGCGAGGAAGCGTCGTAGCTCCTCCCAGACTACTAGCGATAGGTAAGTAGCTGGGTGTTTTTAGAATCGAGTACTTCTGCCTTCGATTTGCTGATTTGTATTTTGCTTTTCAAGCTCTGCGGCTAAAATGCCATAGATTGTATCATCTGGGGATGATATTGTGGTGGGACAAACTGTCCCCTCTACCATAGTGGACCCATCGAGTGGGATTGGGGCTACTCCTTCAGTGAGTAGTTCCAATGTAAATAAAACTATGGATGCGGGTAACCTGGCCATGATCACAAAGCCTGCCCGCAAATTTGGCATCAAGGGTTTTACCCTAATAAGAGCTCCTGCGTAAGTTCCTTAGAACTTGTAGCCATAGGATCTGTTTTTTGAGTCTAATAGTTTTTAACTACTTTGTCCTTGCAGAGATACGGTCCTGGAGGGGGACGTGGAAACTGAGAACAACTCTGCTTCCCAGTCGGGGGTGGCGAAGCCCCTGAGCACTCCTGAGATGAGTGCTTACGATGCAGAAGCCATGGTCGACTCCATGCTTCGGGATTCTCCGTTGCCCAACTTGGAAAGGGGCAATGAGGAAATCCCGGAGGGTGATGGAAGCGATAAGCTTCCAAAGGAAGGAAGAGGCGAGAAGCTTCCTGAGGGAGGCAATGATAAACAGCCTGCGGAGACCCCTACAGGTAAGCTTTTAGTACCTCGTAGGAAAAGTTTCCTTTTATTTGCTCTCAATGTGATTAAGTAGCATGTTCCTCCTTTATATTCCCAAGTCACAGGGAATACTATAAAGAGGACAGAGGATGTGCCCAAACGGGCTGTATCTAAAGTGCGTGCGAGTACTTCCTAGATCACATCGGGAAGTAACTTGCTGCGAGAGAAGGTAGAACTTGCTATCAAGCTACTGGAGGTAAGTAGCCGAATGTTTCGAGTACTTTTAGAGTAGATCGAGTAGTGTACTGATCTTTTTTTTACAGGAGGCACTGGGACGGAAGGGTGTCCAGTCCTCGGATGAGACAGAGCTAAATGCTCTCAAGGAGAGGGTTAAGACGCCCTCGTCTGAGAAAACTGCTCTCGAGGGAAAACTGAAGAAGCTCTCCCAGTCAAAGAAAGGTTAGTCTTTAGCATTTGATATGCATTCGACTAGTAGATCTGCTTGGTATTTATAAGTTTTTTTAATCGAGTACACAGCTTGTGCCAAATCTTTAGAGATTCAGGAAAGCTTGGTACTGGATCTAAAGATACTTATGTACCAAAACACAGATGAGATAGAGAAGTTTAAGAAGATCAAGGAGGACTCTGATCGGGAGGCGGCATCGACTCTGCAACAGCTCCAGACCCTGTCGGAGTCACGAGACTCGATGCATCGAGAACTCGTAGGCTTGAGGGAAGTCAGGGATGCCGCCCTGGAGGTAGCCGAAGCCACGGACATCCCAGAATGGGACGGAGATGAACCGCTCACGCTGGCGGGGAGACTTCGCAAAGTCCCAGGGGCCTTCGAGAGGTATGTCTCCACCATCACCCGACAGTATGTGGGCTATCTACTCGGGCTGGTGAAGACTTACTGGCCATCTACTCGCCTGGACGCGCTTGGGCAAGGAGCCCGGGCTGACTGTACGGATGATCAATTCCGTCAGTATTTGGCGGAGACTTCCAGGGTGGCTGACTAGATTGTAGAGTCCCTGAACAAGGCTGAGTCTCCTTGAACTTTTATTGTAATTGAGTTGGCATGTGGGCCAGAAGTACTTTTGAACAAATACTAGATATTTGCGTAATGTTAAGTACTTGTATTTGGATTGTGGAATCCTTTGGTGTATCGAATAGTTGTACTCGAAGATCCTGAGTGTAGGCAGTATCGTGCCCACTCAGTCATAGTAGTAGATACAAGGAATTGCATCTATTGGTGCCTTGAGAGGCAAAGCGTTCTCGAATAAGATCGAGTTTGTATGGTTCCGATTTGAAACCATAGTGCTGACCGGTTAGGATTGAATCCCTCAGGATTAACCAAGTGGGAATAGCACTATAAAGGTGTAAAAAGCCATGGCTTAGTACGGGTTTTCTTTTTGAAGGAAGTGTTTTATTAGCACGAAGCTAATATGGACTTTGTTGTCCCATCAGGGAAGAACTCTTATCGAGTTTTTAGGAGGTATAAGAAGTTTCTTGATAGATAAGAAGACATGCAGCTCTCGACAACTACTCAGAGTGCTAAAGGAAATCAGAACTTCTTTTTGTGTCTCAAGCAAGCGAGTAGCACCCCGTCAAGTACTCGAGGCAAAAAAATTCTGCAACGAAGATTCCCATAGAAAATTGAGCAAGCGGGAAACTTGTGTCAACTTATTTTAGAGTATCAAGAACTCATCTTTGCTCCTTGATGGATTTTAGTAGTTTGACCAGTTAGGATAGACCTCGTTTGGTCAGCTAGATAGCGTAAAAATATCCCAGACTACTCGACCAGATCAAGTAGTATGTCTTATACACGGACTAGATTGATTTCTAGAATAGGACTATTAGGATTGAACTCTGTCGAGTTAACCAAGATGTGAATATTCTAGAAATATCCCAAACTTACTCGAGCTGGGCTAGTGAGGTGTCCTACCTGAGGACTGGAGTAACTCTAAGGCAAGTCTGTTAGGTGCTAACCCCGTCGAGTTGCCCAAGACGAAGGTGCCAAAAGGGTATCCAAGACCTACTCGAGCCGGCAAGTAGGGTGTCATTTTAACCAAGGACTGGAGTAATCCTTAAGACAGAACTGTTAGGTATGAACCCCGTCAGGTTGCCCAAGACATAAATGTCATAAAGATATCCAAAACTTACTCGAGCGAGGCGAGTAAGGTGTCCTTTTAACCAAGGACTGGAATAATCCTTAAGACAGAACTGTTAGGTACGAACCCCGTCGGGTTGCCCAAGACGCAAATGTCAGAAAGATATCCAAAACTTACTCGAGCGAAGCGAGTAAGGGTGTCCTTTTAACCAAGGACTGGAGTAATCCTTAAGACAGAACTGTTAGGCACGAACCCCCGTCGGGTTGCCCAAGACGTAAATGTCAGAAAGATATCCAAAACTTACTCGAGCGAAGCGAGTAAGGTGTCCTTTTAACCAAGGACTGGAGTAATCCTTAAGACAGAACTGTTAGGTACGAACCCCGTCAGGTTGCCCAAGATGTAAATGTCAGAAAGATATCCAAAACTTACTCGAGCGAAGCGAGTAAGGTGTCCTTTTAACCAAAGACTGGAGTAACTCTTGGGCAAGTTGTTAGGTACTAACCACGTCGGGTTGCCCAAGACGAAGGTGCCGAAAAGTACTCGGGTAAAACTCATAAAACTACTCGATAGCTGCTCCAATGCTGAGCGTGGCTTTCTAGATGGGGTATTGGTTCGTGTGAGCGAGAGCCAAGTAGTCGATATAAGGAAAAATCAACTTTATTTGGATTTGTCGAAATTATGATAGCTGTAAAGTGACAGACTCTGACTCTTAAGACCTACCCCTTGCTTGTTGAACATGAGCAATGGTTTACATGACAGGATAAAACTTATTTGGAGATAAAACTAGTCGATACGGGGGTCGACTAGATTTGTGAGAGGGTATCCTTTAGGAGAGGTGCCCCAAGGGCCTTACGGAGTGAGTCGCACAGGAAGATCGTGTGAGAGCTCTTTGGGTGGGTAAAGCACTTGCGTAGCAGTATTTTATTGATCCTGTTTCCACCCTGGGATGTTTCACCCTGGTGCGGGGTGCGCGGTTTACCCTGAGGATGGGTACTGGTTGTTACTGGCTTGTGCTTCTTGAAGGATGCGGAAGCCTTTGGCAGAATGCGGTAGTTGGAAGAAGGGCTGTAAGCCTCGACTTCCTCGCGTTCCTTTCTCCTAGAGATGATGATGTTGCGCGCATCACGCCCAACGTTGATCACGCTGCGAAGGTCGCAGTTGGTGTAGTCGTAGTTGTCGCCTTGCTGTTCCTGTAGGCTGTTAGCGAGGCGCTGACGCCTGAACGCCCTCTTCTAGTTGAGCTAGCGATGATGTTCGTAGAGATCTTCTATTGGATACTGCTCATCCAGTTGGACAGTGACGGTCACCGCCGGCGGAGGAGCGGGTGAATCCTCCTTGGTAGTAGCTTGGACCTCAGTGATTGCGGGAGGAGTAGCTTCCATGTTATCGGAAAGGTACTCGTCGAAATCATCAGAATTGTAGTCGTCAAGGTTGAGACGCTCCGTGGGGTCACCCTCGGGTTCTTCAGAGATGCAAACCATGAGGATCTCATGGCAAAGGTCTTGAATTTCTTGGTCTTGTTTGCTTGAGGACGGGTCCATCAGGGTGCTCTATTGGTAGGGCAGATCCGCTGGCTATGAGCCAGGGGAGTTGGGATCTTGAGTCTTCCTCAGGCGCACCACCCGTCCTTGCGGGGTTGCATATATGACCAAATTAGGGAGGGAGTCCTGATTGGACTTGGAATTCTTAGTCGAGTTGGATTCGACTTGCTTGCTGTACTGGATTAGGTCATCCAGCCGGTCCTCCGAATCGGAAGAGTACTCGGATTCGGAGTCTGTTAGCCCACCGATTTTAGAGTATGTATGCTTTAGATGAGCGAGAAGCGGGATGCCCATCTCTATACGGAGGGCGTTCTCATTCATCCAGTGGAGCCATGATTGAGTAGAAGTCAGCCCCTCAGGCTCCTTGATCCAGGGTTTATCAAAGATGAATCTCTGGATTGTTCTGGAGCTTGGCTTTTTCCTTTTAGGCTTGGCCAATTTCCAAAGAGTGTCAGCGTGTTTGGGTGAATTGGCCGTGGTGTCCATGAACAGCTCGATGTTGTCAGACTAGTCCTCGAGATCATCGAATGGTTCAAAGTTCTCGAGACCGTTCATGAAATTATCAAAGTCCTGATCGAATGAGGACTCGACTGGTTCTGGGGTCCGAGTGTGGGCAGGTTTTCAGTGAAGGGTTCTGAGGTATCCTGGAGATAGACGGTCCCAACCGACAAGCCGGGGGTTTGTCTCACCAGATCCCCCGCAGATTCCTCCTCCCCATTTTCTGCTCTTTGTTTTGCAGAGTGTTTTCAGCTATCTTGATGCAGTTGATGAGCTTTGAATTCACCCAATCGATCCCTGAGAGCATTTCTCCCGACCTTTTCTGTGGTGGGTTCAATGCTTCGGGGTTCTGCTGTGACGTAGATGAACTGAGAGTAGTTTCTGCAAGTTTGATACAGCCCTCAATTGATCGTGAAACTTTATCTACTCCATCGAGTAATTTGGAGTTTTTGATCTTAGAGCATTTGATCGTCTTCAGATGAGTCAAGTATTTTCCAATGGTTTTGGAAAAGTGAGGTTTTTCGGGATCGGAGTTTGTGTCGAACTCAACTGAACCAGGAGTTCAGGTCGGAGTTGACACGTTTCCTAGGTTGTCCGAGTCGAGTTGGAGTAGAACTCTTTTTCCGTCGAGATCTGCAGACTTGAGGGTGTCGGAGACTTGGGAGCTGGTTTTTGATTTAGGTGAGTTAGGTGTGACAAGGTGGCTAGAGAAGCCTCCCGTTCCGTCAGCCGTGCATGCCCAAGAATCGAAAATGAGGGTTGTGCCTTGCGGCGCGTTGTTGGCATCGCTTGATCCGGCCATCGAATTCATCGATGAACTCGCCGAATCCCCTACCTGGCGCGACAGCTGTCGGTGTTTACCGCCAAGTCTGCTCAGGGATACCCTTAGCAGTAGGGTTTGTAGGTAGGGATCGACTGCTCTAGAACTCGATGGTACAAGGAACACAAAGATTTAGATAGGTTCTGGCTGCAAGTTTGCGTAATACCCTACGTCCTTTGTGGTTTGTATTGCCTTAGGTGTTGATCGTTTAGAGGGGGTCCCTGCCCGCCCTTATATATCCGGGGGGACAGGGTTACATGGAAAGTCCTAGCCGAGTACAGTTGGAGTCCTACTACAACTCAATCGGGTAGTTTCCTTTGTACTGCAGCTAGTTCTACGCCTATTCGATTAGTTACAAAAGAGGTAAGGTACATCCATGAACTATCACTTACTCTAAAACAGTCTATGTCTATAAGCAGTCCCGCTGCCCCGGGTCTGACAAACACAGTTTCAAAATAAACCCATGCATAAAAATTAGCTTTTCGAAAAATTAAACCCTAGCCTTATCCTTGATTTATCCTGTGCATGTATTCTGTTTATAACCCCTCCGTGGGTGTGGTTGGACTTGCTGAGTACGTTGTACTCACCCTTGCTTAATTTTTACAGAGGAAGACCCAGACTTTATTCCCGAGGATGTTGAGTAGGGGTTCCGTTCTGCACCCAACCTTGCCTGTGGATAGGGTCACCCACAGAAAGCTTCGTATGGCGCAAGACTCTGATGATCTCTTCGTAGTTAACATTCTTATTTGGGTTTTAGTTGTTATCCTCGCGATAGTGGCGCTTCATTGCCCATTACCGCGTAGAGTTTTATGGTGATGTATCATCTGATGTAATAAATGTGTTATCAGCCTCCTGTGACTGATATTTGTATCACATTAGAGTCACCTCTTATGAGGGGACGCTTCAGGTGGTATCAAAGCCGTAAGTTGGCCGTAGGACGTGACCCCTAGGATCGAGACTCTTTTTCTAAGCCTTTCCACATTAGGACTTTCCTTGCTTAACCCTTTTTCCACACAAATACTCACCGCTGACTCTTGCCTATTCCAGATGACTGACAATGGATGGAGTGGCGGAATCTGCCCCGCAGAGTCTGGCCTCCCTAAGTTATTGCTACTCAGCCTGGAACACGTCAGAGTTGTGGACCCACCAGAGTACACCTACCGAAAGTACGACTCCAGGGGCACCCGTCGGTGTGACATAATGATCTTTGTGGAAAGAGCACCCGCTATCCTGATGTGGAACCCTGGTTCATCTCCACCACTGGCTTTTGCATCCCGGACACCTACCGAAGGCCCGCCCGAAAAGCCCTGCGACGTCTGCGTGTGGTTTACAAACATCATCTTCAGCGGACTTCTATGGGATTTTCCCGCCTACTGAAGGAAGAGGACGCTCATGGATTGCCCAGATAAGAGGACTTGGAAGGGGAGAAGAAGAGCTGGAAGATACGGTCTCCCACCTATCCATCTACCTCACTGACTTGGACCAACTCTACCGTGAACAGGCGGCACAACTGAAATACCAAATCCGCAGGGCAGAAAAGGCAATGTAAGAGATGGAGTCACAACGGATAAGAGCCGTATGAACCGAGAACTCCCTAGCCGCTCTCCAAACCCAAAAGCAAAACGACGAGGCGCTCAAGGCAGAAGCTGGGTTGTTAGAAGAAGAACCCGAAGAAACCCATTGGGACAAAGGTACTCAGACCGAAGATGAGGTGTTGGAGCAGTGTCTTCCACCAAAGAAGCACCCTATCCAGATCGAGGAAGAGTCCCCATGATAGGAGAGTAGTACACCTAAGCTAGAGCCACTATCGTAATAATCGTGTATCCATGGGAAATGTACCCCGCCCTGTTGTAATAATAAAGACCATCTATCCCCTTTGTACCCAAATATCTGTGCAAAGCTTGTTCACCCTATCTTTGTTTTCAGATGGCTGAGGAAGGATGGATCCAGGGCATTTGCCAAGCTGCCCCCGGCTTCCCCAGCCTTTTGATCAATGCCCTGGAAAGCCTTGGTGTTTCAGAATGCCCAAGGTACTACAGCAGAGAGTATGAGCACCATGGCACCCTCCGCTGCAGGGTGATCCTAGTCATCGCCAAAAGTGACCGCTACCCCGACATCCAGCTTTGAGGGTTATCATCACCAGCTCAAGATTAAGGAAAGTGACATCTCAAAGATAGCTTTTGTCACCCGTTATGGGCAGTTTTGAGTTTACTGTGATGTCTTTTGGACTCACCAATGCTCTTGCTTATTTCATGAACCTCATGAACAAGGTATTTATGGATGAGTTAGATAAGTTTGTCGTAGTCTTTATTGACGACATACTCATCTACTCCAAAATTGCTCAAGAGCATGAACAATACCTAAGAGTGGTTCTAGAAAAAATAAGAGCACATAAGCTATATACCAAGTTCAGCAAGTGTGAATTTTGGCTTGAGAAAGTAGTTTTCCTTGGTCATATTCTGACCGCAGAAGGAGTAGCAGTCGACCACGAGAAAGTTGAGGCAGTTTCCAATTGTCAGCAGCCAACTAATGTTAGTGAAATAAGAAGATTTCTTGGATTAGCTGGGTATTATCAGAGATTCATTGAAGGATTTTCCAAGATCGCCCGGCCCATGATAGAAGTTTATTTGGACGGAAACCTGTGAAAGGAGTTTCCAAGAGTTGAAGAGAAGATTGACAACCGCCCCGGTACTCACCTTACCAGACATTCATCAGGATTTTGTCATTTATTGTGATGCATTCTGATAAGGACTAGGGTGTGTACTAATGCAAGACAGGAAAGTTGTTGCATATGCTTCCCGCCGACTCAGGCCTCATGAGCAGAATTACCCAACACATGACTTGGAGTTTGCAGTCCGTAGTGCATGGCCCTCAAGATTTGGAGGCACTACCTGATTGGAAACAAGTGTGAGATATATACGGATCATAAGAGCCTGAAGTATATCTTCACCCAACCAGATCTAAAACCTCAGGTAGAGAAGATGGTTAGAACTGGTCAAGGATTATAATGTGGAAATCCACTACCACCCTAGCAAAGCTAACGTGGTAGCCGATACCTTAAGCTGGAATTCTTATGGACCCAAGGATGCCCATCTACAAGAGGAAATGGCACAATTGAATATGCACATTGTCCCCCGAGGTTCCAGCCACAAGCTGAGTGTTCAACCTACCTTAGAGGACAACATCAAAAAAGCCCAAGATTCGGACAAAGATTTAATGAAAATCCGCAAACATACCGGAGAGAAAACAAAGTATCGGATTTTCGAGTGGACGATAAGGGAACCCTGTGGTATAAAGATAGGATTTGTGTGCCCAAAGAAGGAGACTTCCGGCAAATGATCATGGACGAGGCTCACAACTCGACATATTCTATCCACCCAGGGTCCACCAAAATGTACGTGGATTTAAAACAAAAGTATTGGTGGAATGGAATGAAGTCAAACATTGCCCAGTTCGTTGCCTATTGCTACACCTGTCAAAGGATCAAGGCTGAGCATCAGAAGCCAGCAGGATTACTACAACCCTTACCTATCCCAGTTTGGAAATGGGACGAGATAGAAATGGATTTTGTGGTAGGATTGCCCAAGACCCAGAAAGGTTATGATTCCATTTGGGTAATAGTCGACCGGCTCACCAAAGTCACTCACTTCCTACCAGTACGGACCAACTATGGAGGAGAAAAGCTAGCTGAGCTCTATGTGGATAATATAGTAAAGCTGCACGGTGTGCCTAGTAGAATTGTTTCAGATCGAGGGACCCAGTTCACCTCTAAGTTTTGGAAAAGTCTGCATAAGGCCATGGGGACCAAATTGAATTTTAGCTCAGCCTATCACCCGCAGACTGATGGACAGACTGAGAGGGTGAACCAAATTATGGAGGATATGTTAAGAGCATGTGTCCTTACCTATGGTAAAGATTGGGAACGAAGTTTACCCTATGCGAAGTTCTCCTACAACAACAGTTATCAGGCAAGCTTAGGCATGTCGCCATTTGAGGCTCTCTATGGAAGACAGTGCAGGACCCCTTTGATGTGGTCAGAAGTAGGAGAGCATACACTAACCAGAACAGCTCTCATAAAAGAGGCGGAAGAACGTGTGGCTGAGATCAGAGAGAAGCTAAAGGCAGCCCAATCACGGCAGAAGAGTTATGCAGACAAGCGAAGAAGAGAATTATGTTTTGAGGTTGGGGATTTTGTATACCTTAAGATCTCTTCGATTCGGGGGACTCGAAGGTTTCAAGTTCAAGGAAAATTAACTCCTCGGTATATTGGACCCTACCAAGTAGTGAAAAGAGTTGGAGCGGTAGAGTATCGTATTCAATTGCCTGAGGAAATGTCAGATATACATCCGGTATTTCATGTGTCCCAGCTCAGAAAGTGCTTAAGGGTACCTAAAGAAGAAATAGTACTAGTGGAAACAATTGATCTGCAAAAGGATCTTCGGTATCAAGAAGTGTCTGTCAAAATCTTAGACACTGTCACAAAAAGAACAAGGAATTCAGATGTACGGTTTTGCAGAGTGCAATGGAGCAGACACGGAGTAGAAGAAGCTACGTGGGAACACGAAGATGCTCTGAAGAAGGAGTTTCCCCATCTCTTTAGGAACCAGCCGAATCTCGAGGACGAGATTCATTTTAATTGGGGTAGGTTTGTAACATCCCGAAAATTCACCCAATAAATTACTCGCTAAATTTTTTTTCAAAATCTTTTTGACGCTGAGCTCGAATCATTTCAAATTCTTCTTCCGTCCGAGATCCCAATTCCTCAAAATCCTTCCCGGCGTTTTCGCCGTCCGACACAGAAATCAATCGCCACCCTCTTTCCTCATTCTGCATGTCGCGCTACGTACCGCCCGACCACCGCGCGTGCTCGACCGACCCCACGGTAGCCGCCGTGAATCCCGCCGCGTATCTCTCTCTTTTTCCCTCTCTTCTCTTTTTCTTTTTTTCCTTTTTCTTTTCCCCCTCCTTCTCTCTTCCTTCTCTCTCCCTTCTTCCTCCACGTGCTGCACGCCGAGCGCCCCCGCCAGCGGCCCCCCCTCTGCCTACCCTCCCTGCATAGCCGTGCCCACTTACCCACCCCGTCGTGCGCGCGTCCCGTCGTGGCAGCTGCAGCGGGAGCTCTCGCGCTCGCCCGAGCCAAGCTCGTGCAGCACGATGCCGCCGCACGGCGCCACCACCATTGGTCGCCGCCCCTCCCACTTGCGCGAACGCCACTGCACGCCCGTCCACTCCCCGTCGCCTCGCCACGCTATGCACCACCGCCCTCCCTGCTCGCCTCGGCGCCCGCGTAGTGCAACGCCACCGGCCACGCGAGCACGGAGCACGTCGAGCCCGAGCTCCAACACCGCCGTACCCCCTTGCGCCGCCCCCTTCCACTCGCCCACTTGCTCGTCCTTCTCTGAGTTGTGGTCACCTCGCCATCGCCTCCGCGCCGCTCCACGATGCCACGTCGGACCCCATCGCCATTACTGCCCGTCCTTCGAGCTCACCGGCCGACCACCGCTTCCCCCCTCCTCCTTGCTCCGCCGTGCCTATAAAAGGGCCCCCGATGTCGCCCACCACCACCACAATCACTCCTGCCACCGCTCGCCCACTCCCCTCACCCACAGTGCTGCCGCTGCGCAAGCCAGAGCCGGCCGCCACCCGCCGCCGTCACGCCACCTCCACAGGTCGCCTCCGCTCGAAATAACTAGGGGAATCGAACCCCCTGGCTCCCCTATCCCTTTTCCCCCTCTCCCCGGCCGCCGCCGAGCCCCCAGGGCCGTTGGCCCATGGCCGCCGCCCCCCCCTCCCCATGCTCTGTTCTGTCCTGAGGTAGAAGAAGGAGAGGGCGGTTTTGCCCAAAACCCCCTATCCTTTCTCATTTTCTATTTAGAGCCCTCCCCTTCTCTAGGTTCTTTTCTAAAGAAGCCCTTCCTATTTTTCCTTTTCGCAAATAAACCGTCCCCCACATAGAATTAATTCTAAATAAAATCCTACCCCTTTTTAGAGTAGCCCGGATATTTTCTAAAATTCCAATCAAGCCCTTGCCATCCCAAAAATAATTACAAAGAAGCCCCCCTCTTATTTCTTTTAATGAATAAGCCCCTCAACTATATAAAATATTTATGAGTAGGTCCCTGCCTAATCTCCAGAGTAGCCCGAACCTTTTCCAAAATTCTAATCAAGTCCTTTCTTTCCAGAAGTATTTACAAATAGGCCCCTGAACCCCGGATTAGCCCCTAAACTTACCTTTAACTTAACATTTCATGCGCCAAAAATCCTCCGTTTGCCCCAAAACTTTACCACACCATTTCTAACATAATTTCAGGCGTGCCATTAGAAAACCACCCAAAAGTATTACTCCTATCTCCAAATCTTAATTTTTCCCGATTTGAGCTCAACGGTAAAACATTTATTTCTTTTTCTTTATTGTGTGCTTGTTTGTGTGTGCCGTAGATCATGGTGTGAACGAGGGAGAACCCGTCGACGAGCAGTACCGCGAACAAGTATGCGAGGACCAGTACCGTGACCCCAAACCCGAACGACAGTACCTCGATCAGGACTTCCCGGAAGGCTTTGCGAACGACAAGTTCAATCCCATCCTTTGATGCATATTTTGTCCCAGTTTTATAAACACAACCTATTGGCCTGTTTTACAAAATTGCATATATTTTTACTACTGAAATATGGTTGGATAGCCACCCCTTGACTTGTTATCACCATTCCTTGACCACCTAGATTGATGTCTACATGTGATTCGTTCTATGTGGATGTTAATCACCGCTGGAATTGCTTAGGACCTTATACTTGTTCTACTACACATCAAATATGATTATTTATAAAGAAAAATGTGTGAGTGTGTGGGAAGGAAAAAGGTGGATTTGTTGAAAATAAATGAAAGACGTGTCTCGATGAGATGGATGGCATTTTTGTGTGAATTGCCAGAAGGTGTGCTCGTACCTTTGTGGTTGAGCAAGAAGGTTGGGAGATATCCATCTTGTCACAATTAAGGACCGAGTTGATGTGTCATCTTGCCTAACTCAACTATCGTACAAACCACTCGACCGTTGTATGTGGCAACAACTTAGCATAAGCCCCACTAGTTAGTCTAATAATCATCAGGAGATCTGAGAGCAACGGATGATCAAGGAGGAGGGGTAAGCTCTGTGTGACTTATGCCCCAGTTAAACCTCGGTAATAGGTCAATGACCCCTTGGTGGATCCCGTGGTGGCTAGTCAGGTCTAGCTAAGGTGGGTAATGGTTTTGTTGGGATCTGCACCGACACTAAGGTGATCGTGCTGTGGTACCCCGCTTGTGGATAAAGGTGCACACCTCTGCAGAGTATAAAATCTATTCGAATAGCCGTGCCCATGGTACTGGGCGGGTTACGGTTTGGTCACACAACTAGTACTTCTTCTGAGAATAGTTGGGTTGGCGTGAGTTGTTCTGGAAGAGTGTCCAGCAGTAGTGTCGTGTTCTACGGTGGATGAGGAGTCCGATAGCGACTTTTAAAATCTTGGATCCTGTGTGGATCAACCCCACCGGCTATAAAAGAATAGTTTTAAGAAAAACACAGTTTCAAAATAAACCCATGCATAAAAATTAGCTTTCCGCAAAATTAAACCCTAGCCTTATCCTTGATTTATCTGGTGGATGTATTCTGTTTATACCCCCTCCGTGGGTGTGGTTGGACTTGCTGAGTATGTTGTACTCACCCTTGCTTAATTTTTATAGAGGAAGACCCAGACTTTATTCCCGAGGACGTTGAGTAGGGGTTCCATTCTGCACCCAACCTTGCCTGTGGATAGGGTCACCCGCAGAAAGTTTCGTATGGCACAAGACTCTGATGGCCTCTTCGTAGTTAACATTCTTATTTGGGTTTTAGTTGTTATCCTCGTGATAGTGGCGCTTCATTACCCATTACCGCGTAGAGTTGTACGGTGATTGTCGGGTACCACGATTAGGGACACCCTAAGCGGGGTACTAAGATCACTTTAAAACGCAAACACATGTTAAGGCAACTGGCCCCACGAAAGGCCCACGGCCTCCTCCCAATCTGAAAGAAAGGAAAGGACTCAGAGAAGCCTAACACGCGGCCCACTGACATGGTGCGATCCATCCACGCTCCTCTCAGGCCTCGGGGTAGTTTCCGCCTCGCTCGAGGGCTCCCATCGAGACCCCTCGCCTGCCCGCATCTCCGACTCGCTCGAGGGTAGCGCACCTACCCCCGAGCGGGCAAAACATCTCCGCCTCGCTCGAGGGTAGCAAACCTAGCCTCGAGGGAGTAACCCTTCTCCGCCTCGCTCGAGGCCACCTCTCGGCATAAGGGACAAACGGCCCTGCCGCTCACCTGCCCGTCGTACGAAGGCATTAAAGGCCAGCCACTCCTCCACGGCTCCCAGGACAGGCGGCGTCGGGCGCCATTCCACAGTGGATGTGACCGGAGTCCCATCCGCCGACTTCAGTCACTGCTCCGCCATCCCGAGTGCTGTGGCAGCACTGTGAGACCTGCGACGTGGGACGGGACGCGCCCGGCACTGTTCCCATTACTATTCTGCCTACCCCGACCGTCCGGACCCACTCCTGCTCGGGAAGGGGTCCGACGACGTCACGTGCCCCTCCCGAGAGGGGCGCTCAGGACACACGGACGGAGTCCCGGACCTCCCCCCTCGAGGGGTCCAGGGCCTCCATGTGTCTCCCGGACCTCCTAGTGTGCACGCCCACACCCCGACCAGGGGGTCCGGGACTGCCGCGTGCCCCGCTACCGCAGGTGCATGCAGGACCCTAGCCTACAGGGCCCACAAAATGCCACCGCGCCGTATATAGAAGACCATACACCAGCGACGACCACGCCGCCTGCAGGGGCTGGCAGGACGCCGGCGCGATCTCCGCAGGACCAAGAACGATATCCAGGACGACTGTCACGCCTGACGCCATGCCCCGCAGTGTACTTCCTACAGTGTCCGACCACTGTACCCCGCGATTCGGGGGAAACGACGACTTCCATGCCCCCTGCTCATGTATGCCGCCCCTCCTTGTGACTCTAAAAGGAGGAGACGGGCTTCCTTTAAGAAAAAAGGTTGGAGACGCTTCTGAACCTCAGCTACCGCGGTCACCGCATTCACGATCATCGACACACCTGATTTCTCTTCTAGCAGAGACCTGGGAGCTTCCCTCCCTCTCTCGCCTCGCTTGTACCCTCTACTACAAGCACCCCGGGTGCAAGATAATACAGTGCCCTCGCACAACCCCTTTGCTGGACGTACGGCCCCGTGGCCGGAACCAGGATAAACCCGTGTGTTACTGTGTTGCCTCTTGTATCATCATCTGAGACGAGGGAACACGCAGCATTTACTAGTTGGGATCCGGACCCCCGGGTCGGGACACCGACAGTGATGTACCATCTGATGTAATAAATGTGTTATCAGCCTCCTGGGACTGATATTTGTATCACATTTGAGTCACCTCTTATGAGGGGACGCTTCACCACGTAAAGACATATCTCTTGGATCAACACATCAATTTTGAGGGTAAAGAAGGCTATATTGAAGCACCCCTGCAAATAGCAATAGCTGAGTAACTTACTGCAGCCCATTTAAATTGACTTAACATACTGAGGTTAGCAATTGCTAGAATCAGCTACCATCATCATCTGACTCTTGCTGCTAATGCTAGGGATGCAAACCCAAGCTGATGATGAATTGCTATGCATGAGGGTGCCGCTACATCATCACCCTGAGTAACTTGCAATAATAACCTCAATCCGCTCCACATGTGTGAACTGCAGTCTGTAGGCGTGGTCCTCACAGCAACCGGACTCAATGTGTCTCATGACGGAGAGATCAAGAATGCCGCATTCGGCACCCCATGGGGTATGGAGGCGGTGAGATTGATAAGGCCGGTGCAGCAAACGGCAAGCACAGAGGCATAACCATATAGCGGAGCATTGGAGGAGGTTGCTCGGTGAGGACGGTGGGGAGGGGGTGGAGTCGTGGAGCAACCACCGACCAGATTGATGATGCAGACCATCCATTGTTCTAGCGCCAGCACGAGCTTGAGGTTGAGGCATGAGGTACGAGCGCGAGGTCGGATGGAGATTTTGGTAGTGGACTTATGGTGATGCCCCACAGAGAGAAGACATGATAGTGGCGACTGAAATTGGGATGAGACGATTGGGATGAGACGGGAGGTGCGCCTGTCGATTTCTCAGCGAGGCATTGCCGACGCCGATGCTTACGACGTGAGTCTAGAGTCTCAAAAAGCCAGAGCCCTAGCTGGTGGTGACGTGGAAAACTTCATTGCTCGTTTTGCGATGGACGCAACCTTCCGAAGGCCGACGTGTGTTGAGGCAGGACATGTGGCATCCTCTGCATGGTGTGCACTAACTTGATGCCTCGGCTGGGGAGGAAATTCTTCAGCCATAAGGGTGTACATATTTACATATACAAAAGTTCTTAAACATCTTGTGCATAGCTCCTTTCTTGATCAATTTTGGAGCAGCCTTTGCTTTCAAATCCGGCTGTTTCGCTGAGCCTTAGCGAGTCGAGTCGTCAATTTTAAACTAGATATGATCATTCGTCGGGTGGGATCAGGTTCGGATCGGGTCACTTCGGATTTTGGGTTAAAAATGTTGGCCTGCGCTCGACCCATGATATGGTCTGGTCAGGTCAGGGTCAGGTTCGAATTGGATTGGATTTTTTTAATTTCGGGTCAAATATTTCGGTCCACACCCAACTCGACGCATTACTTGGTCGGATCGAGTCGGGTCAAACTTTTTCGGCTAGTTGGATCGGGTTTATTGGGTTGGGTGACCCGTGATCAGGAGGCCGCAGCCACAACCCGGCCCAGCACCCTGGCAGCCCATTTCGGCCTGCTATCGCACCACGTGCCCGTGTCCAGTCCAGCGGACCCCTCCCTCTTATTCCCTACTTCACTCACGTCCCTCCTTCCTCTCCCCTCCCATACTCCCGAAAACCTCACAAAACCCTCGCTCCCCACCACCCGCCGCCGCCCGCGCCGCCGCCTCCACCTGCCGCGACAAAGATGAGGTGAGCAGAAACCCACCGCCGCGCCCTCGATCTCTTGCCTCCTCTCCCTAGATTCGGCGCTCTCGCTTCCGTGGGTTCAGTGGGAGTTGGGATTTCGCAGCGTCCGCCTCCGGCCGCGTCGCGGATCTGAATGGGGTAGGGCCGGGAGCGTGAGGTCCCCGTGCTGCCGTGGCCGCTGCTCCTCGCGAGCCCTAGGGTTTTCTCTCGGTGATGTGGCTAGGCGAGATGGAATCGTTGGGTTTCCCCTATTTCTACTCAGGTTAGCCGCTAGGGTTTCGGCGGTGCGGGTTTGTACGGCTTCGTTGTGGTTCGTTGCGAGGTGCCGTGGTGTCGAATGGTTCCGTCGGTTGGGTGTGGATGGAATGGGAGGGGAAAGCGTAGGTGGTTTTGCGCGTAACTGCTGTTCATGGCTGTGCCGTCCGTGACTTTGTGTGATGCTGCTGTTTCAGTGTGTCCCTAGCTCTGTGTCTGCCATTGTTTTTGGCATAATGCGGTGGTAACTTCGTCGATTTGCTGTCATTACATTTAATCTGGGTTAGTTGATAAACGTAGCCTTGGTTAGGTATTCTGGTACTTTTGATTTGGTTTCTTCGTGTACAAGTCTAGGTTCCTTAAGAAGTTCTAGATACTTATGATTTGTTTTGTTTTTGTATAAGTCTAGGTAGGTTCTAGTAATACCCAATATTTTGGCGTGGTTTCATACATTTATTTCAGGGCGTAGATGGATTAAATCTAAGAATCTGCCTTGTTATGTTTTCTGTTGTCCCTTTTGGTTTGCAGTTTTCACCTGTGGTTATCAGTTAACATACATGCCTACAGCTGCTTCGTTCAATGTTAGTCTCATGCATGCTTTAACTATATTTAGATTTAGATTTGCTTCGCTGTGTGTTTTGATGAATTAACAACTCCTTTCAGTCGACAAGTATTGTGTTGCGCTGAGACATTGGCACCACTGTTCGCCTACATGGCCGTTTAGCCTGTTTACACGCTGTGTAAAAGCTATACGGTTGGTAGCCGTGTCCGTTTAATCACCCATTTAGCTTGTTAGTGACCACTTAACCTGTTTAAATTGATTAGCCTGAGTAAAGAGCTAAATGATAGGTGACAGACTGTTTAGTTTTTAGCATTTAGGATAACACTGATTGATACATTAGTGAAAGCATAACTTCGATCACCATCCCTAAATAATATGAAATTTTATGAAATCATAACACTGAAAGCATGTCTTTATAAATTATTATAAACTTTTTTATGCTGCAACCTCACTTGATATTCTAGAGGCAGGTCTCAGATTGTGTTTCCTGACACAACTTGCATTTATTTTGACTCTTGTGCTTGTGTAATTCTCATGCTGTTAAAATATTTGGACCTTTTTCATGATCCATCAATGTTTTTAGAATACATATTATCTGGCTGGTACTATTTTCAATTTCTCATGAAGGTACCTATTCTTTAACAAGGATTTGGACATGCAAATATTCAAAATAATAATTTTATTCTTTAGTATATGAGATTGTAAATTTATGGTTCTATTTGTTGGCAATTTGATTCATACATTTATGAATTTCATACTGATTGTTCATTTCATTTTTTCTTGAATGGTCATGATGAAACTTCATACATATAGCTTGCTTGGTAGATGGAGTTACGATACTATACTGTTACTGGCAGGTTAACCTTTTCTGTTCCGTTTGAGTTTACTGGTTCTGTTCTCCTTTATCACATCTTCTGTATAGCTACATTGTTGTGGTAAAATTTTCATTAGCTGGATAGGTAACAGTGATACTGCTTCTAGCTGCCGATTGTCTTAATTTTCTGATTGTGAAACTAATCACTCGGTTGCCCTTACAAATCATGGATATTCCTTATTCTTTCTACATATTAAGTCTACAAATGTTGAGTAATGAGTAGACTACATGTAAATATATGGAGTTGTACTTTTAGAGGCTATTAAGTATGTTTGAATAAGGTTATAGAGGTATGACTTTCCTGTCCTATGTTGATTTCTTGATGAGTGGTATGTCTTCTGTAGTCGGCACCCTGAAGTGAAGTGGGCTCAGAGGATTGACAAGGTTTACATCACAGTACAGTTATCTGATGCAAAGGATGCTAAGGTCAATTTGGAGCCAGATGGTGTCTTCACATTCTCTGGCAGTGCTGGTACAAACTTGTATGAATTGAAACTAGATCTGAATGACAAAGTCAACGTGGAGGTAATGCATTTTCATATGGTATTAATATATAATCTGTGTTTTAATCCTTCTGAAAAGTTGTTCTTCCTAACTCAGATTTTTTTTAATGTAACAGGCTAGCAAGATAAGTGTGGGTGACAGGTCCATATTCTGTGTCGTAGAAAAAGCTGAAGCCAAATGGTGGAAGAAGCTTGTTCGGGATGATCAAAAGGCACCTCACTTTGTGAAAGTCGATTGGGACAAATGGGTGGATGAAGATGATGATGGTATGCGATGTGCTCTTTTGTCACTTCTAAATATACGGATAGTTTAATGAGTAATGATAATGGCAGAACATTTACTTTGTCATTGTTTCAACTCATATAAGTTTAAGTGATGACTGAACATGAATTTAATAGATAGCACATAAGAATTTAGTTAGTTAATAAATCTGCAATGTTTGGCAGTTATGATTACCTAGCTAGTTCTTAGTCTAAATATTTCATGAGCAGCACCTTTGCATTTTGATTATACCTTAACTCAACCTAAAGGCTACATCCAAATTCAAGCAAACTTTTCTTTTCACCATCTGCCTTCTTTGGAAAAAAAAAAGCTATCCTTGCTTCAGAATACCATTTGTCCTATACAATATGCTAATTTGATATCACCATATCACCAATTGAAGTGCTGTAGGCATGAACTCGAAAATTTTCTTTTCCACACTGAACAGTAAGTAGATTATGCAATTATTACATTCATGTTTTCTTTTCTTAGGTGGTGATGTCAACTTGGATGGGATGGACTTCTCGGTATATTTTTTATCTGTTTTCCTCTTATTAATTAATAATGGATTCCTTGTCATTGTGTTTCACTTTGTTTTATGCTTTCATTCTTGTATGTTTTGTAGAATTTTGGTGGCATGGGCGGTATGGGCGGCATGGGTGATATGGCTGGTCTGGGCGGCATGGGTGGTATGGGTGGTCTGGGCGGCATGGGTGGTATGGGTGGTCTGGGCGGCATGGGTGGTATGGGAATGGATGAGTTTGAAGATGAGAGTGATGATGAAGGTTGGTATTTTTCAGTTTTTTTCTAATGTGCTTTTAATTCTTGATAGTTACATCTACTAGCTATTAAGATAAAAAAAGTATCAAATCAAAACTAGGGTAGCACTGCTAGGATCATACAGCTCAACTAACTGCTAATTCTTTGATATTTCTTTTCATTGATATAGCTTGACATTAAACGGTAAGTCCTATCTATAAAATATTGTAATTTCACATCTAACAATGGGCTGGAGTTCTGATCGTTTCTGTCATACTGATCAAGGGAAACTACCGTAGTCAATGTGTTCTTAACATGGAGGTTCAAAATTTTCTGAATTATTTTATCCTGAAATACAATAACCTGGCTACAACTTTTTCTTAGATAATTCAGAGTTATATTGTCCAAAATGATTGATGTCAATTACTACATTAGACCATTATGCATATCTCTGTTTTCAAGGCGTCGCCTAGGCGACAAGGCGGTGGCGGCTCGCCTTGCTTAAGGTCTCGCCTTAGCCCGCCTAGGCGTCGCCTAGGCGATAAGGCGGTGGTGGATCGCCTCGCCTCGCCTTACTGCTTTAAAAACATAGATGCATATCTGCTACATATAAATTTACTATTGATGCATTTATGGTGGGTCAAAACTGATAATATTATGTCTGATTGTATTGGCCCTAGTTGCAGTATATGCTTCACAAATAGTCTTTTAGGCAAGTGGAGCTTTGGCAAATTAGTGTCAGCTGCAAGTTTTCAGGGTTTTTTTTGATAGATAGTATCATGCAGTGTACTGAATTAGTGAGTCATGTAATTTATGATTCATGTGCTCTGCAAAACTATGCTGTCATAAAAGCACGAAAATCACAACTCTCAAATGCACTAACAGTAATGACTTGCCCTCCTTTTGCCCCCTTATTAGAAGAGGTGTCAAAGCCTCAAGCTGCGGAGAAGGCTGTTGAGGCTGAGAAGACGGAGGCAGCTGAAGCCAAGACAGAGACTGCTCAGAGCAGTTGAAGAGGGTTCTGGCATGATCCAAAATAGATTGTATCCGCATGTTCTATGGATTCCACCTAGCCTGGAGGAAAACCTTTTACGCTGTGGCACTGGCTGGCATGTCCCAGTGACTTGCCAAGAGAACTAGCGTTGGTCTTTCGACTGGGCATCCTACTGTTGCGCCCAGCATATTATGGATTTCTGATATTGTTTCCATGATGCTTTCTTTGCCAATGCTGGATTTGTTGTGCTGATCCTTTTTCGTTATGGGGTTTTGGTCTTATGCTGGAGCGGTGAATGGTTTATCAGATGTTCTGCTTGATCTTTAGATAAAATAGAGCTAGCCTAGCTTATTTTTTTAGCTTGAGATAAAGATAGAGCTGGCCTAGCGTATCTGTTTAAGTCCACATTGCGAATACTACTACATTCATCAATTTGCAGCCTAGAAGACAAGTTAAGCCATATCATTCGTTGATTTTTGGGGGTTTCGAATTGAGCAGTGAGAAAGTCAATCAGTGCCTCATTTCAAGTTTACATATTTGAGTTAGGTACTTAGGTTAGTCCATCTCTATTTATCACATGACCACAAGTCCGTAAACATAGTTTCAGCCTATAACAGACCATTTTATGTAAGATGGACGTGCAATTTTCCATACTCTTTCTGGACAGCCAACCAAACAGCAACTGGTTAACAAGTAAAACAACTTTACCTTCCAACGCATGCACAGGAGACAAACTAGTTTTCTTATCGTCGGCGACTGTTTCACCTTCATCCTTGGTTCGCCGGCAGTGGTCGTCCGTACCCTCACCCTCAGTTCAAGCCTCTGTTGTGAGACTTTTCCGTGATGGCCCCATGTATCATTTGGGTCCTGTTGGACGCTGATGCCTGGTCTTCACTGGCAAGCTCCTCGGCGGCCGCGGTGCTATGCAGTTGCATGGCCACCGGCGTCATTCTGTTTACGCGTGTAGATGTGCGTGTCCTTGGGGACTGGAATTAACTTCTTGGGGACTGGAATGTAATTGGCTCCTCTTTTGAGGGCCTAGTTCTAAAACTGCTGCTCTTTTAATGCATATCGTCAAGTTTTTTTATATAAAAAAAAGTTCACATAAATATAGCAATTGAAGTGCTATACATCTAGATTCACCAACATAGTGATAATGAGTGATTGATGATCTTTTACAGCAAAATAGTCAAATATGTCCCTCAGCTTTGATCCGCCGCCGGCTTAGATGATTTGGCCAAAAATTTTGGAAAGAGAATCTAGCTAATTTAGAGTATTAAATAAATTTTATTTACAAAACTTTTTGCACGGATGGATTGTAAATCGCGAGACAAATCTAATGAGCCTAATTAATCCATAATTAGCGGATGGTTACTGTAACATCACTGATACAAAACATGGATTAAATAGGCTCATTAGATTCATCTCGCGATTTAAAACCCATAAGTGCAAAAAGTTTTGTAAATAGATTTTATTTAATAATTCATGCATGTATCCAAACATTTGATGTGGTATTTATGGGTGTAAAATTTTAGAATCTAAACACAGCCTAAGTTCTTCAATTTTTCATGTAGGATCAAAATAGTTCTTTGGCTGATGTAGCATGGCATGCGCTCATGCCATGTCAGCTTTGGTTATTCTTGGTTGAGTCAGCATAATATCATTGTCTCGTGTTTCATCGAATCATAAATAAAATTTATGTACATTTGACAAATTACAAGAAACTTGCATTAATGAATTTCCGAGTCACCGCAAAATCTTTTGTCCATTGTAATAGGTATGGTGAATCAAAGAAGTAAAGTAGACCATTCAAAAGCTAACCATCGTTGACATGGCAAGAGCACATGGCATGCCAAGTCAGCTTAGGGACCAATTTGGTCCAAAAGACAAACTCGAGGGACTTAAGTGACTTCTATTAAATAGTTCAGGGATTAAAGTGACCCTTGGAGCAAATTTGAGGGACATATTTTGCTATTTTTCCATCTTTTATCTATAATGAAAGATTTACAATTTTATTTATTTATGTATTCTTCCTATAATTGAATTATGTTTTTAGACACATCAAATGCACGGAAGAAATTAGAGGTGTAAGAGTCAATTGATATTTCTTAATTCACTTTACATCACTCATACTGACTATTAAAATGAATGCAGCTTACTCTTCCCGAGGAGTTAAATAATTTTTAGTTTGACCAAATTTATACAAAATAATAATATTTATGTTATAAAATAAGTTTCACTAAAATAACTATGTAATAATTTTTATATAATGAAAAAACATATACAAATATGTCGTTGGGGGAAAAAGTGCGAAACACGAGCCGTTGAACAAACACCACCAGCCATGCGACGCGTCGGGGTTCGCGAAGCCGCGCTTACGTCGCTGCCGCTGGCTTTATCCTTTAGTAACGACCAACCACTTCCAACGCCATCGCAACTCGCGCTTCCAACTCGATCGGCATGGCTAACCGCCTGACCGCGAACTTCTTCCGCGAGGAGGGACGTGTTCAAATCTTCATCCGGAAAAGCAGCAAATTTCGAATGCAAATTTAAGCCAAATATCGTACCATGGTCATCAATCAATCGGTGCACTGTTGATAGATCATAGACGGCAGTTCCAACCGCGTCTAGTCTAGTTGAGCGGAGCCGGCCATCTACCGATGGTGAATGGGAGCAGACAAAAAAGAAAGAAGTTGATTTATTCAAATCGTAAACTCCATTCGAGTCCTCGCGTCTTACAATTTTATTTCTGCAAAAAACAAATACATAAAGGTAGATGGCATTTATTGGAAGATGGTATGGTTGGGCAAGACCGCAAGAGCAATGGTTATTGCCCAACCAAACCTTAAGATGGACCCATGGGTTTGCAATAGTTGTTCACAGTAGTTGAGACTTACATTAGGGTCTCGTTTAGTTGTACGTGTAAAATTGTAAAAATGAAATCTTTGTATATTTGAAGTATTAAATATAGACATATCACAAAATTAATTAAAGAACTCGTCTGTAAACTACGAGACGAATCTAATGAGCCTAATTAATCCAGCATTAGAGCATGTGCACTGTAGCAATTACTGTATCAATTTAGTATCTAATCATAGCCTAATTAAACTCATTAGATTCGTCTCGCAATTTACAAGCAAATTATGCAATTTATTTTTTATTTCGTCTAGATTTAATACTCCATGCATGTAAGATTCTCTTTTGATGTGATAGATTTGAAATTTTGAATTTCGCAAAACAAGGGCTAGATGTGGAGTCTACTCACGAATAAAAAAAATCAGATTGAAGATTGAAGCATGCAGTCCGGAGGTCACGTGCCCCAAGCAGTGAGAGCGAGAGGACATGAGAGATCAACTATTTGTTTATTTCTTATGACTGTACCTTAAACTTGTGGTGCACCTTAACGCTTTTTCTTTTAGAGTGCAGGTCTACAATGGCTGTTGCCACTACATTTATCGCCGAACGCCACCTTTTCACCACATTATGGCTGCTCTAAATAGCAAGCAATTATGGTGACTTCGTTGATACAAGTGTGCCTAGTCTCTTTGAGTTACTCAGACCCTGTTTGGATCCTTTAGTTTCATGATTAATTTTAGTCTCTGAACTAAAAACTTTAGTTCGTTCCTATTTGAAATTAGGGACTAAAAGAAACTAAAGGTCATTAAATTAATGGTACAAAGACCATGCTACCCCTATAGGAGCAAGTGCGGGTAGAGATGGTGGGAGTAGTTGCCGGAAAAGTAGGTCTTCTATAGACTTTTATCCCAATAAATATCTCTAAGAGGGACTTCTGGATTTTAATCCTAACTTGCACTTTTAGGAAGTGTTTGGTTGGAGGTGCGGAGCGAACCCGGTTGGAGCCGACCCACTTTTGGTCTGTTTGGATGAGGGGCGGAGGGAGCGGAGCGACTCCAGAAGAGAATATTCGTCTAAGATGCGGGTTCGCTCCGCCCGTCCAATTTCGACAGACGGAGCGAACCCGTCCGCGTCCGTCTCGTCCGTCCTCGCGTCCTCGTCGTCTCGACCTCGTCCTGACCCGCGCCGCCTGTCCTCGTCCCGACCCAACCCGCGCCGCTCGTCTTCGTCCCAACCCGCGGCGGCTCGCGACCGCAGCGGAGCTAATCCGCGGATGGCAGAGCAGCACGCGCATGGCGTGTTCCAGGTCGAGGCAAACATCACCCGAGTAGCGGATGGCGAGGAGAGGCGACGAACAGGCGGCGCGGCGAGCTGGGGCGGCGGCCGGCGGCGAGCTTCGCGGGGGGGGGGGGGGGGGAGGGCTGCACAGCAAGGGAGGAGGTCGGATGAGCGCCAGAACGGTCCAGGAAGGCGAGGGGAGGCCGGGGCTGCGAGGAATCGAAGGGAAACTCATCGGAGGAGATTTTGCGGCAGCCGGAGTTGAGGAAGAACACGAAGAATGCCGCTGGAGGAAGAAGAAAGGAGGAAATGGAGAGAGAGAGAGAGGAGAATGATACGTGGGACCTACTAACGGAGTGAATCTGCCATTCATTTCATATCCCAATTCCTCCAACCAAACAAAGATTAATGATTGGAGCCAACCCATCCCAACAAAGCCAACCAAACATGAGGAGGGTTGAAGTCATCCTTAAAACCTGGGTTGGAGTGGCTCCAACCCACACAACCCGCAACCAAACAAACAGTTAGTTTCTTTTAGTCCCTCATGTTTGGCTCTTTATTAGGGACTAAAATGTAGGGATTTATGCATAAGTTTTATGAACCAAACAAGCTCTCATAACCATAATGTGCACGTGTGTGCATTCGTGATATCATACATATATGCGATCATTTGGGTATCGACTATGGGCGTGTTTGGATCCAAGAGATAGAGCTATTTTTAGCCTAAAATAGCTCAAAATAGTCAAAAATCCCCAAACATGAGGGCTAGTTTTTTGCTATTTGCAAATAGCCCACCTCAAAAACTATCTCACCCAAATGGTGATTATTTGGGTTATTTCAGGTAGAGCCCACCATAACAAGAGATGTAATAGAACTCTAATGATTAGGAAAAGATGCTTTAAAAGCTAAATAGCTCTTGGATCCAAACATGTCAAAGACTATTTTATTGAAGGGATATTTGTTTGAGCTAATTAGCTCTAGCCCAAATAGCTTTAGCCCTTGGATCCAAATATGGCCTATGTCGCAAAAATAAAGAGATATAGTGAAATGTACGTTCATAAGTTCGTGGAGTTGATTGTGATAGACAGAAAACAGAGCAACAATATTATTCCAACAAATAATCTAAGATAGAGGAGAATAGGAACGTGTTTGAATTGCTATCACATAGCTGGCCACCGCTAGGTTTGGCGCCATCACACAATTCATTTTTCCACCCATGAATGTTGGTACTCCCACTTCTGGCAAGGTGGTGCTGAGAAAAACAACAAAAAGACATATAGAACCCTAGAAAATGGTTTATATTGGAGCAAAATAAGATCTTATTTCGTTCTACATAAATTGTAGCAAAATATGATCTGACTTTGTTAAAAGAGTAACAAGTTATGAAAGTATTTGATTTGAACAAAGCAATTTTGTTCCAACTTCCAAGCGGAGCATAGAAGCCAATCTTCAAAAAAGGACACGGAAGTTCCGAAACGGCATCACGGCTACCGCTACACAAGCAATGCTTCTCCAGCCAATCCCCGCCACCCTTGCCGGCGCCGCCGCTCGCCGGACCTCCGGCGAACCCCCCTCGCCCCCTCGCCTCCGACGCCGCATCCTCTCCCCAATCCGCGCCGACTCACCCCCGATCTCCCTCTCGGCCTCCGCCTCCCCCTCGCGGCCGGTCAAGCCGCCCGTCTGCACCGCTGACGAGCTCCACTACGCCCCCGTCGACGGCGCCGGCTGGCGCCTCGCGCTCTGGCGGTACAGGCCTCCCGGCAATGTATGTGCTGTCCCGGCTGGTTGGATTTGGTTTCTTCGTGGGAGCGATGCCCGTGTCTGATTTGATTTGATTTGATTTCGCTTGCTTGTGTGCGTGCAGGCTCCTGTCAGGAATCACCCGTTGATGCTGCTGTCCGGGGTCGGTACGAATGCCATCGGGTTCGACCTCTCTCCCGGGGTGAGTTGGAATTCCTGCTTGCCTGTTCCTCTTGTCTGGGAGAAGCTGTTTACTTGACATGAGAACATGCGACTTGGAATGTGATCTCTCGTGTTTTGTAGCTCAAGTGTCTGTAATCTGATTCGGACTGGGTGGTGTAGTGCTGTCCGATCAAAGTTAGTTGCAGTTTGGATTTCTGATGGGGCTACTGATGGAATTCAGGAGTAATTTGTCTGTCATGAGTTTTGTAGGTTGCATCTTTTGTTCAGCAGCATACAGCATACTTATTATCTTTCAGCTCTTCTGTTTCCATAACCTCGAATTTGCATCTGACCATCAATAACCCTGCGATCCTGCACCATCCATTTCTACCCATGTTGTTAATGCTCACACTCACGCACTTCCGGATTTGTTGACTCCCTGTGTCTTCTCGTATTGCCCCAATTGTTTCTTGTCAGTCTGTGTGCATGACTTTATATTCGTAAGTGTCCTTTTTTCTCTCTTCACTAACTCTTTTGATAAGCCAAATATTTTTTTTTGTCTGCCTCGATATTGCCATGCCTTTTCTGACAAGTGTGCACATAGTGGAACCTCTTAAGCAGTAATGTCATTGTACTCCATTCTTCTAACAGGTTATTACAAAGGCTGGTGTTATCTAGCTTGTCTTTTACGGTGCTCTATTGATTTTCATTCAGGCTTCATTTGCCCGTCACATGTCTAGCCAAGGATTTGATACATGGATAGTCGAAGTAAGAGGTGCTGGTCTGAGTATGCGTGAATATGGAAATTCTGCTGCATCTGGCTCAGTCACTATTGAGGATGCCTGTGGTGGTATTCAGCCTCTTGATAATCAGAGTACATTTGAAGCTGCTTCCCTTCAGAGTTCTGGTGGCTATGCTAGTGATTGTGATGACCTTGGAATAGTTGCTTTGGATGAACCACCTTTACTCGCAGAGCTTTCTAATTTCTTTGACCGAATCTCAAAGCTTATGGAAGAGGCCGTAGTAAATGGAAATTTCCATGAGATCACAGAAAGAGTTTCTGTTCTCTCAGAAATGGTAGAGAGCTCTACAATTATTGGTCCAGTGAGAGAAGAAAGTCTACGCCTTTTGAAGAATTTTCAGGACCAGTTGGACTCCTGGGAGCGCTTTGTATCATCACAAATGGATCTAACTTCCGAATATAATTGGGACTTCGACCATTACCTGGAGGAGGATATACCTGCTGCGGTGGGTGGACATGCTATTTTCTAAACTTTTACCTGTCAAACTGCAGGCAGATCTTGTTGCTATTAGTGTAATCATTATTTTTAGTGGAATATATCAATTTTACCACCTATTTGTACAGGTGGAGTACATTAGACAACACAGCAAAACAAAAGATGGGAAGTTGCTTGCAATTGGACATTCGATGGGTGGAATTTTATTGTATGCAATGCTGTCGAGATCTGGTGAGACACTGATACTACTTTGTGTCTGAACTTTTATGCAGTCGTGTGAAGTACACACAAAATATAAATGAGAGCCACATCTTCAGTTGATTTATCAAATGCTTACTGCTATTTGATTAACTGCGGCTAGTAAGCATGTTTTGTAATAACGGTTTTTGAACAACTTATAGATACTCTTATATGTTAGAATGCAAGTTCAAGTTGTCCATTTTTTGAGAAATATGTTCTTTAGAGCTTACTGCCTTCGAATATCTGATTCTTTATTACCATATCTTATTTTATGTTCCCCTAAATCTTCAAGGTTTTGAAGGAGCTCCATCAAATTTAGCTGCAATTGTTACTTTGGCTTCTTCTGTTGACTATACAACATCCAATTCATCACTGAAGCTGTTACTGCCTCTTGTGAGTAAAAGAAACTGGCAGCTTGAGATGATCTTTGTGAACATCTCTATTTAATTGATTCCTCCAATACTTTTCATCAATAAAAATAAGCTAATGAGTTTGTTTGTCAGGCTCATCCTGCACAGGCTCTTAATGTCCCCGCTGTCCCATTGGGTACATTGTTGGCAGCAGCATATCCATGGGCATCTGGTCCACCATATCTTTTTTCCTGGCTTAATCCTCAAATATCAGCTCAAGACATGATGCACCCAGAGCTGTTGTCTAAGCTTGTCTTCAACAACTTTTGTAAGTAGTCTTTATTACCGACTGCATTGTCTTGATGTAATGGTATATATCTATTACCTTCAGGTTTTCTGTTTTGCTCTCTTGCATTCATACAAGCTATGGTTTAAATATATGACGTATGAACTAATTAGCTTGTCCTAAACGTCATATACTTAAAAAATTGTGGTAGTACTGTTTCTGGTAGTTACTATGTTATGCATCACTGTGAGTTTGGGTCTACAAGGTTGTGTATGTGCGTAAAAGTTGATATGGTCATATGATTTGCAGGTACAGTGCCTGCAAAGGTTGTACTGCAACTTACGACCGCTTTTAGGGAAGGCGGGCTGTGCAACCGAAATGGAACCTTCTCGTACAAGGATCATTTGCGAGGGTGTCAGACCCCTGTCCTGGCCTTGGCTGGAGATAAAGATCTCATCTGCCCTCCAGAAGCCGTTTACGGTAGGGAGTACATGGTTTCCATCTCCAGCTAGCTCAATTTCTTCTCTGTGCAGAATGCTGATTTCATTTTGGTCTGTAATTCTAATTTATTAGAAACCGCAAAACTCATTCCGAAGCACAAGGTGAAGTACAGGGTGTTTGGAAAGTCACAAGGCCCACATTATGCACACTATGACTTGGTTGGAGGTCGACTGGTATGTACTCTGTCTCCTGACACCTAGCATGAAGTGTTCAGATTGAATGTGCTACCTTTTATGGGATCGATCATGGCATCATGCTTTCATTATATCAGGAATGAGTAATGACACACTTTCTGTTTTACACAGGCAATTGATGAAGTCTACCCATGTATCATAGAGTTCCTCTCTCGCCATGATCGCTTGTTGATTTGATTATACGATGCGAACACTGAGTAACATATAACACCATGTTCATCTCAGAAGGTTTTTGGGCTGAACAATGTTTTCCATGTCCTCAATGAATGTCCTGGAAAATAGGTACACGTCCAAGCTCATACGATGTATCCCTGTATAGTGCTTCCCTCTTCCTGTTTGAGGAAAAGGTAGTGCTAATTTTGTTGTTAACAAAAGGTAGAAAAATACTCAAGGTTAATGTGCTCGCAGGAACATGAAGCTTTAGCCTAGGTCATGGAAGTTGTACCATAGCGGCTTCTCATGGTGTAATCTTTGTTTATTTGTTCTTTTTAAGGTGAGGTGGACACCTTGTTGCAGTGTAAGTAAGTGTATGTAAACAAAAAACTGTACATTTATGTAAGTCACGACTCACGACCTTATGCCTAGAGCTATCTGATTTTGGATAAAGGATGTAGTTCCAGCCTCTAGCATCATGCGATGCATATGACCAATAGAGCAGTCAAAAGGCTGTATATACTTTATTGTTGTTATTATCTGCAAAGCATTGTGCAATATGGTGTGTCCAACTGTGCTTAGGCTTTTGTTTTTAATGCTTTTCCCCGAGAATGATGATGGTGCCCAGCCGCAGCAAGAGCTTTGGAAAGTGGGGACATGATGAAAGATCAGTCTGATCTCCTTTTTCGTTTTGATATTCCGGTTTCAGTTGAGATTACCTGCTGACACAGAACGGATGGGCAACGTGCCCGCGTCGTGTCGTGCGCTGTCGCTCAGCTCATGCCAGGACCATTGCCGGATGATGGATTTGTCTGGTCTCTGAAAGCACATCTGGCGATCTAAAGATGGTAGTTGGTATACCTGCTTGCAGATTGCGGCCTTTAGGAATTACGATGATCTCATGCTTGCAGATTGCAGTCATCGTATTAATAATTTTCTAGGATGCATGATACAACATAACTATGCTGATATATCTCGGCCTTTTCTCTTAAACCATAAAGTTCACAAATGTAGTACATCATCTATTCCAAATTGTAGATTTGTTATGGTAAATCTAAATATATAATTTTTGCTATGCTACTAGATAAACATTACGTCTAGATATATAGCAAAGCTATATGCTTGATTGATTGACTACAAAAATATGGGCATTACCAAAATGTGGGCACGCCAATCTTTTTCACCAAAACGTTACCAATTTTAGAAGATGAGCTACTTTTTGAATTTCAACCAAACAAATGCCGAATTTTTTTAGCATGCCCACATTCTAGCATGGCTAATTTTGGTAGCCAACCAACAAGCTCTGTATATCTATATTTGTCAAAGTAATCTACAATTTAAATATAAAATGAGGGAGTACTTTTACTTTTACAGCAGGCCGCTGGCCGCTACTACAGTATGAGCTTGATTAGTTTACATCCAAAATATTGGTATGCCAAAATATGAACAAGTCTATAAATTTTGACATTTATTTGGTTGAAGGTAAAAAAGCAGCCTACCTAGCTAACGCCATTCTAAATTTGCCAAGGTTTTGGTAAAAAAATTTAGCATGCCCACATTTTTGCATGCTTATATTTTGACATCCAATCAAGCAAGCTCTAGTTCCAATTGGTCGGCGTCGGCGAAAGGGACGTGTGCTACGGAAACGGAGCACGCGGCAGCTTTCGTCCTCTACCATCCATTTTTCTTTGATTCTTTCCAACGTCAACAGAGCCAGCGGTGCAATCTGAAACCTGCTCAAATTGTCCGTAACAGAGCCGACGATGAACGCGGCGCAGTTTTCCGGCTAATAATCCGCTGATTGAGGTTACGCTGATCCGGCCAGCGCGCACTCCATCCGACGGCTGAGATCGCAACCAGCAGCGATCAGAGGGAGGCCACCCATCTCCTCCCGTCGGCCGTCGCTCGAGCCCCGTCCACTCTGTTCAATCTCCAATCGCCAGGGGCCTAGTCCTAGTGCGAGCCCAGCCCTAGCCGCGCACAACTCCGGCGGCCGGCCAGACATTCCAGGGCCCCCGTTCCGTTTCGTAGCAGGTCCGCCGCGCAAGAACACGCGCCCTCCTCCGCCTTTCTCACTAATCCCTTCCTCTTTTCTTTTGCTTTCTAATAAAAAAGAGCTGCCTTTGGAAGATTCTGGTGCCGGGTTGCCCGGTTGAGTTCTTTTTTGAATTCAAGTACAGGAACCCAGATTGCGGGTGGTGGCAGGCTGTGTTCTTGGCCTTCTTCTGTTCCGGCGGAGTCCGTCCGGGACCGCCTCGCTCGGCTGCTCCCGGCGCCGACGGCGGCGGATACTCTGATTCGGAGTGGTAAGTGTGTCAGGTGGCTCCGAGGGTTCCCCCGCTTCCGTTGCCGTAACATTCTTTGCGGCTGCGTTTCTTCCGCTGATTAAATGAGAAATACTTTTGGGGCAGTTCTCGCAGCGCGGCCGAGGTGTCCGGGAATCGATCTGAATCAGCGCCTTCTCCGCGAGGGAGGAGTGGGTTCGTAAGCTCTCCCTCTTTCTATTTCGCTTGTGTATATTCAGAACCATGTTAAAGTACAATTTCTATTTTTCTATGCATTACAGAAATCAGGTTTAAATGTTGCTACATGGGAAGTGTTTCCATTTTTTTTCGAATGAGAGATACTTACGAGCTTATTATGATTAGATGCCTTCTGTTGTATAGGAGTAAATTTGGACACGTGTTTCAGTAAGAAATCTGTGTCTAGTTTAGTGGGGATCGGCAGCTGGTGTCGACCGGTGTGTTGCTGTTCATCTTCAAGTTTTGGTGCTTCTAACTTTCCGAAATTTGTATGGAAACACTCCCATCCTTTTTCAAGTAATTAGTCACCAATTGCTTCTATGCAGTTAGATCTGCCCACAAAATCGTTATACAGTGGTAGAGTTAGCAGTGCTCTGCTTCTGCATAATGGAAGTTTCGACCTTCTTGTTCACTCTAAAGTTTTTTTCCCCATTTATAGCTTCTGAGCAGACTTGTACATGCACTGCCTCAGTTTTGTGGTAGTTAGGTTAACTAAAAAAATGTGTGATTGTTTCAAAATGCTGGCTCTTTCAAGCACTTTGTTTGCCTCTTTCAAGCACTTTGTTTGCCTGAAGCTTTTATATTTTTATTTACAAAACAGTAAAACAAATTACGTCATCCTGAATGGCACGAAATAGTACTTTAATTGTATCCACCAGTAGCCCTTCAAGTTACATCGGCTATGTACTGGACTTCATATTCTGTTGAAGGGGAAGTTATCCAATGCTTCAACCAAGAATTTGTGGTTGCCACTACCTGAAGTTACTCATAATCCTTTCTTTCTAGTAAACCTTAAACGACAGATGCATCTTACCACTAGATTTTCTTAAAACTATTTGGTCGTTTCTGACCTTGCCCTTGCTATGATTATATTGGACTAAATGGTTGTCTGGCAGATTCAATGCTCGTTTCTTTCAAATCTATATGATGCCATTGAACTGATTTTCTGAATGCTACTAACTTGTAACTTTGGCTCTCTTCGATCCATTGTAAATGTTTACCAGGTTTCTGTTTTCTGGATACTACAAGCTTTATGGAATAAATCTTATTGCTCTCTTAACATTGAAGACTTAGCAAACTTTAGACCACATGGGAATTCAATCTACTTGGGGATATTTGACGATTCCCTTCTGGCGTCATTTGCACACTCCTAAAATATATAGCATCTAGAATCCATGTATAACTCTTCTTTTTGCTCACTGTGAATTTCTTTCTTCTGCTCTTCCATTCCAGGGAGAATGGCTGATATCCAGCTAGGTTGCCACACTATAAGGTCCCATGGCACCAAAGTGGCAAGATTACATATGTATGATTGGATCATACTCCTCTGCCTGGCTGTCCTTGATGGACTGCTAAATATAATTGAGCCTTTTCACCGCTTTGTTGGACGGGATATGATGACTGACTTGCGCTATCCTCTAAAGGGCAACACAATTCCATTTTGGGCTGTTCCAGTATGTTCTTGCTTTACTTTAAATTTTCATATGACTTCATATATTGATGTAACTGTGAGTATGCACAATTTGTTTCTCAGTCTAGCCTTTTCTTGATTACAGCTGATTGCAATTGTGCTACCCTGGTTTGTCTTTGCTGGAATTTACTTTAAAAAGAAAAATGTCTATGATTTACACCATGGCATACTAGGTACACTGCCCTCTCTATATATTAACATTGAGTTATTTGACGATACCGTCAGTTTGTGCTGAACTATAAAATTTGTACAGGGATTTTATATTCAGTGCTTATAACTGCTGTGATTACCGATGCAATTAAGGATGGTGTTGGCCGCCCTCGCCCAGACTTCTTTTGGCGCTGTTTCCCTGATGGCATACCTGTACCATATGAAAAAAATTGATTCCTATTGACATTCTCTCAAACCTCAAGTACTCACTAAATCCTATATTTGCTTTCCAGAATTATGATAATATCACCACTGATGTCATTTGCCATGGAGAAAAGAGTGTCATCAAAGAAGGTCACAAGAGCTTCCCAAGTGGGCATTCTTCATGTAAGAAACAGAATAACTTGGTACATTATGTCCATTGTGCTCCTAGGGACAATTTGTAGCTTAGTAACTAATTTGTTCATTGGTCGACTATCTTGGCATGCAGTTATCATGACTGTCTGAATTCAGGCGTGTGATTGTTTCTATACATCAGACACTTGCTCTTCTGAATCCTTGTACTAGTTGATCAGTTTATTTTAGTTATTGTTTATTTTTTATGTTCTATTGCATTAACCAATATTTGTTCTGTCGGTTCATTCTTATAATCTTATTATAAGAATTTCAGCATGAGTTCAGAGGAAAAAGATAAAGACTTCATTTACGTAATATCAAATCTGTATTAAATACCTTCTACTAGTTCCATCCTTTTCTAGAGGAAAGGGAACACTTAAATAGTTACAATGTATGCTAATAAGAAATGAGAAATCAGCATACAACTAATCAGAGTAAGCATTAAACAAGCAAAGTTCAATGATTTTGACACTGTGCTGTCACATTTTTTGTCTACATTGATACCTCTAGCCTGAATACGCTGTTAGATTATAACTGAAGCTCTCCTTTAATTTGATAATGTCCTGTGATTTCTGTATAAGTATGATTTTAGCTGACAATCATATGATTATCCTTTTCATCATCCGTCACAAATTAGACATTACACGATTTCCATGGCATTACTGACCAATGTGAACAATGCATATTAGCAACCTATGGTTTCAGCAATTCAGCATATTATTTCAAGCATAGGTCACCCATTGAGCCAGTTATTCACATGTTCTTAATCTCAATACAGCTTTGAGAGTTTCTGTTTGGTTGCCCTGTTAGCCATTACATGGTATTCCCCCCTATTGTTTCAGCAGATGACCTGATGAACCTGTTCCTATCCTCGCTCATCTTCTGCAGGGTCTTTTGCTGGTCTAGGTTTTCTGGCGTGGTACTTGGCTGGCAAACTTAAAGCTTTTGATCGCAAAGGTCATATTGCAAAACTGTGCTTAGTATTTCTGCCTCTACTTGTTGCATCACTTGTGGCAGTTTCTCGGGTTGATGATTACTGGCATCACTGGCAAGATGTGTTTGCAGGAGGCATCTTAGGTTTGCTACTTTGATGCCATTTTTCTATTCAACATTTAGAATACCCTTGACCCTTCACACTCAGAAGTCATAGGAGTGCCAGTCTAAATCTTCTTTCTTCTTTTCAGGTCTTACAGTTGCTTCATTCTGTTACCTGCAGTTCTTCCCGTATCCCTTTGACAATGATGGTACCTTCCCCCTCCTATATAATATACGCTGCTGATATTTTTCAGACTTCTGTGAATATATTTTACCAAGTGTTTATGTTCCTATGCATTTGCAGCTATATGGCCTCATGCATACTTCCAAGAGCTAGCTGAGACGCACAGCAATGGCAATGCGAACTCATTTGAAATAAGACCTACAGAGTTTGAAGATGAAGAGGGACATGGTGTCATTGCCCTGAGAGACACCAGCCCTATCTTGGAGTCGATGGAGTCTGGCAGGAGACCGTGAAGCACTGCACTGCAGGTATCTTTCTGAGTTAGACAAGCTAACTTGCATGCATGTCAGACTTGGCAAGTTGCGTGGTTGGATCATCTACACGGCCCAAGTAAAGAGTGTGTGGAGTTATGTCTACCACCTTCCTGCGATCATTGATGCTGGGCTGTTTCTTGTAATAGAGGAGCAGGCCTTAATACCATGACATAATAGCTGTTGTGGTTAGATGTAAATGACAGTGAATGTTTATGTTTTCAGTGACAATGTGAATAGTTAGTTTTCCATGCTTATTGTAGAAAGTTTGTACTCAACGTTACCCTTTGGGCTTTGGTTGTGATGAAATCACTGGATGGCATGCAAACGGTTGCAAAGTGCTTCAGAAATCAGTATTTCTCCAGTTCTGACAAATGTCTGCCTTTTGAGATCCAGCTATCCCCTCATTTTTAAGGATTCATCAAAACCAGAGTTGTTTCTGTACAGACCTATGAGTAATAGGTTGGCCCTTGTGTTTATTTAACCTTGTTGAATACTATAACCTGTAGGAATTTGGATTGTTCAACATGTTTGTTGTTGCGTGTTGCTGCTGAAGGGCCCTTGGACTTTTCAGTAATAGCATAATTACACTTTGTACAATTATGTACAGAAGCTTCAACTTTGTTCCTATGGGCTGTTTGTCTGGTTTGGGCATGCCGTTTATATATGAATAAAGCCCTAAAGGTGATTGGTAATGGGAATGAAAGCTTAGAAATATCTTGTTTGTTTGGTGTAAATAAGAGTTTTATAGTGGAACACAGTCGTGACCTTGATTTTTAGTTGCTAGAATCCAAGTATATAGATATCTGTTTTATAAACTGACAAATAAAACCCTCTATGCTTCAACTTTTAGGGATTGAGTTCAGTTTCAGTTCCAATAAAATCTCTTATGAGTGAGCCTACAAACTCGCTGCGGTGTCAGACGACAGTAAAACTTGTAGTTACGCTGGGCTTCACATCGATGAGCTTTGCCATTGTGGAGATCTGATGGGCAGTTATATGTTGCAAACCGTTGCAACACATGAATACAACAACCATCCGAGATCTATTGCAATGCACGCACGAAGCCTTGTTGAGATCTCCTAGCATAAGAACAATATACTAAAATTCTACTGTAGTCCCGTTAATTTGAATAAGCATACTACCCTGAGATTTACACAAATTTAGCTTCAAAACTTACATACATGCTGAGCTGCAATTGAGACAGCCAGTTTTCACTACGGGAAACTGAATATTTGCCGTGTGCCCAATTGTTTGCCGTGAGCCAAAACTCGGGTACACGGCAAAGGACCCTTTAGCCGTGTGCCTCAAATGAAGCTCACGGCAAATAACAGGCACACGGCAAAGGACTCTTTTGCTGTGTGCAGCAAAACGAGACACACGGCAAACAATAACAACACGGCAAAAAATTTTAAACCGTAATGGGTTCACGTCTTTGCCGTGTGCTAACGGACAAAACACACGGCAAAATTTGGCACACGGCAAATTTTTTGAAACCGTAACGGGTCGCCAGTTTTGCCGTGTGCCGTGGGCTGGCACACGGCAAATTCAAAATTTTGCTGTGGGTTTTTTTTGTTTGCCGAGTGCCAGAGCCTAAGCACACGGCAAAGTATTGGAGAAAAAAAATTAAATTATCACTCCCAAATTTTTCAGGAATACATATATTGTATATGGGACTTGATATTAATATCTGGTATTTTTTAAAATCTATTTGCTATATTTAGTCATTTAATTTCATTAAACACATTTCTTAGAATTAAGTCCAATTTGAACTGGAACTGATTTGACAAATGTAGTAAAATCCAAAAATCAAATTTATGTCGTTGAGTCCATTCTGAGGTCGTATCCATGAAATCGGATGCAATATCGAGAATCCTTTTTCTCGAACCATGCCCGGTAACATGAGGCTGTACCATTTTAAAATTTTATAAATAGCATATGAGGTCTAAAAATTCTAAAATTTTTCATGATTCAATAATTTCCTGTGCTTATGCTATGGTAAAAAATTGAGTAGGTTTTGCAAATGTTAGACGTATGGTCCTTAGTAATAGAAGCATATCCGAAGAAGATTCGTGAACTCGTGAAGAAATCTTTCATATTTTGAGCCAGAGTGATGGTCCAATCCATTTTTCAATTCCAAAAATTTTATATATGTAATATAGTACTTAGATTCTTGATTGCCAAAATTTGGGATTTTTTTAGATCCATTTATTAATTTTCATTTTTTTGCAGTTAAATCATATCATGTCAACATACATTGAAATTGAGCTATAACCACATGAAATAATGTTTTTTTCTCAAAGAATCATCAAAATCATTATGTTTATGCACTTTGGGAGACAAAAACAGTAAATTTTGTTAAATCAAATTTGTTTAAACACGATATGGAAACGATTTGTTTGATACAATTTGAAATGCATGAAATAATAGTTTTTTTGTTAGAATCATAAAACATGAGTTGTTTACTGTATTTGGCAATGTTTTTTGATTGGTCATTCAATTTAATTTGATAAAACAATTTTTGAAATTGAATTAGTTGGGTGAAATTTAAATTTAACAGAAACTTGTTTGTCGTGTGCCTTAGACCGTGGCACATGGCAAACAGTCTCTTTGCCGTGTGCCTTGGATCGGGGCACACGGCAAAGACGTTGTTTGCCGTGTGCCCTGGATCGGGGCACACGGCAAAGACGTTGTTTGCCGTGTGCCCTGGATCTGGGCACACGGCAAAAGGGCGGCCCACACTTAGCCGCAACGGCTCTCGCCCCGGCCCCTTGTACACATACTTTTCTCGACGAGCCACCTCCTCGCCTTGCCGCCACCTCGCCTCGCCGTTCCGCCGCCTCGCCTCGCCGTCGCCTCGCCTCGCCGTGCTGCTGCCTCGCCGATCCGCCGCCTAGCCGTGACGCCTCGCCGAGCCCCCGCATCGCCGTGCCGCCGCGCGCGCTGTGGCGGCGTCTCGCCGTGCCGCCGCCTCGCCGAGCCTTCTCGCAGTGCCGCCTCGCCAGGCCGCCACGCTCACCCTGCCGCCGCCTTGCCGAGCCGCCGCCACGCCAAGCCGCCTCGCCGTGGCACCACGAGCGCCGTGTTGCTGCCATGCCGTGCCGCCTCGCCGAGCCGCCGCCTTGCCGTGCCCCCGCGCGCGCCGTGTCGCCGCCGTGCCGTGCCGCCGCGTGCGCCCGCCTCGCCGAGCCGCCGCTTCGCCGTGCCTGCGCCCCGCCGTGCCTGTGCCCGTGCCCGGCCATGGCCGTGCCCGGGCGGCCTTGAGCCGGCGACTCGGCACCCGCCGCCACCATACTGGCCGGACTGGACGTCGTCGCATAGGTGTGTATGTGCAAGAACTCTAGTTTAGAGCATGTTTTTTCTTGCAGGGTTTGGAAACTTGAAGTGACAGCACTTTGTCTTGGTTTTGGCAGGGGAGTTTATTGGACACCATCGTCAAGGCGTCAGCACCGACACCACGCCGGCCGGCTGCCTCGGCCCGGTGCCCTGCCCCGCTCCGACGCCACGCCGGCCCTGAGTTCCGGCGTCCTGCCCCGCCCCAGCACCACACCGGCCACGCACTGGTGCCCCGCCGCGGCGCTCCACCGCTCCATCGACGCTTTGCCGCCCCGCTGTGGCTGAACATCCCATAGGTGAGCCAGTGCATTGATGCTTTTTTTTTGCAGGGTTAGAAAACTTCAATTTCGAGGGGAGAGGTGGTACTAAAATTTTCAATTGACACCATTCTGTATCTGTTTTGGCAGGAGAGGCTATTGTGCACACCGTCCTCGAGCCGTCCGCACCGACACGCGCGACATCGCCTGGGCCACCGTCGAGCCCTAGGTGAGGAGGATGCAAACAACACTTCATTCCGTTTCATGTTCGTATAGGAGTAACCGAGTTAGGCGTCACCCGTTCGAAGGAGATACAGTTGGATATATGAAGATCTTTGCATATGTATGACCGTATCTGTTTCGAATTGTCCACGTTTTTTGGACAGCTTGATAGGGTGCGTAGATGGGGTTAGTTCTCATGGTCTATGCCGATTCGAGACAGAGTCTCGGCATCATCTCCTTGTTGTTCTCCGGATACACATTCTCCTTTTTCGGGACGTGTATTTGGAGAACAGCGGGGAGGTGCTGCCGAAATTCTGCCTCGGATCGGTGTAGAGCATGAGAACCAACCCCGCATCCTCTCGGGTGGGATTAGGACCTATCTTAACCTATTAGAATTGGTAGACAACATGTAGATGCAAGGATGATCTTTTATATTATATTACTCATTGATATGATAGAGGATGGATGACCGTGCGTGGATGTATACTGGATGGAAATGTGGGGGTCAGTTGTCCGGGGAGTGTATTGACAATACCGAGGCTTTCTTGGACGGAGCATTTGCAAAGCTCAAAGGAGGCAATACCACCTGGTATCCGTGCAACAAATGTGCAAACATGCGTCGACAAACACGCGAAATCATGACGAATCATCTTTGCAATTATGGATTTACGAGAAATTATACCCGATGGACCTACCATGGCGAAGCCAATCGTATGAGAGACGAAATTGTTAGGCAACGCATCGAAGAACATGACGCTGATGCGGGGGTTGCAGACATGTTAGATGACTTTCATGAAGCACATTTTGATGAAGGACGTAGGGAGGAGGAGCCAGAGGCAACCGCGAAGGCGTACTATGACATGTTGGTTGCAGCCCAGCAACCCCTTCATGGTCATACCAAGGTTTCACAATTGGATGCCATTGGCCGCCTAATGGCCGTGAAGTCCCAATTTACCTTGAGTCGAGACGCCTTTGATGTTATGTTACAAGTTATTGGCAGCATGCTTCCAGAAGGGCACATTCTTCCAAAGAGCATGTATGAGGTACAGAAACTCCTTCGTGCACTGAAGATGCCATATGAACAGATACATGCTTGTCCCAAGGGATGCATCTTATTTAGGAAAGAACACGCTGAAGCAAAGTACTGTCCAAAGTGTGAATCCTCTCGGTTCGTGGAGGTAGACTCTGGTGATGGTCAGAAGAGGCAGCTCGCGGTACCCGTGAAAGTCCTACGGTACCTGCCGCCCGTACCAAGAATCCAATGTCTGTTCATGACCGAGGAATCCGCGAAGCAGATGACATGGCACAAAATGGGAACTCGTTACAATCCTGATAAGCTTGTGCATCCATCCGATGCTCAATCATGGACCCATTTCGACGGGATTCATCATCACAAAGCTTTGGAGCCTCGTAATGTACGTGTTGCGCTGGCGACAGATGGCTTCAATCCCTATGGAATGTCGGCTGCCCCTTACACTTGTTGGCTCGTGTTCGTTATCCCACTGAATCTCCCACCTGGTGTTATTTTTCAACGATAGAACATATTCTTGTCGTTGATAATTCCTGGACACCCTGGAAATAATATGAGTGTGTACATGGAGCCCCTGATTGATGATTTGCTCCGTTCTTGGGACGATGGGATTTGGACATACGATCGAGCTACAAAGACAAACTTCAGAATGTATGTTTGGTACCACTATTCCCTGCATGATCTGCCGGCGTATGGGATATTCTGTGGCTGGTGTGTCCACGGGAAGTTCCCTTGTCCAGTATGCAAGGAAGCATTGATGTTCATTTGGTTGCGGAAGGGTGGCAAATATTCTTCGTTCGACAAACATCGACAATTCCTACCTCTTGACCATCCATTCAGACGAGATAAGAAGAACTTTACAAAAGGTGTTGAAGTTAAAGACCATCCACCGCAGATGATGACGGGTGCCGACATTCGTGCTCAATTAGATGGTCTCGTGATCAATGCTGAAGGTGGGGGTTTTGTGGGATATGGTGAGCAACATGCTTGGGCGCAGAAGTTGGGCTTGTGGAGGCTCCCCTATATGGCTGACCTTCTTCTTCCACATAACATTGATATGATGCACTCCGAAAAGAATGTCGGCGAGGCATTGTTCGGAACAATCATGGACATTTCAGATAAGACAAAGGATAATGTTAAGGCTAGAGTGGATCAGACAACGTTATGCGATAGACCAAAGCTAGAAATGAGGCCTCCCGGATCAGGCAAAGCGTGGAGAAAGCCTAAGGCCGATTTCGTTCTGACGAGGCCCCAGAGGAGACAAGTCCTAGAATGGTTCCAAACCTTGATGTTCCCTGATGGGTATGCGGCGAATCTGAGAAGGGGAGTGAACTTGACCACTATGCGAATCAACGGGCTCAAGAGTCATGACTACCATATATGGATCGAGCGGCTACTTCCAGTTATGGTTAGAGGCTACCTCCCTGATCAAATCTGGCATGTGCTGGCAGAGTTGAGCTTTTTCTTCCGCCAGCTTTGTGCTAAGGAGTTATCTCTAAAAGTAGTTGAAGAAATGGAAAGAATGGCGCCTGTGTTGCTCTGTAAGCTGGAGAAGATTTTTCCACCCGGCTTCTTCAATCCGATGCAGCATATGATTTTGCACCTCCCGTACGAGGCACGAATGGGTGGGCCCGTGCAGCACCGTTGGTGCTATTCAATTGAGAGATGTCAAAAGATACTCAGAACTAAATGTAAAAATAAATGCAAAATTGAAGCTTCCATCGCAGAGGCATATATTCTGGAGGAGGTATCAAACTTCACATCAAAATACTATGCTGACAACCTTCCTAGCATCCACAATCCACTCCCTCGTTACAATACTGCGGAATCTAACTCCACCCTGAGTCTTTTCCGAGGCCAACTCGGAAGTGCAAGTGCTGCAACCATCAAGACCTTGGATATTCAAGAGTGGCATGCTATCATGCTATATGTGTTGACCAATCTTTATCATGCTATATGTGTTGACCAATCTTTCCGAAGTTTTGCCCTACATAGAGTAAGTTCTCAGCATTCATTTAGTTCTCAAGTCATTTCCCTTTTCTGCATCCAACCCTATCATTCGTCTTTTGATTAGAGAATTTCATATGCAATTCTGGCGTCGATCAAGGGCGCCTAGCCTCCATGAAACTGAGACCCTACTTAGACAGGGCGCGGGAAATGGAAGTCCTGATTTCATTTCTTGGTTCAAACAGAAGGTAATGTCCAATTCTGCTCGTTTGTAGTATATGACATTACAAGTTGCTCGTACGTGCAAATAATATGACGAACTTGCAGGCACAAAACGATGCGTCGATGAGTGCCGAGTTGCGGCAGGTTGCCAATGGCTGTGCCTATAGGGTCAAGTCGTTTGGAGCTTATGACGTGAATGGATATCGATTTCATACAACAAAGCACGAGCAGATTCGGCCCAATAGAAGAACAACAAATACAGGAGTTTTCACGCCAGGAGATGATGGGCTCGAGTACTACGGAACACTTGAAGAAATATACGAATTATTATTTCATGGGTCCGTACCTCTGAAACCTGTCATATTCAAATGTCATTGGTTTGATCCTCAAGCTGTGAGACGTACCCCGAATATTGGGCTAGTCGAAATTCAGCGGTCATCCGTGTACCCAGGAGACGATGTGTTTGTTGTAGCTCAACAGGCGACACAAGTTTATTATCTGTCATACCCGTGCCAAACCGATAATCGTCTCAAGGGTTGGGATGTTGTGTATAAGGTGTCCCCTCACGGTAAACTACCTGTCCCGAACAATGAAGATTACAACATAGACCCAAACACATATACAGGAGAGTTCTTTCAAGAAGATGGGCTATAAGGGAGTTTCCAAATAGATTTAACCGAAGCAATCGGAATGGAAGTAGACAATGAAAGTTTTGTTCACGAGGATGCCGGGGATGAGGTTCATAATGCGAAGGACTTGGAATTACTTGAGCGATTATGTTTAGGCAATGACAGTGATGATGAAAGCGTTCCTCCTTTGGAGCACGCCGTTGATGATATCGACGGACGTGATAGCGATGATGAGACTTACGATCCAGCTAATCTCGATCTTGAAGAGTATTTCTAATACATGTAAAATCCGTATTTGCAACAATTATATCAGTTTTTCACTTGTTCTAATTATGTTTGTTTTTTACTACTTGCAACAATTAATTTGTAATACATGTTCGGATTATGTTTATTTTTGTACTACTTGCATTAATTAATTTCTAAATATTGTTCTGATTGGTTTGCCCCTTTTAATTTCAGGTGATAGATCAAAGATGGTGGGGCGCGGCGGAGGTATGATGCAGTCGTTGGAGGCTGTGCTGCGCAGAGTTGCTGGGAGAGGTGAGTCCTCCCAGATGGCTGGAGGGAGGACGAGGAGGAGGAGGGGTGAGGCAAATTCGTCGGTGCCTCCACTAGATGAGGACGCCGGCACGTCACAGACGACGAGGAGTGGCCGAAGTAGCAGGAGGACGAGGGGGCCTCGCGCGAGGTCACCCTCCCCTGAGGACGAGGAGCAGGAGCAGGACCAGGAGGAGGACCAGGAGGAGGACCAACAGGAGCAGGAGGAGGAGGACTAGGAGCAGGACCAGGAGGAGGACCAGCAGCAGCAGGAGCAGGACCAGGAGGAGGAGGAGGAGGAGGAGGAGGAGGAGGAGGAGGAGGCATCTAGTGAGGAGGATGACGACCAGGGAGGGGTGGCAGGAGACATACCTGCCGTCTGGATGCGAGGCCCCGCTCGTCTCCCGAACCGACCTATACCGCTCGAGCAACGGCCGATTATTCGGCCGGACGGTAAAAGGTAAGTAACTTTAGCCTATTTCATTATGTTTCGTACTTATATATTTCAATTCCAATTTTACACAAATATTTTTGGCAAGAATTTTGTAATCGTCGTTCCAGGTGTTCACAAACGCATCCCCAATGGCATACTGGTCCGGCTTTGCAAGGACCACTACCCTGGATGCATCGAGATTGACGGCCGTCTTCAGCCGGCGTCGGCTTGGGAGCACTACATCCAAGCCATCGATAGACCGGACCGGGAAGGCAGGTGCTTTTCGAGCAAAGCAGAGCGGGTGTTGCAGGAACTATGGGTAAGTCTTGTATGCGCTATAATTGTCAATACATCTCATTAATTGGACATTCTTGATATAATGGCTTCGTTCATCATCATGTGCAGGATTTCTACAGGTGCGAGGAGGGAATGATGACCGTGGCACGTGAGGTGGCAAACACGGCCTGTCACAAGCTGGTGGCGGATATGCTCTACGAGGCGCGCATCCAGGCCAACTGTGATTACAAACATCGTATCGAAAAAGTGAAGACCAACAAAGGGGATGTGCGAAACCTCAGGCTAACTCGGGAACAATATATGATAGTAAATATACAATATTATTAATATTGACTTTTACTAAAATAAAGTACGCTACAGTTGATCTTCTTATATGTCATGTATGACCTGCAGGTGATTCCTTGGTGGTTAGCCGGGAATGAACAGTGCTGGGACATGATAATCGACAGGTGGTATGCGGAAGGTTGGGTGGAGATGCACGAGTCTTGCCGGCAGCGGCGTTTGATGATGCCAGGTGCACCGCACCATCAGGGCAATAGTCACCTACGACAGTACGCGGCTAGATGGGTAAGTGACGTCATTTCTTCATTTTAACGCTCAACCGTACACAATTTGTAATCATCTTTCTTTTTTCACAGTCGGCCTCACATGGAGGCGAGCCTTGCCCCCCCGGATCAAGGCGTGGGCTTTGGCCCACAAAGGGAAGGCGACATCGGATGTCAACTACAACCCGGCGGACCCCCCAGAAGCGTACAGCCACGCGACTGTCCACAGTCGCCTCAGTGAGTACAACTCGATGGCAACGGAGGTGCATGGGCCGGACTTTGATCCAAGCACGGAGCCCATTGATGGAGAAGTCGTGATGAGGGTGGGAGGAGGGAAGAAGCATGGCCGGTACTGGATTGGAGACAGCTTGATTGACACCGCTAGTACTCCTACTCTCGCGCAGATTCGAGTCAGGAGCACCAGCTCTAGCCCGGCCATACGCCCACGTCAAAGCACTACGGAGATCCAGATGGAGGCACTGAAGGTTATTTTTGTTACAGCAAAGGTTTATTAATTTTGACATATGTTTCTTGGTACTCTAACCATGCAATCTAATTTTGTAGGCCCAGATGCAACGGGACTTTGAAGCATAGCTCCTAGCACAGCAGCAGGCGTGGGCGGCACAGGAAGCCTCCCAGCAGAATCAGATGCAGCTGGCCCTGGCTTTTCAGTTCATGCAGACTCTGGGCTCGCAAATGGGTCTTTTGCCACCGCAATTCACTCAGACTAATATCCCTGCGCGTGCAGCTATCCCTACTCCTGTGAGCGATTTCACAACCTTCTAATTTCATTTATCGTTATTTGACTAATAGACAACTCTATCATGACTTAGAAACAATGCCTTAGAAACAAAGACTTTGAAACAAAGACTTCAAATTAATGACTTTGAATTTGCAGCCTCAATCGGCGGCATCAAATGATGGGCCAATAGAAATGTCCCCTTCGCCGATGCCTCAGAATGTGTGGCCGCCTCCTCATTGGGTGACTTACATGCAACAGTTCCAGCACCCGCCGCCGCCGCCGCCGTAGTCGTGAGTTGTGGTTGTATGGACATGCACTTTTTGTATAGACTATCGTTTGAACTTGTGCTTGTATGGACTTGTATCGACTACATTTGGGCTTGTATGCATTGCGATATTTGCTATATTTGCATTTGGACTTCTATGGATTGAATGTGATGCAAATTGTCATATATGAAATGATCGTGATATTTGATGCAATATATATGAATTGACCATGATGTTAATTTGATTGGAATCTGAAATATTGGTGATTAAACAAAAAAATGAATCTAAAAATTAATTTTGCCGTGTGCCGCCATTTTTTGCCGTGTGCCTGTCCACGTGGCACACGGCAAAGGTGGCATTGTTTGCCGTGTGCCTAGGACAGGGCACACGGCAAAGGGGCTGTGTTTGCTGTGTGCCAAGCCGTTACGGCACACGACAAACAGGCTGTTCCACGGGGTGTTTGCCAGTGCACTTTATTTTGCCGTGGGGCCAATATTGCACACGGCAAAGTGTTTGCCGTGTGCCCGAGATGTAGCACACGGCAAACTAGCTCTTTGCCGGCCATTGTTTGCCGTGTGTTACACTCGGCAAATTTTTTGCCGAGTGTAAACTGGCCTTTGCCGTGTGCCCTTGGCACACGGCAAATAGGCACAGTCCCGTAGTGTTTATCTCCCAAAATGTACATACATGCCTATCCTCCTGAACTAAAAGGGCCAGCTGAAGTAGCTAGTGATCCACTACAAAGAACAAAGTAAGCCAGAGTGAGAGTGACTGAAAAACCAGGCTACCTCACCCAAAGCACTGCTAACCGCACAGGGAGGCCTAGCTAATTGTGCGATGGATTGGGACTGCTCTTGGGCATCCTCTTCAAGCTCTCGAACACCGTCGATGGCGCCTTGAAGAACCGACTGAATCCGCTCACAGGCGTCGAGCAAGAGCTCGTGCCGCGGCATTGTGTCGACAGAAGCCTCCTACTCATAACATAGGGCGGCAGCGGCTGATGGGTTGACGACGACGATGAGGAAGAGGCGCAGAGGAGGACGAAGAGGAGGGTGATCAGTAGAGCTGAAAGGGTGGTGGCCACAAGTGCCTTTGCAGTGGGAGGCCTCATGGCGTTTCCTTTGATTGTGATGATGGAAGATGAAGGGAAGAAGGGAGGTAATTGGAATATTGTGTGTGGGTAGAGTACTTATAGCTTGTGATCTGAGGCATCTTCTCATCAATCTCATACACATTCTCATGTGAATGTCATATGTGTGTGGCTTGACCATCAAGTACCACCACCCCAATTATTCTAAAGAAAGTTGCATCTAGCTCCTGATATGATTGGGACGCGGTAATGTTACAGCTTTGCGTCCTGATGGTTTTGTCAAAAGTTAAACGAGTTAGCTTTTTATTTCGCGTAAGCGAGATCAAAAGCACAAGGACAACTAGAGGGTGGTTGTAAAGGCTAATGAGACAGTTGAGCTGATTAGTTTAACTAGGCGCTATAGCGTGAGAAGGACGGACTGGTCACATGAGAGCTCTGAAGGAACAGCACGGCAATTGTACCACATGCATGGATCGATCGTGGATCCACGCATGCCTACCAGCGAGGCCTCGCCGGCGCCGCTGTGTCGGTCACCGCCAACCAAATCGTCTGGTCCGGCCGGGGGAGCAGGAGGAGGAAGATGCGGAAGCGTGCCGTGCCGCGCCACGCCGCGCCGTGCACGCATTACCATGCACGTGACGGCGACGGCCAGGAACATGCGTTCGCCCACGGGCTCGCGCTCTACGGCCGTTTGAATGCTCGGCTAGGGGTGTGATTTTTGTTCAATTCTGCTATTAGAAGCTTGGTTGTCATGTGCGACAAAAATGGGTTGTGGTTTCTAATTTGTAAAGTCTGGTGTGTGTTCGCCCGACAGTTTTGGTTTAGCATTCTCCAGCCCCTGAACTTTTCCCATTTAGCACCTAGACACACAGACAACTCATTTGCAGACTGGTGGAAGAAGTCTTGGAAGAAACTACAAAAACATCTACGAAAGGGGTTCAATTCACTTGTGATCCTTGGTGCCTGGGTTATTTGGAAACACAGAAATGCCTGTGTCTTTGATGGAACAACACCAAATTTGCAGGGAGCTCTTCAAAGCTTTAAAGATGAATGTCACCTATGGCAAATCTCTGGCGCCAAAGGGCTTGCTGCCCTGAGCCAAGGGAGTTCTATAGTTGCTAATTAGAAGAGGTCTAGTGTTGGTCAGGTCCCTTTCTCTCATTTATTTGTAATAGTCCGGTGTATGTTTCAGGTACATCCCTTACTCTAGTCCAAGGTAAGGTGATGGGAATGTTTTTGGACTTTTTCCCTCCCTTAATACAAAGATACACAGCTCTCTTGCGTGTTCGAGAAAAAAGTCTGGTGTGTTATTATTTTTTCCTATTGGACATTGTGTTTGGTGAAATCATTTTAAATTTCGTCTCCCCACACATTAATTTGTGGAAAAAGTCTACATAAACCTCTCACCTATCGGCAGTCGACTACTTAACCCCCAACCTATAAAATCGGGTATTTCACACCCCAACCTTTTCAAAAACCGGACAAATAACTACCTCAAACTGTTTTGAATGGTGGTTTTGTATTTTTGTCTTTTTTATTTATTTTGAACGAATATAAAAAATCATAGTAAATCATAGAAAAATTATAAAAATGAAAAATCCAATTTCATTGGACTCCACATGAGCAGAACTACACAATGAATATATATTATGGTATGTTTTAATATAATTTTTTTGCTGTAGATTTTTATCTATTTTTTATATAATTAATTGGAATAATTCATAACTGCAGTTTCTATAGTTTGATTGTGATGAAATTTTTATGGTGACCTAATTATTGTACGCTTGAACTGTAGTAAAAATTTCATACTCATTGGGTCATGTATTACATAGTTATAGATTTATTTAGGGTTTATACTTGTTAAATCTATAACTAAGTTATATATGATCCAATAAGTACGAAGTTTTTATTACCGTTCAAGCAAACAATAGTTAGGACACCATAAAAATTTCACCGCAATTGAACTATAGTTATGAATTATTCAAATTAATTAGAGAAAAGAATGGATCAAAATCTACAACAAAAATTTTGTACTACAGCATACCATATTATATGTTCACTGTGTAGATCTGCTCATGTGGAGTCCAAAAAAATTAAAATTTCTGTTTTATAATTTTTCTATGATTTACTATGATTTTTTGATTATTCATCCGAAATAAATAAAAAAGAAAAAATAAAACCACCGTCCAAAATCGCTTGGGGGGTTATTTGTCCGGTTTTGAAAAGGATGGGGGTGGAATACCTGATTTTATAAGTTGGGGGTTAAGTAGCCGACTACCAATAGGTGTGTGTGTGGGGGGGGGGGGGGGTCCTGTAGACTTTTTTTCTTAATTTGTTTCTGCTTGAAGGTGTTGTGCACTTGTGCTTGGTATTTGTTTTTGTCTCAATTTTGGACCGCCTGTTTTTTGTAGAGATCTTGACATGGATCTCCTATGACACATCACCATCACTAAACCCGATTCGAATCAGCTGCCTCAGCGACGAGACCGTATGAAGCTGCTAATAATACTGCAAGGACGAGAGCAGATGTGGCTGGCTGGTCATAAGATTCCTCATTTGACCATCATGTAGCGATCACAGCCAATCTCCCTTTGTAGCCTAGCCTAGGCAAACAGCACACCACCAAAGCTGGTGCTCGTGAAGGATGCATGTGGCTTGAGAGCCACACATGAATGAGTGGAAGCAGCACGACAACTGCAGCCACTGCTCACATGATCTTCCATTCAGCATGTGCCGTTTTTGTTTTCAGAAGCTGCAGTGTCAGTCTGCATCAGTAGATGCACGGCTGCTAATTTACTGTTATGCTCATGCTTCCCAGTGAGCACACCACGCAGGGGCCTAACATTCCTTCTGTAAACCTGGACGTCCTGCTTCTGGAGTTGGGGCTCAGAATCATGGGTTCTAGATGCAGCACAGAAAACATTCACCTGTTGTTGTCTGGTAATAGTATTTATCATCTGCTCTGTCAGTAACCTGGCCTACCAGAAGAAGGATCTACTGTTGTCAGTGCTCAGTGCTGCCTAGATCCAGATCCTGGAATGGATTAATTACATACTCTTCTGTGGTCCTCAGATCTGTTGCAGCAATTCTCTATATTATTCACTGATGTGTCGATCCTTCGCTGAAATGTCTCACTCCTCTGCATGTGGATGCAGAAGAGGGGTGAACCACAAGGATCCATGCTGAAGTACAGCATTATGTATGCTACACCAGTGAAGAACATTACAGACTATTGTCAAGAAACAATGTCTGAAACTGAATATATATCCTAATATCCAAATGCTCTGCTACTGCATTCCGCACAAATGCACAAAAAATACATGGCACATTAGAGAGATGGATGTGCCAAATCCAATGTTATTCAAACTTCCTGAAGGGTTCCATGGAAAGAAAAAGCTAAATACCTTTCAATTATATGGACAGCAATCCCAATCAAGTCCATTTACACCTTTGTTACAATAGCTTTTTCTTTGCAAAAACCCCATGGAGTGTATGAAAGTGCTAGGTCGCAGTCAAGAGCCAACAACTGATAATAGCTATCAAAGATGAGAAGCCAAAACAAAAAGAAGGGCAAAATAGGACACTATTAATATCATAATGCAAAACTTGTGGATCAAAGAAAAAGAAGAAATAATTTTAGTTTTGTATTTGAGGAGTTTCCCAAAGTTTGTTTCTAAGTGGTCTCTGAGATAAGACGAACTTCATATAGATCATCGCCACCTTTTCCTGCATTGGTACAATAATGTTGCAACAATGGGTGAGACAGAGTATAGAGACTTGATAGTATTCCGGAGCAATACAAAAATTAGCGAAACTAACCAATTTCCGCCTTAATACCAGGACCAAAAAAGGAGGTGAATTTTGCCTGCAGACAAATATGTGCAAGGAATCAATACTCATATAATCTTACACACCTAATTCTATTATGGATTTTGAGTAAAAGTACAAGATATGTTTTGTCTAACAAGATGCGTATTGTTCTACAACATCCAATTATTTTCAGGATGTCCAAGTTGTGGTATACTGGAAATATCTCCCAACTTGATTTAAGGAACTGAGCTAGCCTGAGAGTTGTGGTTGGTGTACACCCCAAACCACCCTTGTTCAAATTTTCTTCCAACTCGAATTTGGGTGCCTATTTCTTCTTATTTACAGCACCACCTAGTTTTTTATTTAAAACCTCCTTCTAAGGTATGTTTTTTTTAAAAAAGCAATTGATTATCCAAAAAAAAAACTCATCTATTTCCAAACTGCTTCTAATGTTTGTATGCTTATAACACAGTATTGGTATTGTTTCATGCTTCAGGCCAAACAGGTAACTAAAGGAGGCAGTTTCACCTGTCTCTTCTCAAAATCAGATAGCTCCAGTGCTTTCGCTTCAAATACCAGAACTAAACTGTATTTCCCATCCTCAGTTACCTACATTCAAATATTACTGTGAATCCTGTATACAAAAATCCATAGAAGGAATTGAGCTGGCCATTGGAATGTCCAAAAGGTATAGGGATGACAGCAAAGACTGTCTAAATTTTCCTTGTGCAGCACCTACTTCATGAATTAGGTAACAAGACATATGAGGATTATATTCATGGAACATCAATTAACCTGTAGCAAACTATACTTTCGAATTATTGGATCCAGAATCACTTCCCATTTATTGGATCCAGAAAAGACAATGTGCAGCCGCTGGCTTTGTCTTAGGATAGGGGGATAAAGAACACTTTATCTGTGAACACCTAGGTTCGCATCCCTCTCAATTGGATGCTCTAACATTTATATGGTAGCAGAGAATCAACTGTGGCATTTATGGCTTGTTTCAAAAATAAAATGAAGGTTTAGTTCAGAATTTTTGAGAAACCATAATCTCTCTTAAGTTCCACCTAAAGTCCTAAACCATAGTATCCGTTTCCTCATAAGAATTTCATGCCTCTTTGATATTCACCATTATGTTGACTGATCACTCAAATAAGGAGCAGTTGATTGGTTACAGTACTAGATCACTAAAGTTAATGGTCTTTTATATCAAAATATTTTTCGTTATGGAATGGTTGAAGTAACTGCATAAATTGTTTCAGTAACATTCTTTAACAATACTAATGTCAACACCACAATTACCACACAAATTGTGTGCACAGTCTGAATCTGAAGTCATCTTGTACTAGTTGATAAATTCCTGGACTCATGAATTTACCCAACTGTTAAAAAACAGTGCAAATATAAAACCACTAATTATGTGATTCACAATTTGCAATATATGGAATGCTACTCCAAAGAAGAAAAAAACAGACCACCAGTGAACTTACTTCTTCTCGAATTTTTTGTAATATAGGTGCATTACGTCTAGGAATACCACCACCCTGTCATTTAGGGCAAAAAGAGAAAGCATAAGAGGAAGCAACAAAAGGCCTCACTATGAAGAGAAACATTTGTAAGACATACCAATGACCTTTAGTTGAATTTTGAAAATAGTGGATATTAATAAAGTAAAACCATGTTAATTTGATGTAAATGGACAGAATGAAGAATTACCAAACCATATTGAAAGATTCGCTGTAGCGCTTCATCCAGGTGCTGCTCATCCCCATATCTAAAACGTGTAACATCACTCCTGACCTAGAGATAAGCAATGATGTCAGATTAACAAATGTACTGTAAAAATTTTCTGTTATTTGATTGTATGTTTGATCCTTCTAAGCTATTTTGTCAGTTCAGATCATTCAACTTTTTTTCCGTGCAAATGCAACACAATATTACCTTAACCAAAAGGAAAAGTTCGGGCTTGAATGCAAGAACTTAAAAGGTAATGCACTGTTAGCTCAATAAAAGAATTGTGATAATTCCTAATTAGTATGATTAAGCGTGTGTAGCAACTTAATCAAGGGTCTAAGCTACCATAGTGCGTGGCATCAGAATCAAATAGATCATCAAGCTCTGGTTGTAGTAACTATCTAGGATTCTGGTTAGGAGGTAAGTTTTAAGTAATATTGTGATGTCAGTATTTTTTTTGAATTTCACTTATATCAGTCTATTGCATCATGATGTTGATAGTCATAGTTTAAAAAGTAAAAATTAACCAAGGAATCTATTATTTGCCTTTGTTAGATGCTCCATGTAGATTGCTAGAAATTAACTAAGAATCCCAGTGATACACATTTCTATTTTAATCCTCAAGATTGAAATTTGTGGCATCATGTGGTATTATGATAGTAAGAACATCAGGTGGGGTTGAAATTGTGTCAGGATCTTTTCCCATGACCTATCTTTCAAACAAATTTCAAGTTTGTCTCATGTTTAAAGTTCTGCCTTCAGCAAATATTTGGTTAGGTAGCCCAATTTTAGTTTAGATGAAAATATAATGGGATACAAACAGTTCACCACATCATACTAAATAGTCATGTTTGATCTGATGAATAAAGATTACCTGCTTCAGAATAGGGGTGGCACACTTTTCTCTTAGAGCAAGAGCATCAGCGTAGGTTATGCAGGGCACTGGTTTCAGTTCTGCATACTGCACATAGAAAATTCAGAAGAAAAACATACCTCAGCAAAGAAATCATGCACCTTTCAACCTAAGTTACTGAAATATTATCATTCAATTGAGATTCTCGTTGCAAACTGCATCTCAAGACTTAATTTCAAGCACAAAACCTCGAGGCACGTAATTTAGAGAAGACGAATGACTGTCAGAGGCACCTGCAGAGCCTAGAGGTAACGGGATTGTCCCTAAAGATGTTATCCAGTAATGTATTGTACATGTACATATATAGGGAAAGTTCTTGCCTTCAAGGCCATGCCGATGATTGTGAGAGGAAACCCATAGGTTAGCAGCAGCGCTGACCACTCCGAGCCGGGAAGTAGGTTGAAATACGAGCCGAATCCATACCTAAAATGCAAGCACACAAGGCCTCCATAACAGGGCATTCTGAATATCTTATTAGACGGACAAGACTGGGGAAAAATTCAGAACTCACGACAGGAGCGAGATCCCAACACCCAGCCCAATCACACCGAAGGACACCTGCAAATGACCAGCGGTTCAGCACCCAAGGACTCAATTGCTCGGTGTGACAACGGTCAAGGCGCAGCGACCATGTCCCAAGAAGCAAGAAATAGCCGGGGCCGTGCACCTTGGCGAGGGAGAACTCGTCGTCCGGGACGGCAGCCTTCCCGGCCGAGGCGCCGGTTGGCTGCGCGGCGGGAGCCGCTGAAGGAGGGGACGATGGCTCCGCGGCGCGTATGGGCGCGACGGCGCGCCCCAGCCGCCGGGGCGGAAGGGGCAAGGACACACAGGTCGCCCGGCGGCGAGGGGAGGCCGGCGCCGGGAGCACGACGAGCGCCCGGACCGCGTGCGCCGCGCACTGCACAGACATCCCTCCCTTGCTCTGTCTCTGCACCACGCGTCACATCAGTAGTGAAGTATTCTTGAGGGTTCTCGCCGCAAAATAATTTCTCTTTACCCTGGGCAAAATTTGGATGGCGACGAACGGGAGGAGCAGGAGGGACGGGTGGTGGCTGGGGTTTTGGCGCGTGTGGGAAGGAACGAGTGGATCACCCACAAACGAGCGGAGGCCAGAAATAAAATAATAAAAATTGAGCTGGTGTCTAACGAAGTGGAAAACTGAACATGGGATTAAGGCCACTATATTCACCGTGCTAAACAGTAATTTCCGAGTTTTCTGATCACCTTGTGATACAAAAGGCATGACGGCATGTAATACTTAATAGCTACGCTTATATAGAAGTTCAAGTGGATTGCGCACATTATACTCTTATACAAGACTATGTTATCCTCCATATCCAACAAGTGTGATTAAAATTGCAAACGAAAAACCCAAAGAGCAATACATCACAAAAGCATGATTGTTGATTGCAAATGGAGCGATCATAGTAATCATTGCGCCTTTAATGTTAGAGCTCTTTAAGACCCTGGATGCAACAAGACGATCAACAAATGAATCATCAACTACGAGAACATGAGTGGCCATGATATAGGTCGACTATGCAAACCCTTGATATTGGATTGTCTTATAGGAAGTTGTTCTGGGAGTGAAGCTAGGTGTACATGTATATATAATTAGTTGTGGCATGTGGGCATACTGTGTAGCATCTGATTATCAAATATTGCAATACGATGAGCGAACATGTCCACACGTTTTGAATATAAATCTTGCAGCTATATTGACAATATATTTAGATTATGAATAATTAGTAGCTGTACTTACAATAGGGAACAATTAATAGTAGTAACATCTAACTATCATATCTTATAATATGGTGAATGAACGTATCCGTAAGATATGGAATATATCCACAATGAACTCCCTTCATAGATGGTGCAAAAATTAGATACCTAACAACTGTCATGCATATCACTGCATGTCAAGCTTGTAGACATATCTAGTGAAAACACACCATACACCTAACCCATTTTGATATGGTCTAGTAGCAGTCCATGAGTGCTATATACACATGTGTTAGTACCAGTCCATGAGTGTTTTGTACACATTTGTCAGTATCAACTTACTAGTAGGGCAAGGAGGGGTCTGACTTAAAAGCCTTTGTTTTCTAACCATGTCACATCCGGGTTAACCTTTTTACACGAAGTAAGACCCGAACTATAAGTGTGGTACAATGTGTATGATTCTTGTGATTGTGTGTACGATTAGTGTGTGGGCATATGACACATGATACATGTGTGCTTAGGAAGGAACACATGACATGGCATACACCGACACTAGAGGTAGGAAGTGCACTAAGATAGGGCATCCCTATACATTTTGCCCAAAATTAGTTATGGTTATGTTGTTAGACCGATGAGGATGTCTTTGTCCTTTGCGCGGTGGGGGGTTTGCATGTGACACTCGTCCCAATCTTGATATGGCCTTGTAGTGGCTCATAAGTGTTCTGTACACATGAATTAGTACCTCCATTAGTGAAGATGGAATCAACTTGTTATCCATTTTCCTCCAACCATGGAGCCTCTGATTAACCTTTTTACACGAGACCGAAGGTATAAGTGAGATACAATGTGTGTGTAGGCCCACCCCTCGAAGGGCTAGGCAATTCAGCTTGAATGGCGAGGTGTTACAAATGTTTGCATATGCCTAAGCTATTGAATATTTTTCATAACTATAAATGAATCATCAATGATAATGGGTTTTGTTCTAATTGCAAATAAAATTTCAAGGGAAAAATGGACTTAATGTGTATTCATGTTTTCTCTATCTCCTAGTGTGTTTGGGGCCATCTTCAGAAGTCAGGGTATGAATTCCATATATCTTTACTTTTCAATAAGACTTTGCTTATTCAATGTAATGTTCTTTTCATATTTTCTCTTTGCTATGTTACTTTTCACTCTACTTTCTAATGCCTAGATGGAGAAGAGGAACAGTTATGGGTTAAGTATTCAGGATGTGCTTTAGCTATCTCTTTCCGTTTATGGGTTCCATGCCTGCGAGGGTTGCTTTGTTATACTTCGATTACGACTGCTTGTACTGAGCATAGTACAAACATGGTGTTTATACTAGAGATGAACCTTGGTTTGCGTCCTACCCTACAAAATTTCAGTGGTAGTCGGCAAGTGGTGACAATTCTATATGTCCTTCATAATCCATCATGTTCGGGTAGTTTCACAGGGGATGGTGATGAGTCCTATAGGCCTCTTCTTATCCTTGTTTGTGGCTGCCTACTATAGTCTGCAATGTGAGTAGAGATGACTAATTGATCACTTCATTGCTATCTTCATATATTGTAGTACACGTAATGTCTCCTACGCTACTATACTTCTTGAGCAACTAGCTCATTTTGCTTTACTACAGCTTGGCTTGATGCAAAGGAATGATGCTTCATAAGAACCTAGACTTTGACTCGGTAATCTCCTGAGTGGTTGTACTATTATATTTCCTTCTCACTTTCATCATTTGTTTGGCATAGCTGGTGACATTTAGATAATCTATAGGTTAGTATCCATCGCTCCTGCTTCTCTTGAGAAATACAATATTTTGGAATGCCCTCGAGTAAAATGCTACAATGGTGTTTTGTGCGCTTGTGGATTTATTTTATAGCCTTAAGTAGTGCCAAAAATATGGCAATGGTGGAAGGAGATCATCCTCTTCTGCTGCATGATATATGCTTTACCCTCTTTGAGGTAGGCAACTGGGAGCTTTGGACAACCCAAGAAGATTATATAGATCATAACCTTTATAACTTGTAAATATTTTGTGTAGAAATATGTGCTATTATGTGTATGCCTAGCATAGATTTATCATATTTTCCTTCGGGGTTTATCAAATTTCTATGAGACTTGTGCCATAGTTTATTCGAAGTTTGAGTAGGTGATGGCTGACTAGAGGGCATTGTGTGCAGGCCATAAGTACGCCTTTTATTATCCATGCTGGCCATCCTTTGTTGTGTAAGCTTCTTCTTGTTAAACATATAGATGTGTATGAGCTTGTATTCAGGACGTGTCAACTTAGGACTTGTTAAAGGCTGGGAGATCTTTAGTTGTTATAGTTTATCTCTAGTCTATCTATAAAGGTTGGTGTACAAGATCTCCTGGCCTTGCCCTCCGAGTTGTACCACTATATATGTAAGGCATGCACAAGTTCGACTTGTCTATCTCTTGCTGTCTCTAGAGGGTGGAGCCTTCGCCAGTTATATGTTCAAAATGTTTCCTTCATGGGTTCCTAGAAGAAGAGAAGAAGTATATATGAAACAACCACTAGGATATGGGGACAAAATGAGATCTCCATAGGTTTGCAAGCTTGATAAAGCACTTTATGGTCGAAAGCAGGTGCCTAGAGTGTGGTATTCCAGGTTGAGTACAAAGCTATATGAGCTCGAATTCAAATCATCTAAGGAAGACACATCTTTGTTCTTGTATATCTATATGAGTTGGGCTTTAAGCTCTCGAGCCATGTGAGTGGAGCTAACTCCAACGCCATCAGGAAGTAGAGAGCCCTCATAGTGTTTTCTGCTCCTGAAACGTCGATGGCTGTCGAGTACAAGCGTAACCATTAAACTGGGTCTTGATTACCATTGTACTTTTGGAGATTGACAGGCTTGAACTCTTTAGGGTACTCGGCGTGGGCCAAGTCGTGACTCAACACCGGGAACCAACCAGAGTCGTTGAGGTTACGCTCTTGTCGTTGGGAGGTGATCACGGTGCACGCGTCGCAAACTTGTGTTGATGTGTTCGCGCAAGTTGCAATTAGGGTCGACGTAGCCACGATCTCATCCACGAGGTGGTCGCTCCTGTGGTGCGGCTTGAATCGGTTGCAGATTCCCCCCTTGATGGTTGCCTCATGGTCACTTTGGTCTAGCGACCTCTTGTTCATCTTGGTTTCCGTCGTGTTGTGCAATTTGTTGCTGATGCGGCCGCTGGTTGGTGCCCCTGCCAGGAGTGTGGCTATCTTGAACAGCCGCGCTCGAAGTCCTGGAGGCAGTGCGATGAAGGGAAGACATTAGGTTCATCCCATCTAGCTGGACGATTGCTTGCCTAGTAAGCTGAAGCACCCGATCAGTCTTTGGATTGCGTGGAAGCCACTGTAGGAGGAGTGTGGCCTTGGCAATACTCGCAATGGGAGTATTGAAAATGCGATCATCAACTTCTGTGAACTCATGGTTGAGGCTGCGGGGGCGAGGGCCGGCTAGGGCCCTAGGGTTGCGCGCACACATGAGAATGTCCATAGTATGTTGAGCGCGCTTTCGGTTTCTTCTCCTTCTTGCTTCCTTCCTTCATCATCATCTTGAGGAGCATATGTGGTCTGCTCATCAGTAGAGATCTGGTCGAGCATATCGTTTGGGTCATGGAGGTTAGCGTCGGGATCCCCGATTGTAGCCATGAAAACGTGATGCTCCAGTGAGTAGCTTTCAAGTTCGGAGCTGTAGTTGATCGGAATAGTGTCCCATGAACCTTCCTCCATGATGAAAGTTAGTGATCTGCCTTGCTAGTAAGGTAGATTCGGGATATAGGCCACATGCGAGAGCCATCGAGCTATTCTAGGGGCTCCAAGCCTCTCAAGTATACGAATCGACCTTGTAGCATTGAAGTAACCACTATATCGGTATGGTTGCTCGAAAAGATTTTGGTTTCCCTCCTCTGAATTTGGGTAGTTGTCGAAGATGGGTGCCTCCCGACGAGTGGTGGCAGCCTCATCTCTGAGCGTGAGTAGGTGATCCAAATCCACCTCTAGTGTGGAGAGGGATATGGATTCGGCGGTCTTCTAATAAACAGAAGCCGCATTGCACAACCTGAATGAGAGTTGGGTGCGCGAAGTCCTATATCAGGTGGATTCCGATCTAGGAGCAGATGGACCACGAGTCAAAGTCAAGGTCGGGAAGCAGCATCTCGCAGAGATTGTCGACGAAATCATCGATGGAGCTGCTCCGCCTTGCCGAAGAGGCTTCTGACTATCTGGGGTTGGCTAGGTGGCTGTCATAGACACCCAAGTAGTTGGCGACGTAGACCTAGGACCCGAAGATGAACGTGGTTCCTTGTTCAGGCATGACGTAGTTGAAGAATGCCATCGAATTCACCGGATGACCTTTATTATGAATACCCCTAGCTAGCGCGCCAGCTGTCGTTGTTTAGCAGCCAAGCCCACCGAGGGATACCCTCGAGGTGGTTGTTTGTAGGTAGGGTATCGCCAAGGCTTGGAACCGATGGTGCAAGGAACTCAAAGCTTTAGGCAGGTTCGGGCCATCGAGAGCGTAATACCCTACGTCCTATTTGATGGTTTGTATTGCCTTAGAGGTTGATGATGTTTTGGGGTCCCTTCCCGCCCTTATATAGTCTGGGGAGATAGCGTTACATGGAAATCCTAGCCGAATACAAACTTAGGAGTCCTACCCGAGTACTACTCAGGTAGTTTCTTTCTATGCGACTAGTTCCACTCTTATTCGGGTAGTTACAATAGGATAAGATACATACCATTTGCTATCCCTTATTCTAGATCATTCCACAGTTGTGAGTAGTCCCGCTACCTCGGGTCTGGCAAAGGAGGAGTCACAATATTTCTCCTTGTCTATGTGGACGGCATCATTGTGGCTAGCTCTACTCCAGAAGCAATTGTTACTATTTTGAAGCATCCGAATAAAGATTTTTCATTGAAAATTTGGGTAATCTTCACTATTTCCTGGAACAGAGGTAAACAGAGTTCATGATAGAATTATATTGACACAAGAAAAATATGTCAATGATGTCTTGCATCAAGTAGGGATGAGTGCATGTAAATTAATGGCTACACCTCTTTCAACAAGTGAAAAGCTTTCGATACATGAAGGAACACCACTTGGATCAGTGCAAAATATCTTTCGGAAAATCCATTGTTTCATGCAAGAACTAAAAATATTGAGGTTGATTATCATTTTGTGAGAGAAAAGTCTCAAGAGGATTACTGAATAACCTCACAGGATTAGATTGAGGGGGAGTGTTAAACATATAGATGTGTATGAGCTTGTATTCAGGATGTGTCAACTTAGGACTTGTTAAAGGCCGATAGATCTTTAGTTGTTGTAGTTTATCTCTAGTTCTATTTGTAAAGGTTGTTCTACAAGATCTCCTAGCCTTGCTCTCCAAGTTGTACCACTATATATGTAAGCCATGCACAAGGCTGTTTCGTGCTAATCAATTAACAAGCACATGCCTACAACCCAAGCTAGGGTGCGGCGCTTCCATAGCCCTCTGAACTTTTACACTTCTTGGTTCTTGCAACCTCAAGAAAACCTCATGTTGCTCCAAAAAAGCAAGTTTGTTCCTCACTGTCGAGGTTTTATCTTCATAGGCATTATCATATGTCACCTCTAATGAAGGGGACACTGTTCTTGGGGCAGTCAGTTTTGAATGGAGCTTCTCATAGCACCCAACATCAACTCCTCCACTAGTGAGGAGTTCATGGTGTTCGTTGAAGCCCATGATGAGGAGTTCATGGCGTCCATTGGGTTTTGTCATACCAAACCCTTACCCACGAAAAATATCTTGTTATCCTAATAAAAATCCCATACTCTTGATGGGTTTAGAATTTTGCTCAAAATTGTACCCATTGGGTTAAAGGGTACCAATGGGTTGCCCGTCAGGCTACACCTATACTATACTAGTACTTCTCATAATCAACAAGTTCAACATATTGAGCATCCAGTTCTTAGGGCACGGAAATACATGATGAACAACAAGTTTGTAGTTCACTATACAATAAAACTATAAATAACAAGTACTATTTTTAAGTAACCACAGCACCGTAAACATACATTAGCACTACAGGGTACAGTACTAACCAGCAACACACCCACTTGCCACCAGAACATTCAAGAGTCACCAAAGTAGGAAGTAAAGGAGGAGATACATTATAATTTTGTTGAAATAAAATTAGAATATGCTATAGGTTGGACCAGGTTCAAAAACCCCATAGGTTTATAGGTTCGGATATTATAGGAGGGAACTCGTACCTATAACCCAACAGGTAAGACTTTGTGCCCATTAACAGAACCATGGTAAGAAAATTGAGCTGCATTTGTACCCTCATGGAGTAAAAACCCATTGACTATCTGGTTTTAGATACCCATTGCCATGCCTACCTATGAGGTAGCAGACATAGGGTAGCAACCACTATTTGGGTTAGTTGGTGCTATTGTGGGCAGCAATTGCAGTTATCAGGCTGCTGCAGGCTAGTGCTCATGTGATGTTTTTCGTGGATTGATTTGCAAATTACCAATCATATCTTGCTTTACGCATGGACTCCACTGAATGCAATTAGATGCCTATTTGTACTCTTAAGGTACATGTTTATTGATTTTTTATTAGTATTTTTGTGTTTAGTAGATTTTTAATGTGTTAGAAAGTGATGTTCATAACATATATACTTGAAATTATAAGTAACAGTAAAATTATACTTTTAGAATTTAGCATTTGCAACGGTGACTATTATCCTACTTAGCATTTGCAACAATGCCTATTATCTTCTATATGCTACCTGTACACCAATCCGCTATTTATTACCTTACTACTTATTTCCCAAGAGGAAAACAAAGTTGCAATGTTCTCTCAGTATTCAGATTCTGTACTTTTGCACTTCAAACTCATGATTGATTCATATTTACAGTAGGAAACTACGAAAGGACATATGTAAAGAAAAAATGAATGTTTGAGTAATAATCAAACCAAGCCATTTTCAATTACTTTAGGATCACACTACACAAGCTTTGTCTTCAGTGTGTCTTTGAGCAAACCAAGCTCAACTGGTAATACCATTAAACAACTATTTTACTCCGACAAAAAGGAAAGTCCAGATAAGCATGGTTACTACAAGGGCACAAATAGAGAGAACTGCAAAGCACAATCAACAACTTAATCAATCAATCAAGTGCATATTTTCCTCTAATACAAAGCACAACCTAATGATAGATCTAAACACAAATCAGAGGGGGGGCATAATTTCTTATTTTTTGGGGGGGGGGGGAGGGGCGATGGGAGGGAATGATGGTAATAACCTAGATGAGGCCGAAGAGGTTGGCCTTGACAAACTCGGTGTCCTAGTTCTTGGGGTCCTCTTATATTTTCCACTAATACAAATCCCAACCTAATGATAGATCTAAACACATATCTGAGAGAGAGAGGGGGGGATAATTTCTTATCTTTCTTGGGGGAGAGGGGGCGGAATGTTGGTAATAACTGGATGAGGCCGAAGAGCACGACACGGTTGGCCTTGATGAACTGGGCGTCCAAGTTCTTGGGGTCCTCGAAGCTGCATGAGGCGTGGTTGGATCTTGGATTTGATGTTCAGTAGTAGGGAGCTGCAAGCGGAGGAGACACATGTGACAATGAATTGGGTGGTGTCTCAGTGGGCGCCGCCAAGAAGAAGGATGCCAGGGATGGACAAAACCACGTAACCCTAAGGTTTGAGTGGTGACTTCATTTGTGTGATGAAGGGCCCAATGGGTCATATCCTTGGGCCAGATCCACGAATTGCCAAGTTGGCTCACACCACCCATATCTTTACCCACAAATGAAGGGATACCAAAAATAAATCTGAGTCGGCCATCTCTTCTAACAACTAAAAAAGTGAATACCATAGCAAGGGGACCAAGAAAAATAAATTCACATGCTAAATATGACAGGTAACAATCACTAGCGCAGCTATTTGGACTGTGCTGGACTAGCGATCCGACTAGAAAAAACCCGAAACAGAATCTCCGCTGGTCCGAAAAGATTAGGTGAACAATTAGACTGGATAAAACTGGTTGAACCGCCAGTTTTTATAGAGATCCGAAACTGGGGAAGGAACGGGTAGAAAACCATCACAGACCAGAACAACAGCTGGTAGTGTGGAGCTCTGCGCACAAATTAGTGGTGTGAAGAGCTGCGCTATGTGGAATACCAGTGGATGCATGTGTAAAACATCTTTCTAGCGACGATGAAATTTCTAGGCTATTTGTATGCTGAAGTGTCTCATTATTACTTGTCATATTTTTACAAATTTAAGCTTTTGATTTTTTAAACCGCCTCAGATGGAGAAATATTCTGTAACAAAGTTTTAGTGATTGATTATATCTAAAACTTTATAGTTAACAACCTTTTCAGTTGAAATCGTTTAGACATTGCACTGGTTTGGTCGTTGTTTGCCCAATCTAGATCTTCTTTATTAATATAATGGGTAGCTCTCTTGCTTATTCTTTTCAAAAAAAAATTATTTCGTTCTTTGTCCGTCACTCTACAAAGAGGACAATGGAAGCCCCTCACCGGGAAGGAGAGATGATATATAATAAAATAAATACTTTTTTTGTCAAAAAATTCCTTTTTTGAAGAAATACTGTGGGAAGGAGTTCGTACAAAGGAGTGAAAACGGTAATTGTTGATAATCTTTTCTCTGGTCAAAAAATCCTTTAACTGGGGAAGAAATACTGAAGAAATACCATCTATTGCTTATTTTTGAATAAATGCTTTTCTATTTATATTAAAAAAGGGATATGTACAAAAACATAGGATTCGTACAAAGGAGTGAAAACGGTAATTTCAATTTTCTAAATTTTGGTAGAACTGGGGAGGGAGGTCCCCACAGCACTATTTTCTATTTTAATAAAAAACAAGGAGCTACGATACTTACATATGGAGGGACAAAGTATGGGAAATTTAGGATGGGGTCAGGGCGGGTGGGTTACTGTACCCATTGTTGATAATGTTTTCTCTAACTTCTTTTTTGCAGGGATGGTATTTATATAGATGGCCAAACGGGCGGCTCAACATGACACGGCCCGAGCACAGGGTTTAGGCATGACACAGTTAGGCACGGTTAGCTAATCATGCTGTGCCGGCAAATCGTTGCGCCCCATAGCCCGACACGATGATTGGCACGTTGACCCACGTGTGCTGTGCCAGCCTAAGCCTGATCCCGCTTGCGGGGTAGGTTGGCTGCAGCAGGGGTGGCAACGGCAGCGATGGTGAGATGCACAAGGATGACAGTGGCGACGGCGAGGTGCATCGGGAGACCGGCAGGGGAGGTGTGCAGGGAGGCCAACGATGATGGGGAGGCACATGTGGATGCCAATGGTGACGGCGTGGGGAGGAGATAGGGGTGGTAATGGGCCATGGCCCTAATGGTCTCTTCACAGCCCAATAAAGCCCTTGAAATTTTTAGTTTAAAAATACATATGTTTAGAGCCCGGCCCTTTTAGGGCTCGATCCTTAGATTTTCTAGTTCAAAATGTTGGGCCCTTTACCACCCCTAGGAGGAGAGCAACACCTATGGCGAGGGGTGCAGGGGGGGCTCTATTCGAAGCCCGCGGCGGATGCTCCCCCATGCTCTACCGGCTCCGACGCCGTCCTCACCACCGTCGACGCTAATCAGCTCGGATCTAAGCTCCCCTGCCCGGTGCCTAACCCACCGGATGTCTACCTGCCACCCCAGCTGGCGGTGTCCCAGCCGCTGACCGCTGCTGCCCAGCAACCCGCCTCCGCAGCCGGGCTTCCCTACCATCCCCCTCCCCCTCTTCTAAGGCTGTAGGTGGCCAGCGCCGCCCCGAGCAACCCTCCACCCCGAAGTCTGGCGCCGCGGCTCGACTCACACTGTGCGATGAATAGATTTTCCAAGGGTTCGGGGATGCCACCGTCAAGGGCACTAGGAGGCCGAGCAAGATTGCCATGGATCCGCCGGAGGCTGGGGAGATGAGGCAAGGCCGCAGTGAGGCGACGGCCGCGTGCAAGTGTGATGTAGTTCTGTAATTGTGTAGGTTATTATTGGACGAAATTGTTTAAGAATACGCAGTACAAACTACTAAGTGTAGATGATAGGAACCGAGATATACATTCTCTGCATTATAGTAACATGATAAAATAGTTCTTAACTACATGGGAATATTAATTTTGTATGCGCATAGAGGTGCAAATTGGTGACCTTTTGGTATACCTCCAACTCTCTTTAGTTTAAAATTTTGTACTAATTTTTCGAATTCAGATATCATTTTGGAGAAATTTTGAACTAAAGATGGTTGAAGGTGTACCTAAGGGTCACCAATTAACACCCCTGTGTATATGTGCAGATTAAAGCGTCAGAAAGATGCCGTCCCATATAAACTCATACAACTGGAAAGGAAAACTGAGCTAAAGAAAGGGAGAAGATGGGCATCAGTTTTATCTCTGATGCATACATGTGTGAGACTACCTGGATTATGTAGTCCCATGGCATCTACGCAACATCGCTGCTATCTACGACCAACAAAGCGATACTATTTATTCAATTCTGGAAACCTGGAGGAGCTAGGACTCAAACCCGGGCCGGTGCAGCGATAGCACAGTCGGTGTACAGATAGCAGAGAGTCCTCTAAAACTGGTAGTACCAAGAGAGTCTTGGTAGCATCCAGCAGCACTCTTCATTCTCTGATGCACCTCTGCCTCTTGGCTGAACTGAATCTGCAAATAGCTCAGTCACGGCAACAGAAGAGCCTGACGATACACCATCTGATGATGCACAGCCTAGCTCGGCTCTCCTTCAGAACTCTGATTGAGCTTCTTCCCCTTTCGCACCTCATCTTCCTATTTCCTGCCCTCATGTTTCATATACCTATGAAACTTATACTTGACTAATCGCAGGATTACAGCTAAACAATGAATGGTGATGATCTGCGGATGCTAAGCTCCTTTTCGTTTCTGTAGTGGATATAAATGGGGCTATATATACAGCCATACAGGTACGGATGCTGCAGCATCGTCATGGGAGGAGAAGGTAAGCTGAGGAAACAGTGTCCTTGTTGATGATACGGTCTGAACATTCTTATCCACGAAGGAGCATGAAGATCTTGAGAGGAGCGAGGTTGAAACGGGTGCCGACGGTTCATTTAACCTGGCTAATGATGGCTCTGACGAACAACCCGTACCAAACGTACGGATCATGGAATTTTCTTATTTTCATATCCCGACGACTCTCTCTGGCCATGGGTCCGTGGTACTGGTCGCAAGATTCATCCGTAGCCGACAACAGCGACCACGACGGCTCTTCTCGGATGACGATAATGCAGATTGTATCGACAGAATCAGTGTCAGTCTTTTGCTTTTGGGAATTCACATGTTGTTGTGTGGTTTTTAATTTTCTAAGAAAAAAATTAACATCCAACTCGTGAGATGCTTTCATGATTTGTCGTCCTCATCCAGTATCAATAATTCAGATTGACCCCGCGTATCATTGTAATATGAGTGTTAAATTTTGAAAGGCTCGCAAACTGAATATCAAACATCAAAATCTGTAGCTTATGCTGGCGTTTGCTGCAACCGTTGTTTTGATCATGTCTGTGGTTACGGAGGAAGGAGACGATCTCTTGTTGTCTCCTTGGACGGGTACGGTCGATCTGTACCTGTACGGTAGTGCTGCTCATGTGGACATCCGATAATTGGAGACAACACGTGCTTCCGTGAATCATCTGTCTCTCTATCTCTTTTTTTTTTGATGAAACAGGGGAGACTCTCCCCTAGCTATTGATTATATATATAAAGGTAAAAGTTAAAAAGTTATTACAGATTGGGCTTAAGAGACAAAAAAGAAAACAAAGAAAATAAGAGAGATTAGAAATGGTTGTCTATCCATTCTTTCATCATATCTACGATTGAATTTTTTGCTCTATGCAGAGCCAGAGCAATTTCTTTCTTGAAGGTGTTTCTACATCTCTGAACAGAGGGAGTTAGCTGTCGAAAGATGAGATCATTGTGTGTCATTCAAATGCCCCAACATCCAAGGATTATGACTTCCATAAAAAATGGAATATTTAGTTGTCTTCTGAACGAAGCAATCACCTCTGTGTGATCATGAAACACCGGAACCATGAGCTCCAGGGATGCCCAAAATTGAGTGGCCAATGGGCAGGTCAAAAATAAATGTTCAAGAGTTTCCCTGGAATTTTGATCACAGAGCACACAATCATGTGACTGTAAGACCATCCCTTTTCTTCCCAAAAAATCTCTTGTACTTAGTCGATTCTTTAGGAGTAACCAAAAGAAAACTTTATGCTTATGCTGACAGCAATTCTTCCAAATCCACTTAAAGGCTGGTGGGACATTTGCATGACCTGTAAGTTGTTTATAAGCTCTAGAGCTAGAGAAGAAAGGTGAGCCCCAAATGTAAGTCCATGTATCCCGATTGGAGTTGAGTTGGAGTGCATCCAATCTTTCATTTAAGAGTAACAACTGAGAATATGCTTCTGAAGAAAGAGGTAGGTGGAATAGGTGGTCAATTGCTGTGGGAAATAAAACTCTTTGAATTGAAACATTCTTCATCTTAGCAAAAGAAAAGAGTTTAGGATAAGCTTGTGCACAGACTTGGCCTTCCAACAGATCCCACCACAGCAAACATGTTCTTCCATCAGCTATACTGACTGAAGCCAGGCCCTTGAATTTATCCAATAATTTGAGAATGTCTTTCCACCAGAAAGATCCTTTTTTTATTGCACTTGGCAGCTTGTCATTCTGATAGTGCTTTTCCCAGATTAAATGTACCAATGGAATATCTAGTCTGTTGAAAAAATTATGGAGATCCTTGAGTAAGAGGGCTTCATTCTGAGTTGTCAAATTGATCACACCTAAGCCACCTTGGGATTTAGGTATACAAACCACATGCCAACCTGTTTTAGGAGGTGTTTTAGCATTTAAATCTGCCCCTCTCCACAAACAATATTTTCTGAATTTGTCAATATGCTTGATAGCTGTTTTATGTAGCTTAAAGGTGCATATATAAAAGGTTGGCAAGGCTGAAAGGACTGCATTGGTGAGTTGTAACCTCCCTACTTGAGATAAAAAAAGTTGATGTGTTGGCCAATCTTTGTTCACATCTGGAGATTAATGACCAGAAATCTGCCACCTTTGGTTTGCTCAGACCGAGTGGAAAGACCCAAATAGGTGAAGGGGAGTGAGCCCAAAGTGCAGCCAAATGACTGAGCCAGCAAAAGAGCACTTTCTAAAGTCATGTTTATGGGCACAAGCAGTGATTTAGAGAAATTGACCTTGAGACCAGTGGAAAGTGAAAAAAACCTGAGGACATCTTTAAGGGCTGCCAACTGATCACGTTTTGCTTCCATAATTATCAAAGTCTCGTCAGCATATTGTAAAATGGGGAAGTCTTGAGAATGATTTAATGGTACGGGGAGGGAGAGCAGGCCATCATTCTTTGCAACATTTAATGCTGACTGTAGTAAATCTGCAGCTAAGACAAAGAGGAGTGGTGAAAGTGGATCACCTTGTCTTACACTTCTTTTGCAATGGAAGGTTTTACCAGGTACACTGTTTAGTAGGACAGCAGAACTACCAGAAGAGAAGATTGATGCCATCCACTGCATCCATTTTTCACCAAAGCCCAAATGTTCCATGATCTGCAAAATAGCTTGATGCTCCACTTTATCAAAAGCCTTCTCAAAATCTAGTTTGAGGATAATAATTTCTTTCTTGGAATGATGGCAGAGATGCAAGTATTCAAAAGCCCAAGCAACACAATCACAATCTTGAATGGTTCTTGTCTGAATAAAACCATATTGATTTTTATGAATGATATTTTGGATCACTGTCTGCAGTCGATTTGCTAGGAGCTTGGTGATCAATTTCACTGAAGTGTTGAGAAGAGAAATTGGTCTGAAATCTGATGCTCTGGATGCATCATTCACTTTTGGAATAAGAGTGATATAAGAACCATTAATGCTCTTAAAGCAAAGATCCCCATTGTAAAATGCTAAACAAAGCTCATAAAAATCATGCTTGATAACTGGCCATGCCCTTTTGATGAAATCTACATTGAACCCATCTGGCCTCGGAGATTTGTCAGACGGTAAATTTTTGACAACTTGGTCATGCGTGAAAGGTTCCTCCATGAATTCCAGGAGGTTAGAACTTGTCAATAGTTCATCTAAGTTCATGTGCATTTCCTAAAATTCAGATGTGCCGAGACGCCCTTTAAAAGCCTAAACCATAAACCCTAAACCCTAAACCCAGAAATTTTTGATATAATGTAGGTCAAAGCTTTCCCTTTTTGTTTCTTGAAGGCAAACAATATCACAACCACTTTCCACAATTTTATCTCTGACAGAACCCCATTTACTCACAGAATTAATCCCCCTAACATTCCAACACAAGATTTTCCAATTCTTAACATTTCTAATATGATCCATTATGAAACCAGTCAATTCACAGTTCTTGCATGAAAGACAGTTAATTTTGACCTCTATGAAGAAATGCTGACAGAGAAAGTTAATTCTGAAAAGGATACACAGTCAGCTGAATATGACTCACCTTCTCCTATCAAGCTGGTACAGGATCAGAGTAATTTGGGCCCCTGGTCAAAGGCTGTCTTAGCCCAATATGAAAAATTAAAGTTGACTCGTGATGATCCTAACCTGAGGAGGAGTGCCCGCAGAAAGAACATCAACAAAGGCTACAAAGACCCCACCTACTCAGAGAAGGACTGTATTGCTTGTTCTATCAAACCTCCTTCTATTTCTGCAACTGTAATCAAGAATTTGGGTGCCACTTTTCTGTAAAATTGATCCTGTGAAGTTATCTGATGAGGCTCTTCACAAGAAAAAGAAGGTTTCTGCTCCTGGTGGGAAGAAGCCTAGAAAGCCACAAGATAAAAGTGATGATGCATCTAAGCCAGACAAGAAGAAGTCCAAGAAGTGATAGTGGTGGGGCTCATAGAAGTCTAGCTTTTGCTTTTGGACAATCTGTTCTCTGTCAGATTTTGCTTATCCTTTTTGTAATAAGTTATTTGGCTCTGCCATATCAAACTTCAAGTGTGTTCCAAGTACTCATGTTAATCATGTGTTACTATCTTCTCTCTATCTCTTAACTCGGTAGTGGGTGCTCTATGCCTTTTTTCCGGTTACAAGGAAGATGCACAAACATAGGCTAGGACACAAACGATCCATATATACTACAGTTATGGAAACGACAGTTTGGTTTTCAATAAAATAGACGTAGGTGCAGAGACCCAGTGGCATACCTAGGATTTTACAGAAGGTATGTCACCATATTTTTTTTCACTTGCAATTCAGTATAATTCGTATATGATTCAGTTATCAAGAGTAAAAATTACATTTCAAATTTTAAAGTCAACAGTTAAATCCGATGTTGCATAATTATAATACAAATAGTTCAAACATACTAGTTTCTTTTCATTCAAAAGAGCGTCACCCAACTTATTTCTTTTCTTAGTTTCTTTTCATCCATTACAGACAAAGTATGAAAGTACATCAATAATCAATCGGTTCATGAATCAACAATTCCTATGTGTTACACTGATTTGCAATTGTCCAATCACTGTAAAAAGAAAAATATAGCGAGCTACCGTTAGGGTTCCACTTCCACAAATTTCATACCAGAATGTGTGTGGAGGCAATTCCGACTATGCTGACTGGAAGACTTTCTCTCTTGAGTCGTCTCAGCATAGCCGGTCCCAAGCCCGGATAAAGGAGGAGAGTTGCGTTAGGTTTTGGCAAACCAGCATAAAAATAGCCACTCTAATGGATTTGAAACCCACAAGAAACTCGTTGGGGCGTAACCCTCTTAGCGACGCACTACATCGGAACCCGGGTGTGGTGATAAATAGGCAAGGGCCGGGTCGCCATCCCCCCAAGGGCGCGTCGTATCATGACCTGGGTACGATGATAAGTGAGCAAGGGTCGGGTCGTCACCTGAATGTCGCACTACATCTACGCCCGGGTGTAGTGAAAAATGAGCAAGGGTCTTCGCACTTCCCTCAACGGGTGCGAAGGGTAAGGAAGCTAGCTGAGCCAATTAGGATTCGTATAGGTAGCTGGAACGTAGGGTCCCTAACGGGTAAGTTGCGAGAGCTAGTTGATGTAGCAATTAGGAGGCGTGTAAATATTCTATGCGTTCAGGAGACTAAATGGAAGGGCCAGGAGGCGAAGGAGGTTGAGGATACTGGCTTCAAGCTTTGGTACACGGGAGCAACCCCGGGTAGGAATGGTGTAGGCATCTTGATTGATAGGAGCCTTAAGGATGGAGTCGTAGAGGTTAGAAGGCAAGGCGACCGGATTATCCTAATCCGGTTGGTAGTTGGAGATTCGGTTTTGAATGTGATCAGTGCCTATGCCCCTCAGGTAGGCCTTAGTGAGAGCACCAAGATGCAGTTTTGGGAAGATCTAGATAGCATGGTTAATACCGTGCCTACCAGCGAGAAACTCTTCATAGGAGGAGATCTCAACGGCCATGTGGGTGCGACTAATGTAGGGTTCGAGCGAGTGCACGGGGGTTTTGGGTACGGTAGCAGGAGTCAAGAGGGGGAGGATGTGTTGAACTTCGCGTTAGCTTACGACTTGTTGATAGCGAATACCGTGTTTAAGAAGAGGGAATCCCATCTTGTGACGTTTCGTAGTGGACAACACTCGAGACAGATCGACTTTATCCTTGCTAGGAGGGAGGATAGACGTGATTGCTTAGATTGTAAGGTGATACCTGGGGAGTGTGTTGTCCCTCAACACAAGCTTGTGGTGTCGGACTTTCGTCTTCGGGTATGTGTCCACCGGGACAAACGTGCCAAGATTGCGAGAACAAAGTGGTGGAAGCTTAGAGGGGAAGCGGCACAAGCGTTTAAGGAAAGGATGCTAGGTGAGGGGCCTTGGGAAGAAGGAGAAGACGCAGATGACATGTGGCTAAAGATGGCAACATGTGTTCGGAAGGTGGCCTCAGAGGTGTTTGGCATGAGTAGGGGAGGCAAACAAGAGGGGAAAGACATCTGGTGGTGGAATGACGAGGTGCAAAGGGCTATTAAGGAGAAGAAGGAGTGTTTCAAGCGCCTCCACCTTGACAAGACTGTAGCCAACATCGAGAGCTATAAATTAGCGAAGAGGGTTGCAAAGCGAGCTGTGAATGTAGCAAAGGGTAAGGCGTATGATGACCTGTATCAGCGGCTAGGCACGAAAGAAGGGGAGAAGAACATTTATAGGATGGCTAGGATCCGCGAGCGGAAGACAAGGGACATCAACCAAATCAAATGCATTAAGGATGGGACAGATCGACTGCTAGTGAAGGATGAGGAGATCATGAATAGATGGAGAGAGTACTTCGACAAGTTGTTTAATGGGGAGAGTGAGGGCCCTACCCTTGAGTTAGATGACTCTTTTGACGATACCAACAGACGTTTTGTGAGGAGAATTCAGGAGGTAGAGATCGGGGAGGCTTTGAAGAGGATGAAGGGAGGTAAATCGATGGGCCCTGATGGTATCCCCATTGAGGTGTGGAGATGCCTAGGAGATAGAGCAATAGTATGGTTAACTAAGCTTTTTAATCTCATTTTTTGGTCAAACAAGATGCCGGAAGAATGGAGGAGAAGTATATTAGTACTTATCTTCAAAAACAAGGGTGATGTTCAAAGTTGTACTAACTACCGTGGGATTAAGCTGATGAGCCATACGATGAAGCTTTGGGAGAGGGTTATCGAGCATCGCCTAAGAAGAGTGACAAGTGTGACCCAAAACCAATTTGGGTTCATGCCTGGAAGGTCAACCATGGAGGCGATTTTCTTAATACGACAATTGATGGAGAGATATAGGGAACAGAAGAAGGACTTGCACATGGTCTTCATTGACCTTGAGAAGGCATATGACAAAGTACCGAGAAATGTCATGTGGTGGGCCTTGGAGAAGCACAAAGTCCCAACTAAGTACATTACCCTCATTAAGGATATGTACAAGGATGAGACGACGTTTGTCCGGACATGTGATGGCAACACCACTGACTTTCCTATTAACATAGGCCTACACCAGGGGTCAGCATTGAGCCCTTATTTATTTGCTTTAGTGATGGATGAGGTCACAAGGGATATACAAGGTGAGATCTCTTGGTATATGCTCTTTGCTGATGATGTGGTGCTAGTTGACGAGAGTAGGGCAGGGGTTAATAGGAAGTTAGAGCTGTGGAGATGCACGTTAGAGTCGAAAGGGTTCAGACTTAGTAGGACCAAGACCGAGTACATGATGTGCGATTTCAGCGCGACTAGGCATGAGGGGGGAGACGTTAGATTAGATGGACAAGTGGTGGTCCAGAAGGATACTTTTCGGTATTTAAGATCGGTGCTACAAAAGGATGGCGACATTGATGAAGATGTTAGGCATAGAATTTCAGCTGGCTGGTTGAAATGGCGGCAAGCTTCTAGCATCCTTTGTGACAAGAGGGTGCCACAAAAGCTAAAAGGCAAATTCTATAGGGCAACAATTCGTCCGGCGATGCTATACGGTGCTGAATGTTGGCCTACAAAAAGGCGACATGTCCAGCAACTGAGTGTAGCAGAGATGCGGATGTTGCGGTGGTTTTGCGGGCACACAAGGAGAGATAGAGTCCGGAATGAAGTTATTCGGGATAGGGTCGGAGTTGCACCAATTGAGGAGAAACTTACCCAGCATCGGCTGAGATGGTTTGGACATGTCCAACGAAGGCCTCCTGAGGCGCCGGTGCGTAATGGGGTTCTTGAACGGGTCGATAATGTAAAGAGGGGTAGATGTAGACCTAAACTGACGTGAGATGAGTTGGTTAAGAGAGACCTTAAGGATTGGAATATCTCTAAAGAGATAGCTTTGGATAGGAGCGCTTGGAGACTAGCTATCAATGTGTCTGAACCTTGAACTTATTTCTTTCGGGTTTCATCTCTAGCCTACCCCAACTTGCTTAGGAAAAAAGACTATGTTGTTGTTGTAATGTGTGTGGAGGCAGTGGAGCTACCGAGCTAGTAGGAGTCGAGGGCTGAGGTGCTGAAATCACGCTCGTGGCTACAGAAGAGAGAGCCACCATGCTGCACGGTCAATTAAACATCAGTGGGCGCCATCGGTCGTCGGATGCAGAGCAGCAGCACAGCAGCAGCTTCGATGTCGAGAGGCTTGAGGTTGAGGTGGAGTGCTCAGCTGCAGCCTGCGGAGGGAAGCCTAGTGTGGACGTAGGCTAGATGATGCAGCGCACGAGCGAACTGGCGGCCGGTGGAGTCCCCTAATCCCATAGAGCTGCGAGTCGCCTCTCACGGTGACGCGGTCGCGCCACCAGGCCGTGCGTTCGTGAGAGCATGAGAGGCTGTGAGTTATGCACATCGCCTTGGGCTTGGTATGGTAAATTTTTTTACTAGGTGGGCGGGAATATTTGGGTATTCCATGGTATATCTGGCTGACCGGCTGACCTATTGGGTCCGCACGTGTAGAGAACCGATGGAAACATTGCAGTCGGTTCACAAATGTTGCAGTCAGTTTTAGGAATACATGTTATTGACATCAGAAAGGTTAGCTGTTATTCCTGTGATTGGATTACTTGGTCCTGTGGTGGCATATCCATCTATTCTTAGCAACAAGAATTGTGGTTTATTAAAGCAGCTGAAAAGTGTCAATCTTGGAAGATTTTTCTTATAGGTCATAGACTAGCTCTAACTGTTTAGCTGGCTATAGTGGTGTTCCAATCAAAGCATCAAGCTGTAGAAGCCTTTGGAGATTTGCATGGGCAAAACATATATGATCGGGGCTATCAGATGGAGATCAACTGGGGTTCTCCTAGGAACCGGATGTTTTCATGGTTACAATCAAGGGTGATGCAGTGGCAAACAAGGGTGGATGCAGCGTGGGGGAAGGAGCCCGCCCTACCCCCATGAAGGCCCCCCCCCCCCCCCCCCCAAACATTCTTTAGCCATGGATGAGGTAGGGGAAGAAGGAAATGAGAGAAAAAGAGGGGAGGGAGGAGGAAGCCCCCCTTAGTGTTCAATTCTTGGATCCGCCACTAGTGGCAAAGTTCATCCATAGGGACCCCTTTTGATAATACTACTTCTATGTCCACACTGGATGAGCTTGGCTTCAAGAAGCTTCCTATGGAGGCAGTTACAAGTGAAGAACACATTGAGGCTACTCTTGTAGTAGGGCAAGCGGTAGCATCATTGCTGTCCCGCTTGTCACCATGTCGCACGTTGTTTACAGTGACATCAATGATGAGCTCCCAATGCCAGCCGTTGTGACCATCACTAAGGAGGTTGTCCCTAGGCCCGACCTCATCGTTATGGCTTCATCTGTGCCCAGTGACATCAGCATTGCCATGCCCACTAGATGCTTGATGAAATGTCAGGGCCGTGTCATTGGTGTTCCTGACATATGTGAGCTCACCCAATGCTGGAGCAGCATCACCACCTACGTCTACAAGCCTCAATTTCACCTTGCTTCCTAAGACCGTCCACAGTGGCCGGAGCATCCGGTGGAGCAAAATGCTCCTTCCCCTCCTCTTTCCCCGTGCCTCCACTGTCTGCAGTGCCAAACAGTGCATCTACAGTGCCAAACAGTGCATTTGCTCTGGCCGCTGTGGACGGTCTAAGTGCTCGTTAAGCAATACATGCTGTAGCCCTATTTTACTTGGCAAGATTTTTCTTGGTGGCAATGTGTTCATTTAAGACAAATTAGGGCTATGCCAGTATCTCTCGTTTCCATTGGGCTATGTCCTCCAAACCTAGCTATTGCCTGTGAAGTGGCTCAAGTGGGAACCATGGCCACCACCTGTGCTAGTGGAGTTCATGGGAAATAGGGCTGAGATTCGATCAACACCTTGGCCATCCTTCAAAATGAAGGTTTTGGTTTCTGCTTATTTGTGTTTCAATTTGCTCGGGAAAGCTCCATGGTCACCTTAAGTTTGTCGAGGTTGCAGATGTGTGCCAGCTGCAATAGAGAGCTAGGAATACCATGTTATTGACATCAGAAAGGTTAGCTGTTATTCCTGTGATTGGATTACTTGGTCCTGTGGTGGCATATCCATCTACTCTTAGCAACAAGAATTGTGGTTTATTAAAGCAGCTAAAAAGTGTCAATCTTGGAAGATTTTTTGACAGTGAAGTTTCCAGCATGCACATAATAGTTCTTAACAGCAAAGAGTATCATCCATGGGATCCTGGAACAATGGTGCATAGCTTCACTTGCTTAATGTTGTTTTATGACTGGGGTATGTTTCTTCTAAAGGCAAATAACAGCTGCTTCTTGAAAGACCTCTATGACATGTGGGAATTATTAGTGAGAATCGATTTGGCCAAGGTACAATTTCAATGGTGCGGTACTATGTGTGTTGTGTTTTTTATGGCTGACACCAAAAATTACACAAGCAAAAGCTCAGTTGTGAAAAGAGAGATTCCATGGTTTCTATACTGGAATTATGAAGCAGTCAGGTTATTCAGTGGAGTGACAAATGTTGCAGATGTGCTATTGCCACAAGTTCATCTGTTTATGCCACCGAAGCTTTGTGATGTGTTCTTCCCTAGAAGAAATCAGGTGCAGTCATTTGTCAGTGCTGATTGCTTGCTTATCTTTAGTGTCTCATGAACGTTATGGCTCTTCAAGTTGGAATACATTGTGCAGAATAGTAAGCTTGCTTAAGCAATATGGCACACGACCATCGAAGTCCAAATACATATTTCACTGAGACATACATCATTGAATATTTTTAGAAGCAGGACGCAATTTTTAGTACTAATACGACTGGTCAAGTTCAGAGCTCAGGTTACTGATGCTCAAATGGAGAGCCATATTTGCAAAAGTCTGATGGTGTTTTCACTTGAGAGATCATTCTTGGCTACTGTCATAATGGGCTTTGCTGGGAACATGAGGATGCATGTTTGATGATTGCAAGAGGCATTGGCCAATGCTACTCTAGTTGGGCTTGTACAAGTGATAGTTTCAACAATGTGTTCATATGCTGTCTACAATTAACATGTGATCTAGGTGGCGACATGCAATCCATATTCATAATGTTTTTTTTTGGAATACGCAGGAGAGCTGCGTATCATTGCATTAAAACAGAAGTAGAAAGGTAAAGTAGCCGTACACACACGCCATGGCTTCAAAAAACAAACGCGCTTGTAACGAACATGAGTCAACCACAACTAGCACCACAAAATGCTATGCTAACAACCAGGTCGAGCAGCGACCAGTCCGGACAATCCTTTGGTGCCTGGTAGCATCAAGAGATCAGCCTCATTCTGTGCCAGGAGAAGGGCCTGATCAATCCTCGGCGAGGTGTCATTAAACACTATATCATTCCTCAACATCCAAAGGACCCAAGCACCTAGAATGACCAGCAAATTAAAACCTTGTCGGGTTTCTTTGTTTAGAGTATCTCCGGCTTGCTGCTACTACTCGAACAGACTAACCAAGGCTGATTGGGGTGGTCAGGAAGGACGAACCGGCTCAACAGTTGTTACCAAAATTGCCTGGATAAAACGCAGCTACACAACAAATGGTGGATCGTCTCCTCCTTCTGATCGCAAAAAAGGCAGCGGTCAGGATGAGGAAGGTCTAGAGAGCCTGTCCGCAGTCCAGCAGCAATTATGTGCGACCAGCTAGAGAAAGAATTTGCACTTCTTGGAGGCCCAAGACTTCCAGATCAGTTTGCTCGGTTCAAACAGGGTTGCTCCATAGAAGAGAGACTCATACGTCTTCACAACGCCTATATTCATAAATAATGTTGATTGTTGAAGGTCCGGGTCAAATTTTGAATTCTTCAAATAGTATGGCAGCATTACATTTTCACAATTATAGATGGTTCTGGGTTCAATCAGTTGCGCTAGTCAAAAGTATTTTGCCACATTGGCCTGAGGTCAAGTCTATACTATAAAGGATAAAAGAACTGAAACCTTTCTCACCAAAATTAGACCCACCTTATTCCTCACAGAGGCCCCACTTGTCAACGCGAGAGGTTTGATAAGAAATGTGGAGATCAATGGTTTTGATGTTTCTAAAAGAGTTAAATACACCAGCGGTCCTCGAACTTGTCCCGAGGCGCCACTTAGGTCCACAAACTCGCAAAATCGAAATCTGGCACCCTGAACTTATTAAATTGTGCCATTTAGATCCATACCCCATACATATATGCAAAAAAGTCCTCAAATTTTATTATCTTCTATAATTACATCCTCCTCATCTCTTTCACCTCTCTCAATCCGCCGGCTTACCCTGCTCCCACTGCCGCCGACCACTCCGGCCCGAGCGTCCACAGTCGCGCGCCTGCCTCGGAGGTCGCTGATGCGCACCTTCACCCTCTGCATGCTCCTCTCGTGGTGGGACACGAGCAGCAGCTGCGGTGCTGGTTCCGCCGTGCTGATGCCGGGGATGGGGCTTGGAGGGCGCAGCGGTAGCGGCAGACCACGGAGGATGAGGACGTGTGGCACCGCCGGGTGCTCACGGAGGGCACTGGCACCGGGTAGCAAGGTTCGAGGCTGCGGCGACGCTGCTACTGGCTGCTGCTGTTCGCACCCACCGCCGCCGCCGACGGCGGTGGGTCCGAGGCCTCGGCGGTGTCGCCGACGGAGACGGGGGCCGGGGTCGGGGCGTGGAGGGTGCGGCGGTGGCGGTAGGCCGCGGAGGACGAGGACAAGCGCCGCTGCAGGGCGCTCGTGGAGGAGATGGCCATGGCGGAGGGCGCCGGTGCCGGGCGGCGGGGTCTGAGGCCACCGCGGCGCAACCGCAGCTACTCGCGCTCGCCGTGCATGCCGATGATGATGGCGGCGGCGAATCCGAGGCCGCGGCGGTGTCGCCGGCGAAGGTCGGGCCGTGGGGGTCGGGGCTGGGGCGTGGAGGGCGCGGTGGCGGCGGCAGGCCATGGAGGACGAGGACATGCGCCGCCGCAGGGCACTCATGGAGGAGGTGGCCTTGGCGGAGGATGCCGGCACTCTAGGCCGCGGGGTCCGAGGCCGCGGCGGCCTTGCTGCTGCTGCTCGCACACTCCGCCCCGCCGACGGCTGTGCGGGGCCGACGCCGCTGGGGAGCTGGGCAGCGACCACGCGCGGGCCATGGCGCTCAAGATCGCGGCGTTCTTCTCCGTCCTCGTGTGCGTGGTGTGGCGCTGGGGTGGTTCCTACCCGTGCTAGGATGTGAAGGTAGAAGATGACAAATTTGGAGGCTTTTTTTTGCATATATTCATGCCACGTGGCGTCACGTCAAGAGGTATGGACCTAAGCGACACAACTTAACAAGTTCAGGGTGCTAGATTTAGATTTTGCGAGTTCGTGGACCTAAGTGGTATCTCGGGACAAGTTCGAGGACCGCTGGTGTATTTAACTCTTTGTAAAATGTTTTTGCCAAAATCCTAATACTTTCTATACCAAACACTTTTGTTTACCCACCTTTGTACCCACTTATTACTTTCCTTGTGTAAGCTTAACATGCATATTATTTTTTTCCTAAAATTTCTCTATTTACTTTCCTTATTCACTTAGATTTGATTAATTGCTTTCCTTGTGTAATCTTAGCATGTATATTATTTTTTTTCTAAAATTTCTCTATTTACTTTCCTTATTCACTTAGAATTGATTAATTACTTTTTTTTGTGTAGCCTTAGCATGCATATTACTTTCCTTGCAGATCGATGCCCAGGGCCTGGCCATCGATGAGAAGTTGAGTATGTCCAGCACATCAATATGGCCGATAATGATGTTGTTTGGATCCACACTTAAGTCGCAACATTGGACAATGGGGCTTGTAGTCGACTTAGGAGAAGACATGGTGAGTCGGAAAAACTAATGACTTTCTGGAGAGGGAAGAATGGCAGGGGTGTGGAATTTTCCTTGCATCTCTCTAAATATACACATGACTTTGCACGATAGGGTTATAATCACATGATGCTTTCCTATAGAAGAAGATCATATAAATTACTATATATCGAATCAAATTATATAGCTTTCCATTAAAGATATTTACATTATGGATACTATTATAGATGGAATCAATCGTATACTCTGATCACAGGAAATAAATATTGTATAATTATATATATAGCATGGATGTGAAATAAAAAATGCATGTCTCGTGGGACAAACTATCAACCTTGCCTTTTGTTGCAGCCAAATCTAATTTGTTCCTAAATTGCTGCTCCTATTATTTGGTAATTAATATCAATCAATCAATCAGCCTCCGCACCCTCCACAGCCGCCTCCACCCCGCCCCCTCGCCCGCCACCGCGCGGCTCGAGCCTCCCACTCCCGCTCGTATCCCCATCCCCCGCCACTCCCCTACCCCTTCCTTCCCATTCTTTCCGAATCTCGCCGGTGCACGGGGGAAGGCGACGGGAGTCGTCCTCGGGGTCCTCCACACTGTCTCCAAAGTAGACGCCCGCCACGCTGCGCTGCACAACGGCTCCTGCTCCGCATCCTCAAACACGCGAAGGGTCCCCGCTCCGGGAAAGAGTGCCGCGGCCTCCCTTGATGAGGACATCCCTGACATCGACAATAATATTATTAAGGATAAGGATGCAACTAATATTGTTGGTCCAGTTACACAAAAGCGGGCTAAACAATTAGAGAAGGAAATTCATTCTCAGGTGAATGCTAACCTTATTCTATTCAATGACAATATTTCAGATCATTCCATGCTTCCAAATTGTTGTTTGAACATTCTTAGGAACGATGGCATATGCGCAAGGGCATGGGACGAGGATGGTTTTAATCCTCCAACAGTGTGGTGATCAGCTTGCTGTTTGTTGGGAACATGTTGACGTGTGAATCTTGGAAGAATAATGATAGGTGAAAGCTATCCCTAAATATCAAATACTATTTTGTATCTAAAAATATTATATTGTGTGCTATATTTAAATTGCAGGATCTGGATGCTTGGACGTGCTGTGCTAGTGAGAATAAAGAGAGAAGGAGAACCATTCAGCTACCATGCAAATCAGTTATGGATATACAAAGCAAATAAATTCGTGAAGTTAGGAAGGCACTTAGCAACCTGGTTGCTGTTTACACACGTACCAGCATGCACAAGAATACCAACTATCCAAGGAACTCCACTAGGCCATGCTATTAATAGGAGTGCTACATCTTTCTAGTGCATGCCTCATTTACTTTTAATCTGAACTGAAAACTCCACTAGTGCTATATATATATCCATGTAATAGATGACGTGAGGGACTTTTTGGCTGCCAATTCAGAAATAAAAACTCTTTGAGTTCTTCTAACGTGAGTCTTGAGAGGCTTACAAACTTGTTCTTTCGATTCCTGAGGGAGTTGTAGAACGCCGAACTGCGGTTCACCCAGTTCGTGCCTTCACGTCTATACGGCGTGATTGCGTGGTCTGGCATGGTCGGTACGTGGAAGGGAGATTGTCTCGGTTGTTCGTCGCGTGTGCAAGATCTCGCGGTGCGCAGCCTCATCGTCAGGTCACGTAGCGATATTTATCAAGTTGGTGTGAGGATCCTTCGAGAAGATCGGGCCACAAAAGTTGCTCTCGTGTAATCTGTACATGTACGCACATCATCTGGAATCAGAGCCTACGTTTACTCGGTAGGATCATTCTTTTTGGTAAGATAGATTTTTTTTGCCTATAGTCCACAAAAAGCTTCCAAAAAAATACCTATAGCCTTTTCTTTGCAGCTGATCAGTAGTTTGCATTCTCGAGTTTTGAATCCTTTGAGTCTTGTCTAGTTGCTGATTTTCCTTGGTACACACATTCTGATCATCCTCTGCTCGAATTTTTCTTCTTCTTCCTTCTCTTTATTTTGGTCTGAAGTTCAGTCTCTTTTAAACACACAAAAAAAAATCCCCACCCATCCCTCCCTTGATTACTTTCACCTGTGCATATCAAACTGCATGAGGTTTCATTTTGTTGATCTATGTCACTCTAACTTTTGAAGTTATGTGCTCTGTTTCCAAGTAGTACTGAAAAAAAAGAGAAAAAATCTCTTAAGAAAGAAAGAGCAGCAGCGTCTCAGTAAAAAAAATAAAAAATATATACATATGAGTTTTGGCCAGAGAAAGAAGATTGAGCTGCAGTTTGGTTAGTAAAAGTTGTTTCCTTCTATTCTTTTCGTTCTCCCTTCTGCTTTCCTCTCCTTTTTTTTTCCTCTCTTCTTAATCAGCAACTTAGACTTGTGCTTTGTTGGATTATTATTCGATTTTGCATCACTACATTCAGCTTGCAGTCCACTAAAATTCACCCCACCAAGCCACACTCAAAGCATCAGTGAGCTGTACAACGTCGTCTCTGGGACAATCGTTCTTCCATTACTACTTGCTGCCACGGTTCTCAGTTTTTTAGGGAGACAAAGAATTTGTTCAGTAAGGGGTGAGTGTTCCACATATAAACATTTGTTTTCTTTTACTACACTAACATGGGCGACCAAGTTGGCCCTATTTCTGCTGCAGAGTTTCAGGATATGCGTGAACAAATGAACCAATTGACACAACAGCTACAAGCACTCCAACGTAACCTACGCCATGCACCAAATAGGGAGGATCAACATGATGATGGAGAACAGGTAGAGGACGATGATCCTGCTGCCTTGGAGGCTGAAGCTGCACATCGTGCCGCTGCAGGAGGCGGTGGCCGCGGACGTGGTGCTGGTGGTGGTCGTGGTGCTGGTTTTGGCAATTTTGGTGTACCTAATATGCGGCCACAATTGGCGCTGCAGATTTTGACGGTGATGCTGATTTTGATTATCAAGACGACCATCGAGCAGGACACTATGGTCACCGTGGTGGTCATGATGATGATCGTGGAGGTGCCCCCTTTGGTCATTTTGGTGCTTTTGTTAACCACCAATTCGCTGGTAATGATGGCCACCGTGATCGGCGTCGTGGAGCTCCTGACCGCCGCCACAATGATGATGGTTTGGGCAAAGTTAAAATGAACATACCTGCATTTACTGGCAAGGAAAATGCTGATGCTTATTATGAGTGGGAGACCAAGGTGGATCAGATTTTTGATTTATATGAATACCCAGCTGAGAAGAAAACAAAATTGGTAGTAATTGAATTCAAAGGTTATGCCATCACATGGTGGAATCAAGTACGTGCAGAATTCCATCGCGTGGGACATGATCATATCACTTGGGAAGACATGAAGAGGGAAATGAGATGTTGTTTTGTTTGTTGGCGTTTCTTATGCCCGATTAGAATAGATATTCTGCAAGCGCACAGAATCACCACTGTAGCACTTCACCTTGGAGTATTCTAGGGTATCGTATTTTTCCTCAGGGAAGCACTATGGTAAAGAGTATCGTAAACTGAATGATAACCGCACTAGCATGATCGACCGACTAACTAGACAGGGGTAAGCCAGATAGGTAGTGCGATAAATGGCCAGGCAATGACCGAGTGACACACGGAGATTCTAATCCTTAGAGAGGTAGCAGCTGGGAGGACAACGAGCAAGAAAAGACACCTGATACACTTCTGAACTATCGAGCAAGCCTCTCTAGATCAGACTAAACACCTAACTAGTTCTTGGGAAAACAGAGCTTACTTCGGCGGCTGGAAGAGGAAGGACTTCAGAAAGAGATGAGAAGGGAGTCCAACGGCAACCTGCACTACTGCTATGAAAACACCCGAACGTGGTGGACTACAAAGGACGGATAGGGCTGTCACCACCTACCGACTACCACAACGGTTCCGTGGGGTGGAACACACTTTCTAGCTAACACTAAGGTCAGACACCACGTCTGCACTCGGTGTTAGGATTTCCCTCGAGGCCTTCGAGAGAAATCCCCCTCAACCTAGAGCACTAACTTGAGATACTCTAGTCCGGGCGAGAAAACCCGTAAGATAAGTTCCCGATTACTAAGAGAGATAACTTAGTCTAAGCTAAAGGAAAACTTCCGTGCTCAAGCTGAACTTCAGACTTGAGTAAATGAAAGACTAAGGAAAGTAAGCTGACTCAGAAAAGTAAAGAAGATAAATTATATAAATAAAGTCAAAAGAAAGATACAAAAGCTATACCAGACTTCCGACGACTCCGGAATCCCGAGCACGCTCGACTCGACTTTAACTCCCAAGCTACTAACCTACTCTAGATAGTACAAGTGAAAGAGAAGAGCTCCAATGGTGTGTGTCTTGAGTGATGGATGGTGCTTCTATTTATAGCCCTCCCAAGGTCGGTTCTGGCGGTTACTGCAGGTAGCATTGTTTGAAAGCAGGTAATACCGTTGTGCTTAACTTCCACATGTTCTGTCGGCCTGGGGATGCCGCCATGCGTCCACCGCCTTTCGGACAGTGGCTCTGATCCTCTCCTGGAGTCGGTTGGCAGTTGGCTTCGGTTGGCGGTTGCATGTGCCAGGCCGGCCGGCCTAGGGGAGGCCGGCCGGCCTCCCTTTGCCCCATCTCAGCCTCTAGTTTTGCCGAGACTACGCTCTGCTCTTGTGCCTTCTCCAGGGAAGTGGGTTGCTGAAGTATATTTGATCTTGGGCTGTCTTGTAGGTCTTTGGATGGATGTTGAAGCCTTTCGGTGTATCCAATTGAACCAGAGCTCAACCCTCGACTCAGAGCCTCATGAGTGTGTCTCATGACCACTGGATCGAAGCCGGGGCCGTGCTCTTGAAGGTGCCAGGCCGGCCGGCCTAGGAGAGGCCGCCCGGCCTGGGATTTTGCCCAATCCTGCTCAATTTTGGTACACCTGCCCCTGAAATCAAAACTCATCCAAAACTTGTGGAACTCGTTAGAAATAAATAGAATATGAATGGAATATAGTGTAAAGCTCATGTTATTCCGGAGTTGACGGCTTAGAATGTGAAATTATGGCCGTCAATACCCCCCAAGCTTAAACTTTTGCTCGTGCTCGAGCAAAGCTTAAACTGAGGCTCAGTGGATCAGGAGTTGCATCAATGTTTACCCCCTTGCAGGTACTTTGTGCACAGCATATTACTCTTCTCGTATGTACTTATGAAAAGTTGGCTCATACCTAAGGTTCTGGAAGATGGGGCGTATTCATTTTTCATCCCTCTGTCTTGGGCGGTTGTTGGACTGAACAACCTTCACCGGAATGTTCCCTGCTACCAGTTCAGGTTCCCAACTCGGATTTTTGCAAGAATTTTTCAAAAGAAGTTCAGGTTCCCCAATGGTACTCTCGAGTCGCTCAAAGTGTATGATCCTCACCTATGGTCAAGATATCTGACCATGTTCTTCCTATCTCTACAGCTGATATGTGGAGTTTATGGGTAGGAAGATGTATGCATACCTTGGTTACCTGTATTGCTTAGCCGAAGGGTAATCCAAGCCGGGGTCGGTACTTAGCCAAATTTATGTCTCATGGAACATGGGGTATTTGGAGAGTATGAAGTGGATGGAGTGGATGGCTTCCCATTTGAATTTATTTGAACTCCATAATTTGCAACTTAGAATGGAGAGTGGGCTTCTTTTTCTTTTTTTTAAAGAAGATAACTCCACCCTCCTTTGCTGGCAAAAGTGGATGTCAATACCCGGAGTGGGTGACTGACATGCCAGCTATGTTTGGGCTAGCAAATGATGGATTTTTATGGGATAAAGACCTGTAGGTGGCAAGTACCATTCCCGAAGTGGATGCACCATTCGACAAAGCTCAAAGTAACTTCAGATAGCTCAAAACGGTTTATGCAATATAAGGCTCTGGATGGGTCTTTTTTACCATGGGAAACCTTCACCAAGATTTTAATTTTCAAAGAATTCCGAGGGGTTCCCTACTAGAGCAAACAGTTTAAATTCCGGTTTGGGCTATCTCGAATCCCGCAACAACTTAGACTTCAGAAATTAAACTCATGCCTCCACACAACCAGATTTTCAGTGGAACTACTATGTGCCAACTAATTCAGGTACTAGGAGAGTAAAAAGCTGTAAACGAGGCACATACAGAGTTTAAACAGAGCAACTATTCATCATTTCCTAAGTAAGAGCTCACACAGATTTCCACTCATATATTTTATTCAAAGCATGTAAATATTTTTGGGGTTTTCGTTAAGAGATTTTTTATTATTACTATTAATTTTTTTTGGCATGGCTACTGAATAGAAAGAACCGGTGCTATGACTTACCAGTTGGTGTGACCCCCAAAGCTTCGATGAAGCTCAATCCTCCTCATCGGAGTCCTACTCTCCCTCGTTGGGGTCCTCCTCCTCATCATCCTTGTCTTCCTCGTTGTTGTTGTTCTCCTCCTTGTTGTCGTTGTTCTCCTGTTCGGGTGGCTGGTACTGCTGGTACGGCTGGTACGGCTGGGACTGCTGATAGTCCAGCCCAAGGTGGATGAAGACGTTCGAGACGTTGTACTGCAAAGCGGAGGTCAACCCCCAGCTCTCCTGAGTGAGAGGAGAGTGAGCTGGGTGTTGTGTACCATCGTGTCCTGCATCTCCTGCTGCTGTGTACCAAGTGTGCTGATGCGGTTTGAAAGGTCTGCAATGCTTCGAAGGATCGGGTCCTCATAGTTGAAGCGTGCTGACGATGAGGGACCCACCTGTGGACCATAAGGCGCATGCATACCTGTGGGGTAGTACGGCCCTTGTTCACCGGCGAATCCGCTGCTGCCGGCCTGGTACGGGTCATAGTTGTAGTGCCCATATGCCTCCTCGAAGCTCATGTTCTCCGTGGACGGTCCCGGCTGTGCCGAAGCATGAACCGGAGGTGCTCGTCGTGAAGGACCTGCTTCGGCTTGTCCGCACCGTGTCCTGCTCCTCGTCTGTGGACCTGCAACACTCCGTCGTGCGGGTTCTCTTTTCTCCATCTGCAATGTTAGACTCTTCACCGAGTAGAGAGAGTCTCAGGCATGGAAGCTCGATCTCCCTATCGTACCCGGGGTAACATATAAAGATTGAATTTCCCGGCCCTTCCCGCATCATGTGCCCTTGCACAAAAAGCTCAAGACCGACCTCGTATTGGTACGCCTCCGTCTCAGGCAAGAAGGTGACTTCGGCACCATCCATCGCTTTGACATACCTCGCCACACGGGTGACCAGTGGGGTTATGTCGATGGGGCTTTTGGCCGTAATCATCTTCTGCCAATGAGCAAGCATGCTCCGGCCGGGCGAGAGGCGAATCTTGTTCGCCATAGCGTACAGACACTACAGCTCAGGCAAGCTACAGAGGCGAAGGTCTGTGCGAGAATGCACAACCATGGCGAGCCACTTGGCGAGAAACCATAGAGTAGGATTATGAATTGAAACTATGCTGTTTTTACTACTCACGGGTTCATTAGAAATTTCACTCCACAAAGAGCTACGGTCATACTGATAACGCTCAACAAGTGTGTTGGGGTCTAAGATGCATCTTCTATTAAAGCCCAAAGCAACACTAAATTGTTGGAGAGTCATTTCAAATTGTTCATTAAAGAAACAAAAGTAAACTTTAGTTTCAGTGCTGGTTTCTTCAACGGTAAGAGACATAAGAAATTCTATGGTCAAGAGGTGCGAACCTGGCTCAATGATGTCGGTGAAGTTCTCCCATCCGACGGCAGTGAAGGCTTGGTTCATGTCTTGCAAAAGCCCCGTCGTGATGACGAAGTGGGTTTCGAATCTCTTGACGTGAGCATAGGTTTGCCTCTTCAGCAGCTCGAGTGCCTGCCGCTCGTAGTCGTTCTTGTAGACGATCTGCTCGACCATCGTCAAGATCCTGATGCGGAAGCGGCTTCTTGGGACTGCGGGAATTTCTTCTTCTTCACAGGATGCATGTGAGCGGTGACCGGAGTCGACCGACATGTTATCCCGAGAAGAGGAAGAACTCCGCGATCTTCTCGAGAACGCCTTCTTGACCTTCTCCTTTGCTCGAGTTATCATGGTGCCTGCAAAAGGTTAGCACGAGCAATACCCGAAGGAAACAAGAGGTTAAAAGGAGGGTTAGCGTTAGTCGTTAGTTGTTAGTCGTTCTTGGGGGCGTTAAACCACCACAAATGTTCAACGTTCAGCCTGCCATGAATTTATTAAGAATGGAAATATTTTTGTGTTTCTGGTTTATGAACTTCACTAATTACTACTCAAATTTTATTTTTAGGCAAGCTAGCACTTGAGTTCTTCTCCTAATTAACTCAAAAGAGCTTAATTAGGCAAAGAGATTAAGGACCTCGGGCTGGGACATGTGTACCTGAGCTTCTGGTACACCGAGGAGAGTCACCCTCGCTGGCTTTTATAGCCGCGTGCAGAGGCCAGGCCGGCTGGCCTGGGGCAGGCCGGTCGGCCCCCTGAGCGGCGCCGAGTGATCCACATCGAGGCTCTAGTACTTAGGCATGCAGGTATGGTGATTCCTGTCGGTGGTGATGGAACGTGAGCGGATGGCAGAGGCCAGCCGGCCTGCATGGGGCCGCTCGGCCTACCTCCAGCACGTTGAGTGCTCGCCCCTTTGTCCCTTGCTTCGTGCTTAATCAAAGTCTCCACTCCTTGTTGTTCTCTGGCAAGCAAAAGAAGGTGGGGCCGGCCGGCCTAGAGCTCGGCCAAAAAATTTCGAAATTTTTTGTGAAGTTCTACTGATGCAGAACTTTCAAATTTTAAACATGGGTTGGTTGAAATTCAAACATGATTATGCAAGATGGAAATAAAATTATGCATGAAAAAATTTAAACTATCCTATATGCAATGCAAGTGATGGATACGTGCCACGTACCTCATGACGAGGACTCGGGTTTTGAGTCCGGAGCCGGACTCTCCATTCCTTTAGTCTGATTGTCGTCGCCGGATGGAGTCTTGGGCGATGACACTTTCTTCCGCCACACTTTCTTGGGTGTGGGTTGTGTTTCAACCTTCAGTTCCTGTGATTCCAGAAATTTCTTACGCTGGATTCGATGTTTGGCATTCCTCTGATTGTGAAGCTTGATTTGCCTGGCTTCCTCTTGAAGTCGTTGCTCCTCCTGAATCCGCAGATTTTCCACGAACGTGATGAGGGCTTCAATGTTTGGAAGTGACGGTTTCTTCATCTCTTTCTCGGGTTTCTTCTTCCGATGGACCTCACTGACTTGGTTGCATTGTTCAACCTTCGGTTTGAAGGCGAACTTCTCTTGCTGGCCATTGATGTTTAGCTGGATCTCTCCGGCCCCGACATCAATATGGGCGTTTGCTGTGCTCAAGAACGGCCTGCCCAGGATGAGCGGCGTCTTGGCGTCGACTTCCATGTCAAGTACGACAAAGTCGACGGGAATAAAGAAATTCTGAATTTTCACCGGGATATTCTCTGCTATTTCCGTGGGATAGCGGACCGTTTGGTCCGCTAGCTGCAAACACATGGCAGTAGGGGCAAGTGCATGATGGTTAAGTTTGTCATAAACTACCTTGGGCATGACACTGACGCTTGCTCCCAAGTCGTAGAGGGTGTTAGAGAAATGCTGAGCCCCGATCGAGCAAGTGATGGTGGGCAGCTTGGGTCTTTCTTCTTCACCAGGAGAGGATCGAGTATAGCAGCGCTACACTCTTCTGTTAACTTCACGACCTCAGTGGTGGGCAGCGTCCGCTTGTTTCCAAGAATATCCTTGATATACTTGGCATACGTGGGTACCTGCATAGCATCAAGAAGTGATATATTCACATATAACTTATTGATTACCTCGACGAATTTGCCGAATTGTTCGTCAGCCACTGGCTTCCTTATCCGCTCCGGAAACGGTAAGGCAATTGTGTCGTGATAGTCCCATGAAGTTCTCGGGGGTTCCACGGGGTCTTCCTGGGTAGCAGGTGTGTTGGAGTCGTCAGCCTTCTCCTGCTCTTCGTCTTCAACTTCGATACTGCTAGCGGTTACGGTCTTCCAGTGCTTTCCTGCATCCTTTGGGAAAGGTGGCTCTTGCGTGGTCTTACCACCACGCATGGTCACCACACTAACATTTTCCTTCGAGGGCACTTCCGGTTGCCCGGGTAGTTTCCCCACATTAATGTTAGGACATGAGGATGCAAGCTGAGCTACTTGGGTTTCTATCATCTTATTAAAGCTCAGTTGATTTTTAATAACAGAATAGAATCCCTCTAGTTATGCAGCCACATATTCTAGAATCTTGATATTAGCAAGAAATTTCCTACTAATGTTATCATTGATTTATTTTTGGCCGTACACTAGGTCTTTTAATATGGGCTGAAAACTATTATTAAAGTTTGTACCTTGTTGTTGACCGAAGGAGAGGTTGGGCTTGGAGTTCCAACCATGCTGAGGACGAAATCCTGAGTTGGGATTGTTGTTGCTCCCAACAAAGTTTGCGTCCTCTTGAGTTAAGGGGCATGAAGTGCCCGAGTGCCCAGTCTTGCCACATGTTTCACTTGTCATACGAGACTCCGAAACTTGAATAACCTCCTGATGTGGAGATTCCAGCTTCTTCATCAGAAGTTCCAACTTGACAGCTATCATGTCGACTGTGTCGATTTGATGCACACCCCTGGGAAGGGCTGCCTGCCTTTCTCCTTTCCAACTTTGGTTGGAAGCTATCTTGTCAATCAGCGCCTTTGCTCCCGCAACGTTGAGAGAAAGGAAGGAACCACCCGCTGGTGCGTCAACATGGTCCTGGGCTTGCTGATTCAGGCCATGGAAGAAGTTCTGAATGATCAGCCACTCTTCTATGCCGTGGTGTGGGCATGCTTGTATGTACTCCTGGAGACGTTCCCAGACTTCTGGGATAGTCTCATCCGGTAATTGCTGAATTCCAGTAATCCTAATCCGGAGGGCATTGGTCTTGCCCACTGGAAAGTACTTGGCTAGGAATGCATTTGAACAAGCTTCCCATGTCGTGAAAGCTTCCTTGTTGGAGTAGAACCACATATTGGCCTTCCCGAGTAGTGAGAACGGGAACAGGCGAAGACGGACATCATCCAGAGTAGTTCCTTTGGGGTTGATGGTGTTACTCACCTCCAGGAAGTTCTGGAGATGGGCATTGGCATCCTCGGATGCCTTTTCGCAGAACGGACTTGCTTGGACCATGTTCACGAGTGCAGTCTTCAGCTCAAAGCCATCATTGCCGGCTTGGTTGACATTCAATCCAGTGGGAGTGTGGCTACTGGACGGGGCAGAGAACTGACGAAGAGTCTTAGCCATGGATGGAGATGCTGAAGTGGAGGGTGAACTGGAAGGCCAAGTAAGTCTTTTCTGAGGTGGGACGATGCGGCGTCTCACAATTCTCCCAATTCTTTCTGGATTTGGGTGGAAGTTAATTGGTAGGTCAAAACCGGTCATGCACTGCTCTGCATCAATTAAAAGATAGAGAGAGCAATGGTAAGCCCGCTAGGGTTAGCGGCGACAAACTAGTAGAGTTTATCAAACTATCTATGATATCTTTAGCCAATTGCTTCCCCGGCAACGGCGCCAGAAATGCTTGTTGGCATTTCTTATGCCCGATTAGAATAGATATTCTGCAAGCGCACAGAATCACCACTGTAGCACTTCACTTTGGAATATTCCAGGGTTTCGTATTTTTCCTCAGGGAAGCACTATGGTAAAGAGTATCGTAAACCGAATGATAACCATACTATCTTCATCGACCGACTGACTAGTCGGGGGTAAGCCAGATAGGTAGTGAGATAAATGGCCAGGCAATGACCGAGTGACACTTTGTTTTCAACTAATAGCTTACCCTCGACATTGCCTACGGTTGTACTTGATTTATTGCAGGACTTTGAGGATGTGTTTCCTGATGAGGTGCCGACTGGTCTTCCTCCAATACGTGGCATAGAGCACCAAATTGATTTGGTACCAGGTGCTTCTCTTCCAAATCGTCCAGCCTACCGCAGCAATCCCGAAGAAACAAAAGAAATTCAGCGACAGGTAAAAGAGAGCTTTTGGACAAAGGGTATGTTCGTGAATCCCTATCACCATGTGCTGTTCCAGTTCTTTTGGTCCCAAAGAAAGTTGGGTCTTGGCGCATGTGTCTTGATTGTCGTGCTATCAATGCTATAACTGTTAGATATCGCCATCCCATTCCAAGGCTTGATGACATGTTAGATGAATTGAGTGGTTCAACTATTTTCACCAAGATAGACTTACGTAGCGGCTATCACCAAATTCGCATGAAAATTGGTGATGAATGGAAGACAACATTCAAGACTAAATTTGGTTTATATGAATGGCTTGTGATGCCCTTTGGTTTGACGAATGCTCCTTCAACTTTTATGCGTTTAATGAATCATGTTCTACGAGCTTTCATTGGAAAATTTGTGGTTGTTTATTTTGATGATATCCTGATCTATAGTAAATCATTTAATGAACATCTTGATCATATTCATCAAGTCCTTGCTGTTTTGAGAGCAGAGAAATTGTATGGAAATTTTGCTAAGTGCACCTTTTGCACAGATCGTGTTGTTTTTCTTGGTTTTGTTGTGACTGCAGATGGCATCCATGTTGATGAAGAGAATATCCAAGCAATAAAGGACTGGCCTGTACCCAAAAATGTGAGCCAAGTTCGAAGTTTCCATGGACTTGCAGGTTTCTATCGGAGGTTTGTCAAAGATTTTAGCACAATTGCTGCACCACTAAACAACTTAACAAAGAAGGATGTTCCATTCTTGTGGGGAGATGAACAAGACAAAGCCTTCCAAGAACTAAAAAGAAAACTTTGTGAGGCGCCACTCCTACAACTACTAGATTTTGATAAGACTTTTGAGATTGAGTGTGATGCAAGTGGTATTGGCATTGGAGGTGTTCTCATTCAAGAAGGTAAACCCGTTGCTTACTTTTCTGAAAAACTAAATGGTCCGCATCTGAACTACTCTATTTATGACAAAGAACTTTATGCCTTAGTTCAAGTTTTAGAAACATGGCAGCATTATTTATTTCCTAAAGAATTTGTCATACACTCTGATCATGAAGCTTTAAAATTTCTCAAAAGTCAAGGTAAATTGAACCGTCGGCATGCAAAATGGATTGAGTTCATTGAAACATTTCCATATGTTGTAAAGCATAAAAAAGGTAAAGATAATATTGTTGCAGATGCTTTGTCAAGAAGATGTGCATTGGTTACTCAACTTGATGCAAAGGTTCTTGGTTTGGAATCAATTAAAACACTTTATTCTACTGATTCAGATTTTAAAGAATCTTTCTCTAAGTGTGTAGCTGGGAAAGGTTGGGAAAAATTCTATGTGCACGATGGATTCTTATTCCGAACTAACAAGCTATGCATTCCAGCTTGCTCTGTTCGACATGTTCTTTTGCAGGAGGCACATGCTGGTGGGTTAGCTGGCCATTTTGGTGTGAAGAAGACCCTAGACATGCTTGCTGACCACTTCTTTTGGCCACATATGAGACGTGATGTCCAGCGACATGTTGAGCGCTGCATAACATGCTTGAAAGCTAAGTCCCACCTTAATCCACATGGTTTATACATTCCATTACCAATTCCAAAAGTACCTTGGGAAGATATATCCATGGATTTTATTTTGGGGTTACCACGGTCTCAGAGGGGGAGTGATTCCATTTTTGTTGTTGTTAATCATTTCTCTAAGATGGCACATTTTATTCCATGTCATAAGAACGATGATGCTTCACACGTTGCTGATTTATTTTTCAGAGAGATAGTTCGTTTACATGGAGTGCCCAAGACTATTGTTTCAGATCGGGATGCCAAATTTCTTAGCTACTTTTGGAAGACATTGTGGGGTAAACTTGGCACCAAATTGTTATTTTCTACCACTTGTCACCTGCAAACAGATGGCCAAACTGAGGTTGTCAACCGTACTCTATCAACAATGTTGCGGGCTGTGCTGAAAAAGAATCTGAAAATGTGGGAACAATGCCTTCCACATGTTGAGTTTGCTTATAACAGGGCAGTACATTCAACAACTAATTTTTGCCCCTTTGAAATTGTTTATGGTTTCAAACCACATACACCCATGGATCTTTTGCCCTTACCATTGCAGGAACAAGTTAATTTAGATGCTATCACGAGATCAGAATTGATTAAAAGATTACATGAGGACACAAGGAGGAATATTGAGAAGAAATCTACTCAGTATGCTAAGCAAGCAAATAAGGGTAAGAAACAAGTTCTTTTCCAACCAGGTGATCTAGTATGGCTACATTTGCGCAAGGATCGTTTTCCTCAGCAGCGCAAGAGTAAGTTATCACCTCGAGGAGATGGTCCATTCAAGGTTCTTGCAAAGATAAATGATAGTGCTTACAAACTAGAGCTCCCTTCCGAATATTCCAATGTGAGTGCAACATTCAATGTCAAAGACTTGGTTCCATTTGTCGGTGAGTCTGAGTCGAGGACGACTCTTTCTCAAGAGGGTGAGGCTGATGAGGACATCCCTGGCATCGACAATAATATTATTAAGGATAAGGATGCAACTAATATTGTTGGTCCAGTTACACGAAAGCGGGCTAAACAATTAGAGAAGGAAATTCATTCTCAGGTGAATGCTAACCTTATTCTATTCAATGACAATATTTCAGATCATTCCATGCTTCCAAGTTGTTGTTTGAACATTCTTAGGAACGATGGCATATGCGCAAGGGCATGGGACGAGGATGGTTTTAATCCTCCAACAGTGTGGTGATCAGCTTGCTGTTTGTTGGGAACATGTTGACGTGTGAATCTTGGAAGAATAATGATAGGTGAAAGCTATCCCTAAATATCAAATACTATTTTGTATCTAAAAATATTATATTGTGTGCTATATTTAAATTGCAGGATCTGGATGCTTGGACGTGCTGTGCTAGTGAGAATAAAGAGAGAAGGAGAACCATTCAGCTACCATGCAAATCAGTTATGGATATACAAAGCAAATAAATTCGTGAAGTTAGGAAGGCACTTAGCAACCTGGTTGCTGTTTACACACGTACCAGCATGCACAAGAATACCAACCATCCAAGGAACTCCACTAGGCCATGCTATTAATAGGAGTGCTACATCTTTCTAGTGCATGCCTCATTTACTTTTAATCTGAACTGAAAACTCCACTAGTGCTATATATATCCATGTAATAGATGACGTGAGGGACTTTTTGGCTGCCAATTCAGAAATAAAAACTCTTTGAGTTCTTCTAACGTGAGTCTTGAGAGGCTTACAAACTTGTTCTTTCGATTCCTGAGGGAGTTGTAGAACGCCGAACTGCGGTTCACCCAGTTCGTGCCTTCACGTCTATACGGCGTGATTGCATGGTCTGGCATCGTCGGTACGTGGAAGGGCGATTGTCTCTGTTGTTCGTCGCGTGTGCAAGATCTCGCGGTGCGCAGCCTCATCGTCAGGTCACTCAGCGATATTTATCAAGTTAGTGTGAGGATCCTTCGAGAAGATCGGGCCACAAAAGTTGCTCTCGTGTAATCTGTACACGTGCGCACATCATCCCTCCTCTGCTCGCGGCCGTGGGAGGCGCGCGTGGCGTGGAGGCCGATGGCGGTGGTGCTGGCGCAAGAGCTGCAGCTACTGCAGGTCCCATCGGCGGAGTCGTGGCCGTCGTGGAGGTGGCAAGGGTAGCCGCCCTAGGCCGGTACTGGGTTGCGGCAGCGCCACGCCGTCTCCACTGACACCACCGTAGAAACAACATCAAGACAACTACTTGGAGTCCAGACTCGGCGACGGCGAGAGCAAGGGCACGCTAACCCACGAATCACTACTAGAAAACAAGCCTTAGGTCCACCCCAAAAGTACCGGTATGGAGATGAACCGGTACCTATGCTAGCATAGGTACCGGTTCATCTCCATACCGGTACTTTTGGGGTGGATGAAATCTTTGAATGAGCCTTCCGGTACCTAAGGCTCTCTATAGGTACCGGGTGATAACATTTATATTAGTACCGGGTGGTACCACCAACCGGTACCTTTAGACGAGCCATAGGTACCGGTTGGTGTTACCAACCGGTACTTTAGGATCCTTAGGTACCGGTTGGTAACACCAACCGGTACCTTAGGCTCATCCATGGGTTACTTCAAAAGGAAAGCATCTCCTTCTCAATCAAAAGAACTGTGTAGCGGAGATGGTAAAGGAGCAATGCGCAAGGCTAGAGGTCGCGAGTTCAAATCCCAGCCAAAGAGAATATTTTTCGTGAATTTTGGAGGCCTTAGGTACCAGTTAATTTACCCGAGCCTTTGGTACCACTTTCGGGGTACCGGTTCAAAAAACCGGTACCAAAGGGCACCTGCAACCGGTGCCTTAAGGCATTTTTCTAGTAGTGAATCCAATGTTTTTTCATTGAATTTCTCCTTTTTTTACTGATTTGTTTTGATTATTGTTCTGATTTGATTTTTTGTTCTTTCTTTTGTTGTCCGTAGTTTGTTCTGGTGACTCACCATGGTTTATCCAATTGTATAATCTATCGAGGATAGTGAACGTGGCTAGCGGTGGCGCTCGATGTGGGTCTAGGTTTGTCGGCTCTCAATTTTTTCTCTATTTGTCGCTCGATTTAGGTCTTTATAAATATACAATTCTTGTTAGGGTTCAATTTTTTAAAACACGTGCATGTGGTTGTGGTACGTGCACCTCCATTAGTTGAAATTAAACGGAGAGGGAATGGTAGGAGCTACCATGCTAGATTGCCAATGGGCCTTGGGCCGTGGGCCGTGATAAGGCGCTTGGATGGACAATTGAAGAGGGCAACAATAGCACACATGAAGGGCATCAACGAAATATTTAGAAACAGGAACAAGCTTCTCTTCTCTCATTCTTCCCTTGTTCCTCTCTCTACTACTCTTCATTCTCTAGATTCTACTTATTCAGTGAAGCATCACTAGTCCTCTTCGATTCTCTTGCTTTGCTTCCTATCCCAAACTCAATTTGCCTCATATTTGTATCAGCTGCAAGCCTGCAACTGTATCACGTTTGTGTTATTTCAGTTGGATTAGGAGAGGGGTTGTTAACAGATGCCCGTAGCACCCGAACCCATAGCCCTCTTTCTCGCCGGCTCCGCGCGTGCGTTTGTCCGCACGAACCTTCGCTAGATTCGTGCGACGAGCATGGTGGTGGTGCGCCAACGCAGCCGCCCGTGATCCTCCCGCGCCCTCGCTTGCCGGCAGATCCCACTCATGGTGGGCGCCAACGCAGGCGTAGAGCCGCTCGTGATCCGCCGGCAACACCGGCAGCGCCTGCGTCCGCACTCCCGGCCTCCCTTCAAGCTCTGCATTCATGGTCTTTCACTCTTGAATTCTAGGATCTTACTAGCTTAGACGTTCTTGCCACATTGGTTTCGTAGGTCTCTGCAGGTGCTGCGATATCTTGCTTAGCCATCCTTTTATTCTACAACAAAATTAGTTTCCGATGCAATTTGAAGACTTCCCTGTTGCGGCGGTGGCCGCCGCCCATAAGCTGTTCGGCCGTATTCCTCACCCAGAGAAAACCATGTCTGCCCGCAGAACTGATGCTGCTCGGCATCATCTCACTGCTGCTGAGCCAGACGTCGCGCTTCATATTCAAGATCTGCGTGCCCTCGTCGCTCTTCACCAGCCACTTCTACATGTGCTCGGACAGCGACTGCAAGGACCTTCTGCCGGACGCGGGCGCTAACCAGACGGCTCTGGAGAAGACCATGCTTGGCAGCCACTCGATGCACGTCTGCACCGAGGTACCTGCCAGGTGTTCCGTCAGGTGAAAGGCTGATCGGGAGAGCCACACTTTACCGACTAACAAGCTGGTGTGTGGCTGCTGCTTGCAGGGCCATGAGCCTTTTGTTTTGTATGAGGGCCTCAAACAGCTGCATGGGTTTTCGTTCATCCTTGGTATCACTCATGTAGTGTACAGTTTTGTAACGGTGGTTCTTACCATGATCAAGGTTGGTGTTCACGGCTCCGATGCTGATTTAACAATTTGACTCTTCTTTGTGAGTTTGTCGTGCCCCTGTCATGCATGCTGCTACTGATGCAGATATATAGCTGGAGAAAATGGGAGACACTAGCAGGTCCGATCGCTGCTCAGGAGATATGAAAGGTATGGTCATCAACTAAATTGATGTGCTTTTTTGGCCATTTGTAAGGCAGCATTTGTTGATCTCTTCTACCTCACGCATCTATGTCTCTCTCAGCTAGGAGAAACTGGGTGATAGGGAGGCAGTCTACTTTTGTTTTTCACCATGCTTCTCGTCCATGGAGCAAAAACAAAATAATTATTTGGTTGGTAAGATTCCTTTTTCGTTCCTTGGTCGGGATATATAAACCGGTTCTGATTGTACTATTCTGTACCTGATAAGCATGTTAGATGGTAAAAGACTTAAAAATGCCTTATCTGCCCATCTCATTCAGTCATTGTTAATTTTACCTTGAACACACATCAGATGTTCATTGAGAATGACATCTAAAATGTCATTGGACTATATAAAGGGAAATAAAAATCATGTATGTGAAGTCTCGAGTACTGTAAATACTCAATAACCTATACTCTAAGAATTGACACTTTTTAATGTTATAGGATGTTGAAATATTTGGTATATCTTGTTTGATCAATACAGAGAATACTTGGATTGTAAAGTTTCTCTAATTTTCACTGGAACACTGCAGTTGTGCTTTTTGTGTCAGTTCAAGGATTCCATCAAAAGGTCATACTATTTGGCACTGAGGTTGGGCTTTGTCACAGTGAGTACTTCAAATATGTTTTATTCCTTTGTGTTTAGATGCTTACGCGAAAGGGTGCCTAGCCAGATTGGTTAGGTGGCCTCAGTAGCACTCCTCAGGTCCTGGGTTCGACTCCTGGTGTGAGCGAATTTCAGGCTGAGGTTAAAAAAATCTCTCGCCTACCTACACGCCAAAGCACATGGAAATAGGTCCCGGCTCACCCCGGCCCGCTCTCACACGGGTTACGGTATGAGTTACAGCACCCCTGTGTAAGGGTGGGCAGGGGCGGGCCCAGGATTTCAAACCTGGGTATTCAAAATCTTGAAGAGCAATTTTTCTACAACCTAAATTCTAGTTTTTTTTGCGAAAAAGGATGCAACCATGTATTAGATGAAAGTAAGCATAGTACACCCCTTTCTTGTGGAAAGGACCCTGATGAAACACAAAATTACAACAAGGCCCAACCAACCGCTACTGTTCTTCTTCGTCGAAACTGGGAGCCGTCGGTCTTCCGAACACAGCGAAGCGCACCACAGCAACCAACCACCATCCGCAGCCATCCAGAACGAGGAATGGACACCAAATAAAAGACTTCAAGAGATCCTCGGTAGTAGCCCATCAGCCGTCGGAACCATCGAACTGGAGCAACCCCTCGCCTCCTCGTGCCCAGTCGCCGCAGACCGCCGCACCAGCAACACAGTAGTGCCCGAAAGCAAACCCAACAAAGACAAAGACAGAAGAACCAAAACCACCACCGACTGCATGGATGCGCGGCTGCCGCAGAGGTGCGGACTCAGCCACCGCAGGCCGCTGTGAAGGTGCGGACTCAGCCGCCGCCGACCAACGTGGAGGCGTGGCGCACCTGCAGGCCCAACGTGTGCACGCGCGGCTGCCGCCGGCCGCCGCGGAGGCGGACTTGGCCACCGCTGGCTGCCATTCACTGCTCGGTAATGCCCGCCGCCGCCGTGTATTCAACGATGGGAGCTGGGGGCAGGGGCATGGCCGCATGGGGAGCAGCTGGGCTCTTGGTGGACCTGGTGCAAAATTGGGCCATTCTGGGCAGCCGTGTAGGAGATGAGGGAGATGGAGACAATACTGTTTTAGGGCCGGAAGAGAGGAGGGAGATGGAGACAATACTATTTTAGGGCCGGAAGAGAGGAGGTTGACAATCTATTACGTACCTTTTTCATATTTTGAATACCTAGAAAGGTATATACTATCTATATATAAAAAATTGCTCAAAATAAAGGGTATTCAACTGAATACCCTTGAATTAAGGTAGGCCCGCCTCTGGGGTGGGGCAGGGGTTCGGGGGTTTTCTCGGCCTGTGTGAGAGGTCTTCTTCTTACATTAATGCCCGGGGGGCGGCTTGCCCCTCGCAGGTCGAGTTTTGTTTAGATGCTTACAATATGCCAGTTTCCCCTCACCATGATTTGCTTTTTATCTTTTTGATGTCAGTATCACAAGCTACCACATTATTATGACTTCCACAAATACATGGTGCGGAGCATGGAAGAATGATTACAATGGGTCTATTGGTATCAGGTAATAGAACTTGCTCACTTCTCACCTACAGAAGAGAGGCATCATAGCCGAATCATTTACAATTTGCAAAGTTCTTTAGTAAATATTTACCTTTTAGATTAACCTTTTAGTTTATATAATATGGTGTTTACAAGTAAATATTCTTTTGTTCCTCTTCCTAGAAAATATAGAATATAAATTTTTACATTTGGGTAGAATTCTATATGTGCAGGCTTTTTCAAAGGTTGCAAAGTTCAATATACTAAATGGACAATCTTCACCTTAGTCAACTTAAATCACTCTTTATAATTTTGGAATTCTGCAAAAATTATCCACATAATATATTTGACTTGTTAATCTTGTTACGTGTCTGATGCTGCATATACAAGAGGAAAAACTTAAAAAGGTGATGCTATTGCTACAGGAGAGGGAGAGTTGCCAGAAGTCCAAATTTGAAGGCAAATTGAGGCACGTTGATGTTAGTTTCAAATTTTCAAATTTTATATTGTTGGGAACTCTGAATGAGGAATATTCAGACAACACAGGGTTTGACTGGCACGTCAGTAGGAGCGCATCCACTAATCCGCAGGGTCAGCTGTGATCCGCATCGACCTAGTTCCTATCTGATGCAGTTGGCTGAAGCATCAAGGTCTGAAGCATAAGCTTTGTACATGAAACCATCACAAATCAACCTCAGGCAGTGCTTTGTGCACAATTGAGCTATTTGTGGTGGTGTCGATGCCATTGCCAAGAGCCCCCTGTGACGTGCCTCACTGAACTTTGGGCTGCAGCTAGCTTGTTTAGGCTCTTGTTTTAACTGGTCAGCACTACTGAGGACGACGTTAGTTTCAATTTGTTGGCAACAAGAATGTAAGGGAACTTAGATTAAACTCTGAATTGACATCCCACTTTCAAATATGGCCTATATTATTCCTCAAGAATGCTTGGTATTGCGTACAAAAAGTTATATCTCCTTTAGTAACACACGGGTATGAACCTAGTAAACCAAAACATGCCTTACCTCGCTGCCTAGATTTCTATCATGAAAAAAGAAAACACCTGTAGACAAACATTATCATGTGGTACTAAAGGAAGCATGTAGCACTACATAGTACATACACATTAGATGCTCAAACCTTATATTCCCAGTGGCCAACATAAAACAATACTCAAATACTCGGAGGATAACAATATATTTTTTTCCAGTTCAAGCCAATAATTAAAACACACCTTATGAGACGGTAATGAGATAATACATATTATGGCTTATACATTGATAAATAGGATGCACAACAGATAGTCCTGTATGGAAATTTTGTTCCATATTTTTTTACACCCTTTATTTTTTACATCAAATGTACCTTAGAATGCTAGCAATATTAGAAGAGTTGATAGGCCTTTGAATGTAGTCCTTAGCTCCTCCATCCATGCACCTGAACAAATACAGTTTGACTACTAATATAACAAATATGTAAATAGTGAAAATTTGAAATGATCTTCTGTTTACTTACTTTTTGACCCTATCTGGGATTATGTTCTCGGAGGTAAGCACCACAGGGAGGTGGTTTAACTTTGGTGATTTCTAGGTGAATGAGAACACATTTGGTCAAAACCAAACAATATACAAAATTTTAAAAAAATACTTGTGAGAAAATACTTTTCAGCAAACAAAGAGAAACCCAATGGAAAAAAAATCTAAAGCTTAGACATTTTTTCTCAAATGGGTGTATACCTTCATTTCCATTAGGAGATCATATCCATTCATATGAGGCACACAATCCACAGTTAGAACTAGGTTCACAACAAGTTCCTGTGTCGAAAGTTTATACAGAGAAAAGGTCAATCGTTAACATAGTTCATTGGCACATCATTCACTTCAAACAGGACATTATATGAAAACAATATTGTTGAGATATGAAAAGTTAGACTAATAATATACCGAATTCAAGATCTCTAAGGCTTGCCTCGGGCCTTCAACTGCAGTCACTGAAAATAAATCAAGCACAAAAAACTTAGGGAAACATGTATGTCAGTAAGATAGACAGAGAATTATAAATATATCATAAATTATACTTCCTCCTTCCTAGAATATTGCTATTTTTTGGTTTTCTCCAAGTCAAACCTTCTAAACTTTGACTGCAGGCGGTAAAAAACACTATAAATGACAACACAAAAGTGATATTAGTTTATTCATAATGAAACCAACTATATAAAGATGTAACCTTTTCTATTTAAAATTAATTATTTTTGAAGATATTATTGGTCAAAGATGAAAATATTTGACTGAGTCTAAAAGTTGTAATATTTTAGGATGGAGGTAGTAATATGTAAAAATTATTTATATACATGGTTCTAATATAAACGGTTCTAACTTCCTCGATGCTACAGTTCATGTTGTCTCTGATCCTAAATAGATAGAGTACTCACATATATATATATAGATGCCCCAGAATACATTTAAAGGTGGCAGAAAAGCATATATAGTTGTTCAGTGTACTAGCTTTGATAGAAATACCTCTTCAAAGATTGTTTTTTACATGTTAAAAAAACATAGAAATTCATAATATTAAATCATGAATATACTACTAGAAAACATGCCAAAGATCGATCCCAAAAGTACAAGTATGAAGATGATCTGGTACTAATTTTATACCGAATCCAGTATGAAGATGATCCGGTACTAATTCTATGCCGGTACTAGTTTGGCGCCGTCCGTGGGGAGCGCGTCGTTATACTATACTATGACCATTTCCTAAACCCTATACATGGTTCCACCACCCGGTACCTATATATAGCCTTTGGTACCTAAAGGTCCTCCATGGGTTACTTCAAATAGAATGTATCTCCCTCTTAGTCACAAATGTTGTGTATGTGAGATGGTGAGGAAGGTACACGCGATGCAATAGGTTGCGGATTCGAATCTAAGCCTCCGGCCCACCGCACCCGGTACAAAAAAAATCCTTTTAGTACTGGATCCATCCAGTGTTAATGGATCTAACCTTTAGTCCCACATGTCTAGTACCTGTTGTAAGAATCAGTACCAAAGGACATTCTCAACCGGTACTATAAGCACTTTTTCTAGTAGTGATACCTAGAACGTGATATAAAAAAAAAAGAATACCTAGAACGTCATGGCGCCTTAAGTTGATCGATGTAGTAACGCAATCAGATGGAGAATCATCGACTAAGAGCACACGAGGAGCAATATTGATGGCAGTCTTGACAGATTTGCCCTTTGGGTCATTTCCATCGTTGGAGGCCGACATTTTGCAAACCTCCGATATAGCACGTTTGTGCGCTTCTGAGGAAGGTGAAACCCGACCTACCTATGTATATATAGGGTAACTTGATGCCGTACGAAGATATGCTTAAGATAGAGTATGCTGGAACATGGAAGATATCAGGCTAGCTATGGCATCTATCTATAATATTTGTAGCAATAAGGATCAAGATATCAGAATCAGAAGATAGAGATGCGAGCCAGCTATATATCATGTCCCATAACACGAGGGTAATGATATCTTAGAGATGATGAGATATTGTATAGACACCGTTATTTGGTGGCTTTCGCTATAAATTATTAAATAATTGTATAGACACTGCAAGCACTATTTTAATCGGTTTAATTGCTGATTTACGGTCGCCCGTAAATTGGTATCCGTGCGGTCGGTTTCTGTCGGGTACCACAATTAGAGGCACCCTAACCCAGGGACCAAATTGCCCTCAAAACGCAAAACACAATCAGACCCACGGTGCCTACCACCTTGCCAGGCTCTACAACCACAGCAAGCCTAGACCTACCGTCTTCCTCCGGTCCAAAGGAAAAGAAGGATTACTCAACAGCTCCAACTCTCCTACAACGCCCAAAGTCCTTTCCAAGACCCGAAAAGGCCCAGTCCTCACTCGGCTCGCAGCCCAGCTCCGCAGTACGGCCCATCCGAGGCCACCCCTCGAACCCGCGCAGCGATCTTAGCCTTGCTCGAGGCCTTCCCGCCGAGGCCCTCGACAGTGCATCGCACCTCCGCCTCGCTCGAGGGAAGCGGACCTACCCTCGGGAGAGCGGACCAGCTCCGCCTCGCTTGAGGCCACCCCTCGGCTGACGGAACTAGTAACCCATCTGCTCGCCTACCTGACAGACGAAGGCATTAAATGCCAACCACTCCACCGCAACGCTCAGGTCAGACGGTGTCAGGCCATCACGCCGCACATCAGCTGTGACCGAAGTCCCGTCTGTAAGGATCACCGGGGTGTCCGACCCTAGAGGGGGAGGGGGTGAATAGGGTCGCTAATCGCTTTTTAACCTAGGGCTCAATCTAATTGCATAAGATAAACCTAACACGTCCTACACATGCTAGTTATGACTAAGGTTTATCTATGCTACTCTCTACTTACCCCAAAAGACTTGCAACCTATAGCCAATCCTAATCAAACTAACTAGGAAAGTAACGGTAAGCAAGAAAGAGTAAATGCGGAAACGTAATGCGGTAAGTAAAGCGGTAAGGGAGAGGATATGCAAACTCCCGTGAAGACACCAAGACACACGATTTAACGTGGTTCGGTTAGGACACAAAAGTCCCTCCCTACGTCCACGGCCACTTGTCCAACACGAACAAGTGTGATGCCGAGTCTCTTCACTTGATCACCGTCTTGCCACGCCTCCAAGGCTCCCGACAAGCAAAGGCTAAGTGACGCCAAGTCACAAAGACGAGGTCACCGCCACCGTCTATCTCGAAGCGTCACCACGGCACCGTCTTCACTATCTTGGAGCTTTAACACCAAGTAGGGGCCTCCTTCCCCGCACAAAGTGTCGTTGCCACTCCACACCAAATCGGAGGGTCACACGACGAGTACACAAGGTGCTTGCCACAGCAAGGCTTTCTCTCAAGCTAGTTCTCTCAAGAACTAAGCCTAAACAAGCACTAAACACTCTCACAAGTGTGCTTAAGCCTATATGACGTACAATGAAGCTCTATGGTGGTTGGAGATGATATTTAGCTCTTGTATACTTCCTTGAACTCCAGCACTCTCAAATGACCCGGCCTTGGGGGTATATATAGGCAGCCCAAGCAAATATAGCCGTTGGAGAAAAGTTGCCAGAAAAACACTTAACGCCGGTTAATCCGACGTACCTCCAAAGCCATCGTCGGTTTAACCGGTGATACTAAAACTGCTTGCCTCAAAAACTAGCCGTTACATGTACAGGCAATCAACCGATGCTACGTCGGTTTAACCGGTGAATGTAGTTGCCATTTGAACTCTAAAAACCAACTCTCTGGACAACTGCACCGACGTTCACGAAGACCCAATCGTCAGTTCATCTGGTGTATAGAATTTCCTCTGTCTTCATCTGTCAATGCACCGACGTATACAAATTTCCTAACGTCGGTTCAACCGGTGAAACCAAACTTCCAGACATGCTCCAAGTCAATGCACCGACGAGTGTAAATTACCCAACGCCAGTTAATCCGGTGCCAAACCCTAGCTCGCAGGCCTTCTCTGTGATTGCACCGGTGAGTTCATTTTGCCCTACGTCGGTTTAACCGATGATAGCAAAATGCCTCAATCCTTGTTCCTTGGAACCCCCGTAGGGGTGGCCCTTCGGGCCTAGCTACGCCTATCTTCTCTTTGTCATCACTTGAACCTAAAAGCCTGAGAATGGTTTTCTTAACAATCATATTAGTCCAAGTGTTGTGTTGTCTTTATCAATCACCAAAACATTATATTGAAATATGGCATGAGAGGCCATTTTCGCTACACCGTCCGCCAACTCCGGCCACTTCTCCACCATCCCCAGCACTGTGTCGGCACTGTGGGAACCTGTGGCGTCCTGTGCAGACGTGCTCAGCACTACTCCCGCCACTGTGCTGCCTACTCCGCGTACTTTCTCCGATGCAGAACCCTCGATCGCGGTCCGGGTCTTGACCGGAGCAAGACCCCAGCCTGCAGAACCCTCGACGCTTTGCCACGCCACGCCTGGAGGATAGTACCCTCCACAGCAATCGCCACGAAGCCCACTGGAGCCACAAGGACGTCGGCGTGATCTCCGCGAGGTCAGGACACCACCTAGGACAACTGCCACGCCCGGCGCCATAATCTCCAGTGCCGCACAGTGTACTTTCTACAGTAGGCATCCACTGCACACCCCCCGATTCGGGGAGAAGACGACGACTTCTGACCCCCCGTGCATGTACATCACCCCTCCTCGTGTCTATAAAAAGAGGAGGCGAGCCTCTCATCCGAACAACGAACACACTCGGACGATCACCACACGACGCACAACTCACCCCGCTCTCCAGAGCATGATATTGGCACTCGCCACAATCACATAGCAGAGACTTGGGAGCTTTCCTCCCTCTCTCGCCTCGCTTGTACCCCTACTACAGGCACTCTGGTGCAAGATAGTACAGTGCACTCGCACACTTTTGCTGGATGTACAGCCCCGCGGCCGGAACCAGGATAAATCCCGTGCGTTACTGTATTACCTCTTGCATCAACCATATAGGATTAGGACACGCAACATCTTTACTAGTTAGTGCTAGGCCTCCGGGTCTGGACACCGACAGTTTCCAACCAAAGTGAGTGATACCCCTCGGCCCCGCTAGCTAACTACTATGTTGGTCCAATCCATGCCAGCTAATGTCTGGCTCCGCCTGCCTATCAAAGTTCTAACCCATTAATCTAAACATAAGTGGTGAAGCTTATATAATAAGAATAATTTGGAAAACGTTGTGTGATTTTTTTAACAAAAAATGGAGAAAATAAAAATAGGAGAGAAAAAAAAATAAAAACATAATTTCAGAACAAAAGTTGATAAAAAAAGTTCAAATCAAAATTTGTGACAAAAAATTGAGAGCAAAAATCCAAAAACACAAAAAAAATTGTAGCAATAGTTGTACTGAAAATTTTTGGAAACAAATCTTTTGATAAAAGTTTGAATAAAAAATTTTTAAAAGAAAATGTTTAGAAATATTATTTGAAAACAAAAAATTAGAACTTAACAGTATGAACAAAAGTTCAAAATAAAAAGAAACATTCATTGCAGAAAACATTGGAAAGAAAAAAGTTGATATTCAAAAGGGATAAAATTTGGAAACAAAATTTTGGAAGAGAAAATTATGATATAAAATTCTATAGAATAAAATTATTGGAGAGAAACTTTTTTTAACAGTTTTGAGCGAAACTTTGGAAGAAAAAAGTTGGAGAACATACTTTATAGATAGAACTAAATAAAGCAGAAAAAGAGAAACTGTTGTTAGAGTCTTGGAGACCGAGAGTGAGAGAGAGAGAAAGAGAGGAGCAGACGGAAGGTGGAATGGGAAAGAAATTAAAAAGGTACTAGGGCCCACCATGTGGGCATGGGGTTATACATGCGTGAGTGAAACCGGTGGCGGGGATGCGTCCGTGATCTATAGGAGGCCCGATGGGCCACGAGCACGATTCGAAAAAGCACGACACTAACACGGCACGGACACGACGCGTCTTTTTTATTTTTATATTTTTGAAAAATATTTTTTACAGAAATATATTTTCAATTTCACAATTTACAGTTTTATACCCCTACCACCCGGCAGGGGGAGGCAGGGACTTATATGTAAATTAAAAAAAAATTATTTGCGCGGAAATCCTTGGCGGGAGCCTGCCGCCCCCCTGCCGCCCGGCAGGGGGGCGGCAGGCTCCCCCATACTGTATAAAAGGCTTCTCTCCCCCCTCCCCCCTCATTTGCTTCCCACGACATCCAGAGAGTGGGAGGGAGAGAGGAGGGGTGAGGGAGGGAGTTGTAACGGTGAAGCCCTACCGGATTTTGGATCCTAACCGCAAGTAATAACTATTTCTCAACTTTCTCGATCTAAATTTTTTGTATGTTTAATTCTATAATTAGTGTATGCAGCAGTAATGATATTTTAGCGATTTAGGTAATGTTTTTAATATAATTTAGGTAGAATTAAGATTAGTTTTTAGAAAAACCAATTAGGTTTACCAACAAATTTTGTGGTATTGATTAGTTGTTTAATACGATAAAAAATTTTGAGAAATAGTCAGAAATTGTAGAAAATGTTAGAAAAGTATATGAAACATTCAGATAAATTGTAGAAAATGCAGAAAAATTTAGAAATATTAGAAAAGATATTTATAAAAATATATTGTAAAAAATTGTAGAAAATGCACGAAAATGATAGAAAAGTTTATGAAAATTTAAGATAAATTGTAGAAAATGCAGAAAAATTTAGAAAATGTTAGAAAAATATATTGTACAAAAATTGTAGGAAATGCAAGAAAATGTTAGAAAAGTTTATGAAAATTTAAGATAAATTGTAGAAAAATGCAGAAAAATTGTAGAAAATGTAGAAAACTTATATTTTTTTGTGTTAGGTATGGCCGAAGATACGCCAGCTCTACTTGACGGAGTCATAGACTCGTCGCACCGGTCCTTCCTTGCAGTGGTTCAGCGCGTGAAACTTAACGTGCTGCGTCCACGTCCACCAGCAGAGTTTATTCCTGTTGACCCACGATGGGTGCCCAGGTGATATGTCGTCGGATTATGTTTCTAAGAATACGTTTGTTTCGTATACGTTTCGTACATAATGTACTTACCTTTGATCATTCTATTTTTCAGGTTGAGTGAGGCTGGTCTTCTTACTATAGGTCGTCTTGCTGAGAGTGGTTCAGTAAAGCTGGACAGGTCCCTACTGACGGCTCTAGTTGATAGATGGAGGCCTGAGACAAACACCTTCCACCTCCCTTGTGGGGAGATGACACCGACCCTACAGGATGTTGCGATGCTGTTGGGTCTTCCTATCAGTGGGGATGCCGTAGGGCCTCGTGTCGCCCCGCCTACGTGGTTGGACGATCTAGAAGAGCGTTTTGCAAATATTGACATCGCGGTTGATGTAGAAGAGCACCCAAAAGCAACAGGCCCTGCCAAGGCATGGATCCTGCAGTTCCAGGTACATACCTTGTTTTGTTACGATTAATGTTAGAGTTATGCTTTTGACTAGTGCAGTTATGGTTTTATTTTATAATTGATCTCGTACTCATAAATGTTCATCTTTTCTATGCAGCCCGACAATTTGGCACATGATGCTGATGAGGATAGCGTCACTCGATCCCTTGAGGCATACCTGTTGTGGTTGTTTGGATACATAATGTTCAACAACTCACACGGGGCCTATGTGGATAGGGTGCTTGTGCCTTACGCACTGGAGATCGCAGAGGCAGCTGTGGAGGAAATGCCTCAATATAGTTGGGGTGCAGCGGTACTTGCAGCCACGTACCGTGGCCTCTGCAAGGCATCGGTGCAAAATAAGCACAATGCAATTCTTACAGGATGTCCGATTCTGCTACAGTTTTGGTCGTACGAGAGGATAGCAATTGGTCGCCCGCTTGTCGACCACTCACCATATGAGCTGCATATGTACGGTGACACCGAGGACGATAGGCCCACCATGGGGACTCTCTGGTACGCTCGTCAGGTACGGAAATGACTGCTACTCGTACTATTCTGTTGGCAATTCTGTTGCTTTATTTCACCCACTTTGTATTTCTTATTTGTACATATTATTATTAATTTTGTGCAGAAGAGGTGGGCCCACGTACAGTCTCGTCGGGCCTATCCTGAATTTGTGGCTGAGTTTGATCAGTTGACACCTGAAGACGTCGTGTGGGAGCCCTACTCCGAGTTGGCTATAAACACTCATGCACCGATCGGGATATCTTCGGTTTGCTTTCAGGACCAGGCCTTTTGGATGACAACTACAGCGTTGGTGTACGACGTTTACATTGAGGCTCACTGCCCGGAAAGAGTCAGGAGACAGTTCGGTCAAAGGCAGTAGTATCCTGTGCCGTCATCATTGGATCGAGTCGAACGCCATGACCACAGTTAACAATTCATATACTATTTCAGTGACTATGCATTGTATAGTTAACTAATCATATTTGACTAAATTGTTTTCAATATTTAGTTTATCGAGGACTGGGCAACCCTTCTCCAACATGTGGGTGACAAGGGTGCAGCCTTGGGTCGATGGCTGGGACCAGGCAGAGGAGAACGTGGCGCTTGCGACCCCTGCACACACGGAGGCTTTGTACAGGGCGTACCTGAGCTGGTACCAGCCTCAGACTCGTTGTCGCTTGATATATGCTGACATGCAACCACAGCCGCATGTTGCGACAGCACAGGATGACTACGCACGACATAGGATTGAAATGTCTTTCTTTGCATTTTGAAATGTGCAGGTTGATGGACGTAGATGCCAGGGCGAATTTGATGAGGATTCGAGCGGGATCTATGATGGATAGGAATGAGCAAGAGTCGGCCTGGACCCGAGTTTCACAAAGAGCCCATTCCATGCTTGAAGCCTTTGGTAGCCGGACATCGTACGATGACTCGTACGGTTCGTCTCAAGCCTCGACCTCATTTCCTTGTGGTCCCACACAGCAGCAGTCTTCCCAAGCACCTTATTGGTCTCAGCAGCATTATCCAGATACGTGAGGATACTTACTAACTTCCTACTTTGAAGCCAACAATTAATTCTCAGTCCATACAGGTGATGCACACCCACCTTACCAACCTCACAGAGGGACTCAGTTTAGTACCATGGCACCAGCTGCAGGGATGTCATTTCAACCAACTCAGGCACCACCACGACCTTTCGGTAGACATATAGTCAATATCTTAATTTCAATTAATTGTGGTATGAAGTCTAATTCCTTTTGTATTTACATATAGGATCACAACAGTTATATGATGATGGACCTTCTTCGTATTATCCTATGGCGACAACAGAAGGAACGCAAGGTAAATACCTAATATGTAGCCCAAATTTATCATGTGCTTCTTATTTCTATGAATATTTTAAATAATTTGAACGGTTTACAGGATCGCACCACCAGCTTCCTGATATGGGTCATTCTTCGTATCCACCACCACCAGGTACGTATGATGAATATGTACCCAAATATATGACTTATAAGACGATGATTAAGATATCTTAATTGCTACTGTATAGGGCCCACACAGGATACCTTTGAGGCAAACTTCGAAGATTGGAGTCGGTTATTTTCTACATCTAACCAGCAGGCCAATCCTACCTTCCAGACACCTATGGCCACCGGACGTCCAGGTAGAGACGTAGGGCCTCCAGAGCGGCACACCTACTCTACAGACCACGTCCACGCTCAGCGTAAAAGAGGTCGACATGGCCGGGGTGGTTAGGAGGTGCTTCTAGCTGTTTCCGTATTTTTGTTATGGACATGTCGTCATGTTATACTTATTTCGTTCTCATGCATCACCTATTTCGTTCTCATTTGCGTATGTATATGAATTGCTAACTTATACTTTTCATATTCATATACTTTACTAATGCTTTTTATTTGTATCCAAAATATCTAAAACCACATCTAATGGCCCATTCTGCGGGGAGGGGAGCCTGTCGCCCCCTGCCGGGCGGCAGGCCCCCTGCCGCCCAGTGGAGTGGCAGCAGGGGGCCTGCCGCCCGGCAGAGGGGCGGCAGGCTCCCGCAAAGGGCCTCCGCGCAAATAAATTTTTTTTATTTACATATAAGTCCCTGACGCCCCCTGCCAGGCGGTAGGGGTATAAAACTGTAAATTGTAAAATTGAAAATATATTTCTGTAAAAAATGTTTTTCAAAAATATAAAAATAAAAAAGACGCCGGGCACGACACCATAGTGCCAGTGCCGGTACGAGGCACAGTTTATATAGTGCCTGGGCTGTAGGTCCGCCCCACGGCACTAGCACGGGCACGGCACGAATAATGGGCTGGCACGATGCCGGCCCGATTCGTTTCCATCTTTGGATTGTTTTGGATGAATCATCACCATTGGATCACAAGAAGCTAGCATATATAAAGGGCAAACCCTATCTTTTACTGTCTTGCTGCCGCCACCGCATCACTCCCTATCTCCCGTCCGTTTCCCGTTCCTCACGTCTCTCTCTCTCTCTCTCTCTGTAGCAGCGTCGGCGGTGCGGGCGTACGAGGCAGTGCGCATCAGCGTGCCTGGACTGCAGCGACGACGAAGTGAGCTCGCGCGTCCAGGCGCGTGCCCACGGCGGCGGCGGCGCATCCTTGTGGAGACACGGCTGCGGTCGACGGCGTCCCGCCATGGCGACGGGCCGGCACGGCCCCGACGAGCCGCCGTGCCCATCGGCACGGCACGGCATAGTGCCGTGCCTGGGCCGGGATGCCGGCACGGCGGCACTACGCGGCACGGCACGGCAGCGCCGCCGTGCCCCGCCGTGCCGGGCCTCGCCGTGCTCGGGCCGTGTCGTGCCCGGGCGGTCTGTTTGGCCACCTATACCGTGATTGATCGTGAGTCGTGTAACCTGCGGTCGACTGCAGAATTAGGATTCTCCCGCTGCACTCCTCGCGCTGGTGGCCACACAAACAGGCGAGGGCACACTCCTCCCCGGTAGCGGCCACGCCCAGCAGCATGCTTCCTTGGCACAAGCTGCGCGCTAGGGACTGGTGTGGTACTAACCCTACTATTCGCAACTAAAATCGACTTGTAGAGACGGGTAATGATACTGCTGGGTCTCAGTCGGTGAGGAGTACGTAGAGGAGAGACTAGCAGTAGATGGGATTGACGATTGGAGCGAGTAGGATAGCGAGGAACTAGTGGAGACGAGGGCAGATCGCAGCGAGGAACTAGTGGAGACGAGGGCAGATCGCCGGCGGCAGAGGAACCTCTCCTTGCCACAGTCGAACAGACCTCACCCCCCACGGGAGAGTCTATTCCTTTGATAACTTTTCAAGTCTGATTACACGAGCCTTTATAGATTAAGCTATTCCAAAAGCTAACAAACTCTCACAAAAGGAAATAAAGAAACTAATCTATTTCTTTCCTAATTTTCTGCCGCCGATTTACGACGGTGATAAACCTTACCGACAAATGCGTCAGTAACATTACCCCCCTCACCGAGAAACAGCGCGTCCTCGAGCTGAAACGTAGGATACGTAGCGACGAAAGAAGGCAGGGACTCCCAAGTAGCTTCTGCAGGATCTGAACCAGTCCAGTGAATCAATAACTCCCACACGCCCCGATTGAGAGGTGCACGAATGACATGCTGCGGTGTAGGTACCACTCATCCACGGACAATGCCCGGCAGCTGCACCAATTTTGTCGGAGGAGTACCCACAAATTTCTTCAAAAGCCCCACATGAAAGACATCATGAATCTTCACATTATTCGGAAGGCGGAGTCGATAAGCCACAGCCCCAACCCGGGCAACAACCTGAAAAGGCCCATAGAAACGAGGAGCAAGCTTGGACGGATTGGAAGGAGTTATACCGGAGGCCAAGCAATGATGCAACCGTAACCAAGCCCACTCGCCCACAGCAAACTCGAACTCACGCCGAGATTGATCATGAGTAACTTTCATCACATGTTGAGCTAGCTGTAAACGGTCACGAATCTCAGCCAGAAATTCATCCCGGTCTTTGAGCTGTCGATCTCCTGCAGCAACGCGGGCTGACCCAGGCTTGTACTGAATTAATGATGGAGGGTCACGGCCATAAACAACCTTAAAGGGAGTGGCCTTAAGAGATGTCTGATATGGAGTGTTGAAGCAATATTCTGCCCAAGGAAGCTGTTGGAGCCAAGAACGCGGATGATGCCCCACTAAGCATCGCAAATACATAACAATAATGCAATTCGTGACCTCAGACTGACCGTCCGTTTGAGGATGAAATGCTGAACTCAAATGAAGCTTCATACCCGCCAACTGAAACAGTTCTGACCAAAAATTACTAGTGAAAATCGGGTCGCGATCACTTACAATAGAACACGGAAAACCATGGAGCCGCACAATATTGTCGAAGAAGGCCCTTGCAACTGAATTTGCTGAATAAGGATGACTTAGCGCAATAAAGTGAGCAAACTTAGAAAATGGTCAACAACGGTGAGAATAACAAAACCAGATCCAGAAGCATCACAATCAATAACAAATTGGCGCAAGAAGTCCGGTAACTACAAGAGGGGAGCGGTGACCAACGCGCGCTTGAGATCCAAGAACGCACGCTCGGCCTCAATGGACCAAGAGAATGCCTCGAGTTTTAGCAACGCTGTAAGTAGGCCAGCCACTGCACCATAGGAAGCGATAAACTTGCGATAATATCCGGCGAGGCCTAGAAATCTAAGAAGGGCACGTACTATACGCGGCCGCGGCTAAGCCTCCACAGCCACGACCTTGCTGGGATCCATGGAGACTCCCTGCTCCGATATAATATGTCCCAAATATCAGACCGAGGTGGCACCAAAAAAACATTTGGAGTGCTTAACCCGAAGTTGATGCTGCCTAAGAAGCTGAAATACTGCTTTGACATGTTTGACATGGTCAAACCAAGAGGAACTGTAAATAAGAATATCATCAAAAAATAACAGCACAAAACAGCGAAGGAAGGATCCCAAGACTTCATTCATAAGAGCCTGAAAGGTTGCTGGGGCATTGGTCAATCCAAACGGCATGACTAGAAACTCAAAAAGGCCTTGGTGTGTACGGAAGGCCGTCTTCAGAATATCATCCACATGCATCTGGACCTGATGATAGCTACTGCATAAATCTATTTTAGTGAAAATTTTTGCCCCTTTTAACTCATCTAATAGATCATCCACCACTGGAATTGGAAACTTGTCTTTCACGGTGTGATCATTCAAAGCACGATAATCCACACAGAAGCGCCAACTGCCATCTGCCTTTTTGACCAGCAATACCGGGGAAGAAAATGGGGAGGTTGATGGCCGAATAATACCTTGCGCCAACATATCAGCACATTGCTTCTCTAATTCATCCTTGAGAAGCTGCAGGTAATGATAAGGGCCAACAGCAACAGGAACTGTATCAGGCAATAAGTAGATCTTGTGATCATGACGGCGTGGAGGAGGTAACCCGCGTGGTTCTATAAAAATATCTGCAAACTCCGATAATAAAACCTCCATGAGATCCTCAGCTGCTGCTGCTGCTGCTGTGCCCATTGCTCTATCTGCGGCTTGGCCCCAATGCTGTGCCAACCGATTGGCCGGCCATCCCTCCGAAATGCCATCCACGACACACCAAAGTCAAAACTGACTGGTCCTAAGGTTTTGAGCCATTTGACTCCTAGGAGAAGATCGAAACCATCGAGGCTCAAGGTGAGCCATTTGACTCCTAGGACAAGATCGAAACCATCGAGGCTCAAGGCGAAGCAATCAATCACAAATGTCTCTTGGCCAATGTGAACCGGAGTGGCACGGCAGACCCACGGGCTCATGGCCCATTCTCCATTGACTATCTTGACAGATAGCCTCGGCCGTGTTGGGTATATTAACGATGCAAAATTAATCCGCAAGCGCGCGGACACCGTCGTAGCTTTCACCCATGAGTATTCAAGGGTATCGTATCCACAGGGAATGTGTGTGCACTCACTCCTAACTCAGTCGGTCCAAGGACACACAAAGATTAAGTGGCAAGGCTGGAGAGGATTCTTGCAGTAGCACTAAAGATGAGTTAAAGGTCGATCTCTCGGGTAAGACTCGCTTCGGGCACCGGCTTACCCCTGAAATGGTCAGGAGACTCCGGCCAACGGCTCTACGCTATATCCGAACGTGGAGGGCTACTAAGGACCAACAGGGTTGTCACCACCTGCGGCCTACCTCACAGACCGTGGGATATAAGGCAAACGAAGGTAACCCTTAGCCTAGACACCACGTCTATGCTACTGATTACTACTGCAGTCTAACTACGTCTGATATCCCGTAGCAAACTACAACACTCCGTATAAATACGGAGCGACGAACCCACGAGTAAGAGAACTGATCTCACCCATATGAAAGTACTATGCAATACAAGAATCATAAATACTAACTTACTCATAACAGAGGAAGTCAGCATCTGTAGAGGTACAAGTTGGAGAAGAGCGCCGACAGGCCGACGCTCCTCCGAACTACTCCTCACGCCCCTACTACTCTAAGCACTAGCCTAGGCAGCACCTCGCCTTTGCAATGGAGCACAAGATCTACATGATGGTCGTGTGTTGAATGGGGTGCTCTCCTCCTCCTTATGTAGCCTCTCTAAAGGTGGATCCGCGGTTAGACTTGCGAGGTGGTACTATGCACATCCGGAATAGATGTAGGGGAGCCGTGGGAATTTGCAGCAGAAAGATGGGCCTGATTTGGCCAACTAGTGGGTCGGGCAACCCAGGGGGTCGGCCGAGCCCAAGTGGCACTCCCATGGGCCTGCTTTCCTCTGGTCAACTAATAGGTGGGCCCTAGTCTTGATCCTTGGGTGCATCTTGCTTGGCACGCCCATTTCGTCTGGTTTGTGGGCTCTTCTTCTAAGTGAAACACATGTGCAAGATATTCTGTGCATTTCTTCTGTGTTCACTTGTGTTTTTGTCGTTTTACAGATGTGGGTGCCTGCAAATGATAATTCACCAAAACTCGTAGAATTCGATTAGTCATAAGCCCCATAACTAAGTTTGGTGATTATTAAACATGAAACGCTGCAGGAGTTGACGGCTGATTTTAGGACTTAACAGCCGTCAACAACACCCCCACACTTAGCCTTTGCTCGTACTCGAGTGAAGGAGAAAGGACAAAGTTGGATGCCACTCCTTGGATGTAACCTGCATACAAGTTATTCCAAGCTTCCTCTAGTCCTGTGAACTTTGAAGTGGCTACCATGCTTTCTTAGGTAATTGAAGAATGGAACGATGCAGACTTCAGGTTCCTAGCTCTTCTTGCTTAGAAACTTGGGTTTTATATTTTGAAACAAAAGAATAGTCTTGCTCCTCAAATTGTTCTCTTGAATCACTCGTTTTGTTTCGGATCCTCACCAAGGAAAAGTTGCTGCCTTCTTTTCTCCTATCATCTAATCAGGCTTATGTGGAGCTCAGGGTAGGAGTAGAGAGGCATGCTGGCTTTGCTTTTGTTGCTAAGTTAAAAACAAGATCCAAGCATAAACGAGTCATACAATCTGATCAAGATGTGCAAGTGTGTGGGAATATTTGTTTTTGTGTGTGGAGGATGGATGAACTCCTTTGCATGATCCATCTCTCTTCTTTATTTTCCATGGATGTGGTCTATCTTTCTCTTTTTTTTTCTTTTTGACATGCCTTGTGGGCATGTGGCATACCTTCTTTGGGTATGCATCTTTCTTTTTTTTATCTTTTTTTTTCTAACATGCCTTTTGAGCATGTGGCATACCTTCTTTGGGTATGCATCTTTTATTTCCTTTTTGCATAGCCCACATCCTTGATGGTCACTTTAGAGAGAAAGAGTCATGGTATGTCATGGAGTTTTATTTTGTGGGCGAAAGATAATGTTTGCTATCTTCTAGTGTAGAAGAGTAGCATGTGAGTGGACGTGTACGTGATCTTGATCATGAGAGTATGACAAGTCTCTAACAAGGGTCAAAGAATTTGACCAAACTCAAAGCAAAGTCAAACTACATATGAAGGTTTGAGCATGAACATCTAACTTTGGCTTTGGTAGGATTTCATTAATTTAAGGAGACAAGCTATTGATGATTTTTTTTTTTTGAAAAGAAATCCCAAGTACTTTGCAAAGAAGAGCATGGTTCCATTCATCCAATCATATCAGATTAGTCAATTACTTAGATAGCATGGGGTCCCTATGAGGATATATGTTCACAAGAACTTGAAAGAATGCAATGAATAAAGAGTATGCAAGTTTATTCATGGAAGCGCATGGAGTGCACATGGTGAATTGGCATGATTCATTGAGTTTAAATTTAGTGATCAACAAAGAAAATCATTAAACTCAAGAAGTTAGGGAGGAGTTTGAGGGTAGGGTTGTGCAAACCATCGTTGGAAGAGGAAGAAGAGGGAACTGAGGGAAATCAGAGGATGTTTGATTGAACCAGAGGTTCGGCCATCATTCTCTGGATTCCATCTGTCCTGATCTTCAGCATGTTGGACCGTCGATGATGTGCAACATGTTGGGGGAGAGATCACGAAAGATTTTGCAATTGGTAATTTTGAGAGATCTCCCCCACACTTATTCTTGTACCTGTTTATATTTAAAAGAAAAACAAAGGTGGAAACAAAAATGACTCTTCCAGTTTTGAACACCGGGGAGTCTAAACTTTATTCAAATAAAAAGTGAGAAGTGCTTGAAGCACCCGTTTTTTTTTTGAGAATCCGGGCTATCTCCCGGCAATGCTTGGTTTAGGGTCCCAAGCTCGACCATGTGGGTTCATCCTACAGCTACCATGGTGATGTAGTTCCCAGCTTCATCACCATTTATTGATTGATCATCGTTCAAGCTGCATGGTTAGTGCACAAATACAACTACGAGCACTGCAAAGATATTATGATAAGCAAAACCAAATACAACCATCGTAAAGGGCGTTAACCCTGAGATGATCGTAAGACTCACAACGACTTGGCACAAAAGACCACGGAGATGTCAAGGATGAGCATGATCTTTGTGATGAAACTTCATGCTCATGGAGTGAGTGGCTTGATCTCCGGATAGAGAAACGCAGGAATGTTCATGGCCCCATAGTGAAAGAGGATGTGTAACTCTATGGGCCAAATAAACAATTCCGAGTTTGGGTCATGAGGGAAATGAATTTCTTTCAACTCATCCCCTCCTTAGGTAGGAAGCTTTGCATTTCATCAAAGATGAACATGGTGGCAAAGCAATCCATTCTAAGCTTCCAATAGAAGTTCATTTGATAGGAAGGGTGAACATAACTTCTATTGGGCATCAATCAAAATCAAGGATTTAGAAATGAACTTTGATTCACTTGATTTGATTGGCATCGATCGATAATCGAGGATATGAATGTGAATTTATTTCACTCGATTCGATCGGTAAGGCGTGAGGGTGAATCTCGTAGCAGGATGAGGAACTAAGTCCAGAGGATGGCTCTAAAGACTCACCCCACAGGGACGGAAGGTGTGTACGAGGATAACCTTCCAAGGGTAGCGGGGGTAGAGGTAGAGATAAGAAAAGCGAAAAGATACGAGAGTAGAATGGGTAGCAGGGGCGAAGGTAGAGCTAAAGAAAAAGAAAACAGATTTTTTTTTTGAAAACATATGAGGGCCATCTAGGTTCGAAGTCAGAACAGCAACCGTTCCCCGGCAATGGCGCCAGAAAGCTTGTTGGGTATTTTAACGATGTGAAATTAATCCGTAAGCGCACGGATACCGTCATAGCTTTCACCTGTGAGTATTCAAGGGTATCGTATCCACAGGGAACGTGTGTGCACTAACTCCTAACTCAGTCGGTCCAAGGACACACCAAGATTAAGTGGCAAGGCTGGAGAGGATTCCAGCGGTAGCACTAAAGATGAGTTAAAGGTCGATCTCTCGGGTAAGACTCGCTTCAGGCACCAGCTTACCCTTGAAATTGTCAGGAGACTCCGGCCAACGGCTCTACGCTATATCCGAACGTGGAGGGCTACTAAGGACCAACAGGGCTGTCACCACCTGCGGCCTACCTCACAAACCGTGGGATATAAGGCAAACAAAGGTAACCCTTAGCTTAGACACCACGTCTATGCTACTGATTACTACTGCAATCTAACTACGTCTGATATCCTGTACCAAACTACAGCACTCCGTATAAATACGGAGTGACGAACCCGCAAGTAAGAGAACTGATCTCACCCATATGAAAGTACTATGCAATACAAGAATCATAAATACTAACTTACTCATAACAGAGGAAGTCAGCATCCGTAGAGGTACAAGGTTGAGAAGAGCGCCAACAGGCCGGCGCCCCTCCGAACTACTCCTCACGCTCCTGCTACTCTAAGCACTAGCCTTGGCAGCACCTCGCCTTTGCAATGGAGCACAAGATCTACATGATGGTTGTGTGTTGAATGGGATGCTCTCCTCCTCCTTATGTAGCCTCTCCAAAGGTGGATCCGCGGTTAGACTTGCGAGGTGGTACTATGCACATCCGGAATAGATGTAGGGGAGCCGTGGGAATTTGCAGTAGAAAGATGGGCCTGATTTGGCCCACTAGTGGGTCGGGCGACCCAGGGGGTCGGCCGAGCCCAAGTGGCGCTCCCCTGGGCCTACCTTCCTCTGATCAACTGATAGGTGGGCCCTGGTCTTAATCCTTGGGTGCATCTTGCTTGGCACGTCCATTTCGTCTGGTTTGTGGGCCCTTCTTCTAAGTGAAACACAGGTGCAAGATATTCTGTGCATTTCTTCTGTGTTCACTTGTGTTTTCCTCGTTTTATAGATGTGGGTGCCTGCAAATGATAATTTACCAAAACTCGTGGAATTCGATTAGTCATAAGCCCCATAACTAAGTTTGGTGATTATTAAACATGAAATGCTATAGGAGTTGACGGCTGATTTTAGGACTTAACAACCGTCAACAGGCCGCCGGGTGATGTGCAGTCCCAAATTCCGGGCTAGCTCATCATGAATGAATGTGTGGGTCGAGCCTGTGTCAACTAGAGCCTGCAGGGTCATACCATTGATAACAACATACAACCGCAGAGTATCCTCTGTGTTAATTCCAGTGATGGCTGCCAAAGAAATTCCGATATCATCCTCTGTAGGTAAACTGTCATCATCTGGGTCCATGGCCAGCAAAAAAACCCCTTTTGTGGCGCACTTGTGATCCTTGGAAAAAAATTTCGGGCAAAAATAGCACTGCACGTTGGCCCTCTTCTTGGAAATTTCTTTCGGACACAAACAGCGAAAGCGGGGCTTCGCCGTCTCTATCTTGGCCGGCTCACTGGTCGGGCTGGAAGCTGCAGAAATGCCCGGCGTGGCGAGCTGCTTGGTTAGAAAGCCGACTTCGATGGCGGAACCATGCTTGCTGACCGCCGCTCGTAGGCCCGAGCGAGGCTCATGGCTGACTGGAGACTTGTGGGTCGCTGCATCTCAACGTCGGAGCTCAGCAGTTGCCCCAGTCCTGAAGTGAAGAGATCAATCTGGTGCTATGGGGTGAGATCATCACAGCGACACAGGAGCGCCAAAAAACATCGCTGGTATTCCTCCATGGACGAAGTCCTCTTCAACTCCTTCAATTCACCTAGGAAATTGGAGAGGATTGGCGGCTCGAAGCACAAGTTCAAGTGCTCGGCGAACCGCGCCCATGAGATCATGCCGTAGTCGCGTTCCAACTGGAAGTACCATTCGGACACCACCCCGTCCAGATGCAAGGACGCTGTCCATACTTTCTCCTCCTCCATGGTGCTGGCACCACGGAAGAAGAGATCACACTTGTTCAGCCATGTGAGTGGATCAGATTCTCCATCGTAGCGAGGAAGGAGAGCTTGGGTGGTCGTGGGCGGCGTCAGCCATCATCGCCACCCTGCTGGTAGAAGCCGTCGCCACCGCCACGAAAGTCACGGCGATCTCGCTGGTCATGGCGAAAGCCGCCGCCAAACCAGTCACCGCCGTAGCCGCTATCACCTCCGCCACCGCCGCCGCCACCATACACACGGTCGTCCCGCTGGTCGTGGGGGTACTCACCATATCCACCACCACTGAAGCCGCCACCAAAATTGCCATGGCCAAACCCGCCGCCGTAGTGCCCTCCATATCCACTGCCACCAGAGCCGCCGCCAAAATCCCTGCCGCTGCCGCGCTCGTGCCGCGGTGGTTCCTCCAGGAAGCCGTCATCGAGATCTTCGCCAGGCTGGAACTTCTCCGTGCGAGTGATGCGCTGGTCATGGGTGTCCAGTCAGTTGTTGATGGTGGCGACTTGGCTGAGCATGCGATCTAGTTTGGCGCCAAGGTCCCGCATGTTGGCTCCCAGCTTGCGAAGCGTGGGCTCGGGATCCTGGGGCCGGTCATGGTCACCGACGACAGTGACGATGCCCCTGCCACTGTCTCTGATACCAAATTGATACCGCTGGGTCTCAATCGGTGAGGAGTACGTAGAGGAGAGACTAGCAGTAGATGGGATTGACAATTGGAGCGAGTAGGATAGTGAGGAACTGGTGGAGACAATGGCAAATCACTGGCGATAGAGGAACCTCTCCTCGCCATGATCGAACAGACCTCGCCGACCACGGGAGAGTCTATTCCTTTGATAACTTTTCAAGTCTAATTACACGAGCCTTTATAGATTAGGCTATTCCAAAAGCTAACAAACTCTCACAAAAGGAAATAAAGAAACTAATGTGTGTAAAACAGCAACCAATAGCTAAGATCGACTTGTAGTGGCATTTTCCAGAGAGCATGTCATGCAGAAACAAAGGAAAACAGTTTCCTGGTTAAACCATCACTATGGAAAACAACAGGTCGATGCATTAGAAAGAAGCTGTGATAGTGGAAGCAGAGAAGACCCACTAGAAGGTTGAACCCACTGGTGTCGGTTCATACCGTCAGTGCAATGCCACGTCAGCAGAAGAGGCTGTCAGAAGTTCAACAGCTAGTTCAGACTGTGTGTGTCCGGTTAAACCTACACTTGTGACCGGTTGAACAGACACTTCGTGCAAGTTTGGCCTAGCAACTACCAACGACTACTTGGAGTTCGTGGGCTATATATATGCCTCACCTTAGGTCATTTGAGGTTGCTGGAGTCCAGAGAAACCACACACATTGAAGAATGTCTCCAAGCCATCCAAGAGCCAATTCATCAAATCCTTATGTTTAGCACAAGTTTTGTGAGTGAGAGTGCGAGGTTAGGTGCTGCTTCCTTGTGCACTGGTTCTAGAGTGAACTACAGTTGTATCTCAATATGCTAGCCCCTTGGAGCTTTGGTGGCCCTCCGGCTACGTCTTCAACCCTAAGACTTGATGTGGAGCGGTGTCGACGGGCTTTGTGCGGGGGACGTGTGGAGACCCCCATCATTCATGGAGAAACTCCCTAGTGGAATGTGGGATCAAGGTGACCGGGAACTTGGCGTGAGCCTTGGTGGCCTAGTCTAGCTTTGTGGCAATTCAAGATGTCCCCAGAAGAGACTTGATTTCCGAAAAGCAACACTCTCAATTGGGTGCTCCAACTACATAGACTAGTGGCGGCTTAGTGTCTAAAGATACCACGAGGTAAATTTTTGTGTCGAGAGTTTGCTTCCTCTCACCCCCTCTATATTTTCATATTTCATACTTGCAACTAGTGTGACTTTACATTCTTAGTGTAATATCTTATTAGGATTGACTATAGGTTGCAAAACTCTTTTGGGATGAGAATTTCACACTAGAAGGACCATATTTGCACACATAGTGTCGGTTCCGGAAACGGCAGACTACTAATCTACTCACTTATGTGTTGCCGTGCATCAGATTGGAATGGTCTAGCACATAATGACTCAGGATTTATACTAGTTCAGACTTAAATGCCCTACGTCCAGTGGGGTGGAGGCTGATCGCGTTGCTCGAGCAAGCTTGCGAGTGAGCAAGAGTCTGTCTATCTGTTACTTGGAATGTTGTTCCATCCTCTATCTACGATGAGGGCCTCCCATTTTATAGTTCAAGTGGGAGCCTTCTTAGAGAATGGTTATTGTGGTGTCTAACTGATGTCTATGGTCAGCCTTGTCGGTTGGGGCTTCCTTTCCTTCCAGTCAGGGTTGTCGTCGTCGCCAGCTGAGCGGATAGGCGACCCCTAAGCAGTCCTTCCTTGACAAGCTTTCGTCTCTATCCATCCCTCCTCTTTAGCTGGGGAGTACGGATGACCTCGGGCTGGCCCTGTTTCACCAGTCGAGGCGGATTTTCTGCTGGTGGGTGGATCGCGGCGCCTCGTCGAGGGCCTTATCCTTCCACAACATGATGCAAGGCAGTGTGCGTGTATGGGGGTAGGAACTGACAGCCCCTCTTGTCACCCATCCTCGAGGACGGGCAAGCAGTGGCGGATCCAGAAAAAATTTTAGGAGAGGCTGAAAAACACGCTACAACAACTTGTAGCTCCATTAAGACACCCCACAAAAGAGAAATATAATTGTTTGAAGCAATATGATATTGAAACATCAATGACGGATGAAAATTTAAAAATACATCATGAAAAAATAAAAATGCAGTTTATCCATACCGAAAAGCCAAAGTACGAGACTAATAGACGACGGGCGTGACGGTGACACCCATTATTCATCCGAAGAAGCAATCTACAGAAATAGATACAATTGATTAGTCAAACATATATGAACCTTCAAATTATGAATTTAGAATAGAACAGAGCGTACCATCAATTTTTTAGGCATTAACATACGACGGTTCTTCATCTCTTCAAACCTTTTTTTGATCTTTTCATTTTCAATCTTTCTAAATATCTCCTTCTCATTATAGCATATCATCAAGTCATTGAACCATTCATCACCCATTTTACTACGCAAATCTGTCTTTATAAGGGACATGGCTGAAAATATCCTCTCTACTGAAGCAGTTGCCACTGGTAGTATCAAGGTTAGCTCAATGAGACGATAAACCAATTGATAAGATGTGTTCATCGTAGTCTTGACCATAATTTCAGCAACTTTTCCAAGTTCAGAACATCCAAGGAACTCTTGAGTTCTTCTAGCACGGTTGACGAAGGATTTAAGTTGATTTGGCAAAAGAGCAAGCTCACCAATATCAAAATCCTCAGCATAAATTTCAGCAAGTCTCATAAGTTTATCCACATTGAAATTAGAGAAGGAGTTCCTTGGGTTAAAACAAGCCATACATACTAATAACTCTGAACTGATTTCACTAAATCGATGGTTCAACTCAGTCAAGATGGCATCAATGGCGACAAGAAAAATCTCAACATGATAGTAATGCATGTTTGTTACCTTTTGCTTCCTACGTCTAGATGTCCCTCTGATATTTATTTCCTCATCCATATCCGGCACTTCAATCTCATTCTTCTCACAGAAAGTTTTCACTTTTTTGAGTAATGGCTCCCATCCATTTTCTCTTATATCCTGCAAGCTATCTTTCACATCCGTTATCAAATGCATAGCTTCAACTATGTCTTGGTCTTTCCTTTGCAAAGCGCGTGACAAAATATCTGTCATGCCCAACAATTCTATCATCAAATGCATGATGAACACAAAATCAAAGCTCTCCATTTTTCCAATTAAACCTAAAGCTCCTCCAGTACATGCTGGTTTAACAGAATCTTTCTTGACTATCTCAAGGACATCTATGATAGCCTCCCACATCACCAAAATGCGAAGCAAAGTTTTAAGATGTGAACCCCATCTGGTGTCTCCAGGTATAGCTAGACCACTTTCCTGGTTTAAACCTCTTCCGGTCATAATCTCACCATTCTCAATCTTTTCTAGCAACACATCATGATGCTTTGCAAGCAAAACATCCTTTCTCATACAAGATGCACCCACAGTGTTGACTATTAAGGGAACATAATTAAAGAAATCTGCAATATGTGCACTAGAAGTTGAGACAAACAACCACTAGTTGCAATTGATGGGCAAAACAATGCACATAGAAAGCATAAGTATTCTCATCACGAATCAATTTCTGCACCCCATTAAATTCACCTCTCATATTAGAAGCTCCATCATACCCTTGCCCACGAAGCATAGAGATTGATAACTTACGACTTGAAAGCATACGGACCAAAGCCTCTTTCAATGCAATAGCTGTACAACTCTCAACATGCTGAAGTCCAAGAAATCTCTCCATCACTTTCCCTTCATCATTCACAAACCTGCATGCCATATTTCATCGTGTGTTAGTAAAACTATAGAAATAGAGGTAATAACGTAAGCAAGAAAATGCAACTACTAATCTTAGAATCACTGCCATTTGCTCCTTTATTGATACATCTCGAGACTCATCAATAAGCACTGAGAATTTTCTACCACGAATCTCATCCATAATGACACTCATGACTTCCTCTGCACAAGCTTTTGTAAGATCTTCCGTAAATATACTCTTTATTGTGACTTGACATTAGCAAATATATTTACGAAACGTATTATTTGACCGTAGATTTTTGTGTGCAATGGACACCATTAATTTTATTCTCAGAATAAATTAATTATGGTTTCATTAAAAATAATATATTATTTAACCACCATTACAACAGCAACATATTAAGCAAAGTAGATGAACATCAATAATTCTTAAATTTTATAAATATAAATTATTGATGGTGACCCGGTTGTTGCCTTTCAACTATGTACATTTTTTTATTAGTTCAAATGCAAATAAATTTTAGAATTACACCATTAGCATCACCCAAATACTGAAGTCAATAAGAGACCCTGAAACCTTAGGTTTCTTCTGTGCTTCTGCTCATGTATTCAACAATGCTCATGTTTGCTCCTAAAAGATATCAATAGTTTGTATCAATGTATTAGCTTTTTTAGTTTAACAGTGCTTATAATCAAACATATCGAAAACAGTGAGGGTGAATTTTTTAATATTAAATATCAAATTGAATAGTTTTAATTAAAATTAAATCACTATAAAAAATAATTAATGTATAATTAATGTAAAGACATAACATTAGTTTCTAAACAGCGAGGGTTTTTATCCTGGCCAAATACATTCCATGTAGGCGCAACACAAAAATCAATGGTCAAATAATACTTAATAATTTGTGCTAATGTGAATATACTCCTTATTGAGACTTTACGTTAGTTACATTGTTGTGTAATGTTTGGACTGTGAATGCACCTATTTGCCAAGTTATTGCATTAAGTTGGACATTTTACAAGTTGTTGGACCGATCTGCACCCACCTATCAAGTTATTGCACTAAATTGAATATTTTACAAGTTGTTGGACCAATTTGCACCCACCTGCCAAGTTGTTGTATGATAGGTGTAATTTACTCTATAACCAACCACAAAAGGATCCTATCGTGGATAACTTTACCAAACGGTGAGATTTTTATTTAGAAAGTCGGTGACTCCATCAATAAGAAACAAACCAACGAACTTTTCTGTCCAAGGATCTGACTGAAGTGTCAAAGGCTGGCTGTGGACAGGCTAATGCAGCCATTTCTGATGTATTTTGTGCTGTTATACTTATAACCATAACCAAATGGAAACAACCATCTATTTCAGCGTGTAACGGTATGGAATCACAATAATACTACTTTTTATATGTGTCTACTGATGCAATCTATAATTTAAAAAGACGTTGCAGTCTAGATCTATGTCCTGATCATACCATTTTTAGAACATTGTGTGGTAATCTTGACTTCTGAATCCTCGTACTATTATTCATTTAAAATCTATCACCCTTTTGTTGAACCTTCTTTGCCGAGGAGATACCAAGGCATTATACCAAGGCCATTATTTATCTATGCTGCAAATTGCCTAAACATGTTCAACAGAATAACAATTTCAAGCAAAAATTCATTCTTACTTTAGCGTTTCATATTATGAATATTTTCCCTATTTTCTTAATATTTCATTTGAAAGAAAAAAAATTCGTAGTAAGTCTGATTCAATATGCACTGATCCACAAATGAAGGATTGCATTGTCTGCTGCTTTTCACGAAACGTCACCCAACGAGTCGTCATCCAAGGATAGAATAAACCGAAGCAGCCCTCCTATACTTGGATGCCGTGACTAATTCCCAAACTCTCGACCGATCATGGCATCATGCAGCGCGCACGTGCTATCGTCCATTGCGGCGCGCGGGGGCCGGACGTCGCACTCGATACAGCTAGCAGCATGCATGGTGCGTGCATCCAGCTCCAGCCCACCAGCCCCCTCACCCGGTCACTCATCGCCGACGACCTTAATTTTCGCCTTGACCGGACTTCGAGGTATGTGGCTATCCTCCTGTACTCCCGTTCTGTTGTGAAGTCGAATTGTCTAACTAATGTTAGAATAATGTTGCCTGAGGAAACAAAGAACAAGAGAATCAGTCATACGACATCGCTACTTGATCTGAACAGGCCGTGATGTCATCTTCGCTGTAGCTAGGCCCTTCAAAACATATAGAGCCGGTCCTGCTTCTTCAGAAACTACATCGATCAAGTGGTTATTACTTGGGTGCGTCAGTGTCTAGTAGCTAGTGTGAACATTTGGCTACCTATAAAAATAAACAAAATTGCTCTTCCAAAAGAACTGGGGACCCACCATTTTCTCGTTCTTGCAATCAGTAGTCAAAGGGTAAATGCACTGAGCTTGATCCAGTTCCTGACTGTGGTTGCTTCTTCCAGCAGTGTGCTCTCTTTTTAGATGACCGATAATGTGTGAAGCAACAAAGCATAATGCTTGGAAACCATGCATCAAAAGGTGGCGCCATGATACACATTTTGCTGAAGAAAAGGAATGTTCATTCACCATTTCACATACAACAGGGGCCGGTTTGTCTAGATGCAGACTCTTATGAGAAGTTCATACAGTACCGCGCAAGTGTTTGTGTTTGACTATTAATTCCCAATGACAGATCAGGGTACACGTGTCCAGCAAGGACCTGACCTTTGCTTCTGAAGCTGGAGAATGATATGGCTTGCTTTACCATCAACAATTAATCCCATTACTATCCATTATGAAAATGTGTTCATGGCCATACTATTATTTAACTCCGAAGCAAATGGTGTGTGGAGCTGATAGGTCCGTCAGAGCTCTATATTATTACTTCAGCAACTCAGGAATGTTAATCTTGTGACGATAAGATTGTTCTGACATAATTTTTTGGTTTTCCAAGATTGCCTCTATCCAGTGTATTCGGGGCTTTATTTCTAATTTATCAATTGTTTAGTCAAATCATTGGTATGACTTGCAGCCGGCAGTTGTGAGGCTACGATTGGTCTTCTGTACCGAGGTGTCCGAAATAGAAAACCACTCTCCCTTGCAGCATGGTGCACTGAAGCTTCCTTTAATTAGAGTTAATACATTTAGAAAGTTAATGACTATGAGCCTATGAGGTGATGTACTAAAACATCGTATACGTCAACCAAAATACGTTCGAATTTTATTTAAGCCTCTATGAATTTCAGCCATCTGAACTATGCGCAGAAAATAGAACAATAATTTGCAGAAAACTAACCATGAATAGAAATTTCTTCGCTCAAATGATTAAATTATGTACAACAAAAACCATGTCATTTGTAAAACAAATAGGCAGACTTTCATAAGTAGAAATTGCAAACACCTAGTACAAGTTCAGTCAAAATACTGGATAAGCAATTTTTTTTTTTTTTGCAAATACTTTGGGTTAACCATGTTCCAGCTCATTCAGCAAACTCTGAAGCATGGAGGACCACCGTTTCTATCCAACGGACCACCACATCTTGACACGGTAAACTAACTTCCTGGAAATTTCACTCATGCTATGCACCATTAATTGGTGATAAGTCATGGAGATTAGATACCTTTATCTTGGAGGAACTAAACAATCTACATAATCCTTAGAAACCATAATCAAACATGTGGTAGACTACATGTAATGGGCATGAATGAAACATGCTACCAATAAGACGATAACAACGGGTGTAGAACGATGTGTGTTACATACATTTTTGAGCATATAACTTGCATAATTCAAGGAGCTTTACATATAATTTAGAGAAAATTCTATATTTGACACCGGTAAAGTTGAGTACTACTTAGTTGACACTAAACATTTTCAACAGCATTTCCATCAAACAATCCTTAGTTTGGAGAACTCACCTTGTGTCGTCGGAGAGGAGGTGGCACAACAGCACCGGGTCAGGGTGGAGGCACCGTGGCATTGCCAGGCCAGTGGGGGAGGATGCATCATGGTGGCAGTCAGGGAGGAGGTGGCGCGGGTGCACATGGGAGATAGGGTTAGGAAAGAAATGAAATGGTTCTCATCAATTTCGAAATGGGTGACCAGTTTATAAGATGGGGCAAGCATGTACGTACGTAACTGGCGAAAAATAAGACTGCTGTTACCTTTGTCTAATTAAAGGTAATGGCCATCTACAAAATCTCTTACATATATTTGTATGTAACAAACATCGTCAACACCCATTACTGTAGAGTCCTTAAAGGTAATGGCTCTTCGTCTGTTTGGTGACGGGTACCCTTTTATTATGTAGCAGTCTTTGGTGATGCCCGTTTCATCTTTGTAACGAGTTCTATTAGCCCATTACCTTTCCGATGTCACCTATTACGCGTTTCATATAGTGTCATCTAAACCATCTGGGAAGAAAATAAAACAACAATGTACAGAAAAGTAACTATGAATTGTATTTTTGTGTACTGCAAGTTATTAAAATATGTAGAACAAAAACCATGTCATTTGAAAAATAAATAGGCAGGCCTTCTTAAGAAAACAATTGCAAGCATCAAGAACCAACTCAGTCTAAATACTATAGGTAAATTTGCCATTGGGCACTGGGTAAGCATTTCTCATTACAAGTACCTTGAGCTAACTGTATATTTTTTTTTAGAAAAATTGTGCTAACTATATGTCAGAGCTGATTCAGATCTCAAGGAGAGGGCCAGCATTCTGTCCAATGGGACAACCACACGGTGATAGGGTAAACTAACTTCCTGGAAATTTCACCCGCACAGCACCATTGATGAGAAGTCATCGAGATTAGACACCTTTATCTTGAAGGAACTAAACAATCTACAGGCATGCATGCGCGTTAACTTTGATGCATGGATGATGGCCAGCTGTCCACTCTATCTTGTCCTGATTCACCACTGTAATTCTCTATTAGTGGTGGCGGCCGCCCGTGGCTTCAGCAAGTTCATTGCCATCTCCAAAAGCAATTTCCCAATAGAAAAAGGGTAAGACGATGTACTCTGTCAGGGGGGGGGTGCCCCCTAGCCCACGAACAGACTTCTTACATGTGGGGGTATGATGGTCTCGTGAGATATCATATCTTCCATCACTACTGCAAAAAGGCCCTTAGGCACCGGTTGAATAGGGCCTTAGGTACCGGTTTTTCCAACCGGTACTCCGCAACCGAGACCAAAGGCTCTTGGCTTTAGCACCGGGTAACACAACCGGTACCAATGGCATTCATTTTTGTCAAAAATATGCATGCAGTGGTGGTTGGGATTCAAACTTGTGACTTCTTGCGTCACGTGCACCTTTCTTACCATCTCACCTACACATCACTTGTGATGGGAAGAGAGATATTTTTCTTTTGAAGTAACCCTTGGATGAACCTTAGGTAACACCAACCGGTACCTAAGGCTCATACATAGGTACCGGTTGATGGTATCACCCGGTACTAATGTAAAAGTTACCACCCGGTACCTATGGTGAGCCTTAGGTACCGGTTGGTGTTACCAACCGGTACCTAAGGCTCATCCATAAATTCCATCAACCCCAAAAGTACCGGTATGAAGATGAACCGGTACCTATGCTAGCATAGGTACCGGTTCATCTTCATACCGGTACTTTTAGAGTTGACCTTTGGCTTGTTTTCTACTAGTGCATGTACATTTCCCCATCCCGTCTCCAATCTGCCTCTATATAAAGGCCTCTCTATCTCTCTTCCCTAACACTTAGCTAGGGCTGCTACCAACAATCCACAAAAACATACACCACACACTGTAAGAGCCAAACCATAGTTTGGTCTCCACACGCCACATTCTTTTTTTGGTAGCTATCTAGCAGCTACGATGAAGGTTGCAAGCCAGATGAAGCAGATGGGGAAGCTGAACAAATCTCTCAGGGACAAGAGGGCCAAGCTCTACATCATCCGCCGCTGCGTCGTCATGCTTCTCCGCTGGAGTGATTGATCGATATGCCATGTACAACATGGCAGATCGATCAATCGTCTATCCTTGTTTGTTCTTTCAATCCTTCGGTCCCTCCGTTTTTTGGATCTTTTTTGGCCCTGCCGTTGTGGTAGGGCTTCGGATCCTGCGGCATGGTTGCTGTTTTACATGCATTGAGCATTGCACATGTTCATCTATGTGATGCTTCAATGCTAGCATTTTAGGAGGGGCCGGTGGTTGATTGATCTTTTCCTCCACATTTGTTTTTCCCCAACACCTCTTTCATAGAGGCAAAGGGTGCGAGGGATGTATTCAACTGCACGGTTGGTACATTCCTCTCCAACAAATGGTGAAGGTTGCTCCAACACACCACCGCATGATTCCATTGCCTGAAGCATCAAATTAAAATCCATTTGGCCTGGTTGATCGAGATAAGAAGTGTCGAGACTAGCCCATGGTGTTCTCTTGAATCTTATGATGAGATGTTCTCGTCGTGTTTTCAAGTGTAGCAACAAGGGAGAGTGTATGGTGTGCAAACTGTTTTGTTACAGTTTATAATGGAGGGTCATTGACTGGCCATCCACTACTAGTTTAAATAAGGCTTGAATGTATTTGAAATATATATGAAAAAATTATGCAAGTTCAGTTCGGAGAAACATATTTCTTGGTGCTACATTTGTCATGCACTCTAAGACATCTCGATTTCTAGATCTACCACAGTCGAATGGATTGTGAAGAGACAATCTCTACAGATCGATCAATCTGACTTCAGCGAGAAAATTAACATAGGACTTATCATATTTTTAAAGATAGAATAGTACCGTCAATTCCTCGATCTCATTGTCCTTGGAGAAAGGAACCTAGGCATCCTCAAAGCGAAAGCAACCTAGGCAACGTACGGAGACTAGCAGTACGTGTCATTTAGGCACACAAGAGACGGATTAAAATATGCATGTGACTCAAACTTTGAGGTATGCGGAAACAAAAAGGGAATCCATCATTTTTCATCAACATTTAATCGTACAGACTGGTGAAATTTTGCGTGAATGTGAAGCCATCCAAAAAAATTAAGTGATCTGTTTTAACTGTAATTTTTATAATCTTGGTCAAAGTAGTGATGCATGCATGTGCAACCTCTCTCCGTGCTAGCTTGCACTTTTGAACTAGTGCATCGCTCTCGCTCCACACAAAAAACAGCATGTCGGCTGGCATAATTCTGATATGATGGAGTTAGCGAAACTTAGGATTAATCTGCACAAACTGTACTGATGGTACAGTAGACCAGCAGCGATAATACTCTTTGTTCAATTCCATATGCTAATACACATTATCAGAAGGTTAAGTTCACGATGATACACAATTTATCCGAGCTATACGTCGTGCACAGAAATTTTTAGAATGGCAGTCAAATTCTTAGACCTTCATGCTTAATTATAAAAAAAGAGGGAAGGATTGATAAAAACGCTCAGCTTGGGCCAACATGATATCCTCTATCTCGAAAGCCCCCTTGGCCGGGCCAGACCTTAACTATGGCCTCACATTAAAACATGGCCTGGCCCAGAGTGATTACCGGCAAAGCTATACATCGCGTACGCGATGATTCCGCATCCTATCACTTGGAAGGTTTGTACGGTTTCATTTTTCAATTCGGTCAAATAGCTAATTCAGCCTAATATGTAAAAGAAAGAGAAATGATTGACACTAATGCTTCCGCTCCGCCTACATTCACTACACGTACCAGTAGTAATTTTTTTATTCTTTTATTTTTATTCCTTTATTTATCAATTGTTTAAATTTTCATTTTATATATTCCTTCTTTTCTCCTTCTATTTTTTCTATAATATTTTTTTTATTTTTCTTTCTCCCATCTTTTATTTATTTTTCCTTTTATTTCCTTTCTTCATATTTTTATTTTTTTCTTTATGATATCCTGAATAGGTTTGCAACTTATTTTGTTTTCATCAGTTGCCTTATTCATCTTTCTTATAGCTACATTTTTGCAAATATATAATTTAATGGGTTGTCCTTTTTAATAATACTTTTTTTCAATGTATACCAATTTGTTCGTACATTATTTTTTTTGGCTATGTAGACAATGTTATTCACATGTAAGAATAATTTGTTCATATGTCGAGCTATTTGTTCACTTCGTAGATTAATTTGTCGTGGTATTAAACAGTTTTCTCACCCTGCTTAATTTTTGGTTTATAGAAAATAATTATTTGTTCATTTTATGTAAGTATTTGTTCGGAATAGTGAAAAAAGTTGAGACTTTATAAAAATTGTTTCTAATAAAAATAGATAATAACAACGGTAAAACACAGTACATGTGTCGTGCGTAATGGGGGGGAGTGTAGGGAAACGGGTAGGCTACGCTAGCATCACTACCGCATATACCCAAGATACTTGCGAGTAGGAGATCATAGATCGTTACCACTAGACGCGCAGCGCAGCGGAAGAAAGTCGCGCGTCGATGTAGAGGAAGTAGTCGATCACGTCCCACGAACCGAGCTCCTCGTACTTGATCCCAGCAGCCGATCAGCGCAGCAGCTCCTCCACGGAGTCCACACGTACGGGGATGAAACGCCGGGCGTCGGTGTGCTAGCACCGCACGAACGGCAAGGGCGGCGGCCGAGAGAGGGGGGCGGCGGCTAGGGAGGTGGTGCGGCTCACAGGGTTGTCGCCCCCTAGCCCCTCCCTCGTATATATAGGGCGTACTAATGAGCTTCTATCTCATAGGCCCATTAGTAACCCTAATCCCTCTTGGATCAATATCCTCTTGGGTCTTTAACCGTATTGTTATGACGGGCTCTTGGGCATATCACCAACAATCTCCCACTTGCACTAGAGACAATCATACAGGCAAGCTTTCCAACATTCCAAACCCCTTAAGTGTGTGACCCGTTAGGTTCATGTGTAGGTGGTCGTGATCGGAAATCATTTCCGAATCACAAGTCAATAGCGGCACCTAGCAGGGCACAGTGACTCACAAATACACATAAAGATCATATCGGCCGAACCTTAGATATACTCATACACCGATCCCTTTGCCACACGATATTAGTCAAGCTCAAAGCGAGATGCGTGCCACCTTTGTGATAGCTCGACCGTTCTCTCGATCTAATAGTGGATTCTATTAATAACTAACATTTAGTCATAATGATTAACTCTTTAATCACTTTGGCATGGCCATGCACTTTCAAATCCAACTATCTCGAGGGGCTCAGAGATATCTCTCCCGTTATCTAGGAGGGGCAAATTCCATCTTGATCCGCTCACATCCCATTCCATGTTTCATGATACACCTGTAAGCTACTTTTGTAACTACCCAGTCACGGAGTAGCGTTTAGCAGCCCCAAGATGCACCACTACACACAGTGAGAAATAATGGCGATCTCAGGTCTAAGGATCCAGTAGGTATAACACTCAAGAACAACTGATGGCACATACAAAATAACAATCCCAATATTGTCTTGGAGTGGGTCAATCCAACACCATGTTCACCAACATGTGTCCACATCATTAATCCGATATCTCCATATCCATGATCCGTGAAACATGATCATCAATTAATGCATGTGCTAGTCTCAACGTCGTTGTTGTCCCACATAACGACATAAACTAGGAATAATTTAGAATCATATCATTGTTAACAAAGAGTTTAACGAATAAGTCACATACTTGATAATCAATGTAAAAAATAATAATCCATGGAACAAATAACAATTATTCATCATTACATAAACATACTCATGACACAAAAATCTCCCATGCACACTAGAATTACTGATGTAAGTATCTAATACCCATAGATCTCATGTGCGCCTCATGCTTTGGTTGTGGGAGAGGCTTCGTCAACGGATCAGCAACGTTTGAATCCGTGTGCACCTTGCAAACCTTCACATCACCTCTCTCAACAAAGTTACGGATGAGGTGATACTTCCGCAGTATATGTCTGGACTTCTTAGTTGTTCTAGGCTCCTTTGCTAGTGCAACGGCACCACTATTATCACAATAGAGGTCCACTGGACTGGACGCACTAGAAACAACACCCAAGTCAGAAACAAACTTTCTGATCCAAACAGCTTCTTTTGCAGCTTCGGAAGCTGCAATATACTCGGCCTCTGTCATCGAATCAGCCACCATATCTTGCTTGGAACTCTTCCAGCTCAATGCCCCACCATTGAGGCAGAAAACAAAACCAGATTGCGATTTGGAGTCATCTTTGTCTGTTTGAAAACTAGCATCGGAGTAACCCTTTACAAGGAGCTCATCTTCGCCTACAAATATTAGGAACATATCCTTAGTTCTTCTAAAGTACTAAAGGATACTCTTTACAATTGTCCAGTGAGCTTCACCGAAATCTGACTGATACCTGCTCGTAACACTTAGAGCAAAGGAAACATCTGGGCGCGTGCAAAACATAGCATACATGATTGACCCTATGGCTGAAGCATAAGGAATCGTACTCATCCTCTTTTGCTCATCAGGTGTCGTAGCACACTGACTCTTGCTTAGAGTAATGCCATGTGACATTGGCAAGAAACCTTTCTTGGAATCTTGCATATTGAACCGATTCAATATCTTGTCAATGTACGTGTCTTGGCTTAATCCAATTAGCCTTTTTGATCTATCACTATAGATCCTAATACCCAGAATGTAAGCCGCCTCTCCTAAATCCTTCATCGAAAAACTCTTTTTCAATGAGGTTTTAACGGCTTCAAGCATTGGAATATCATTTCCGATCAGTAATATGCCATCCACATATAGGACCAGAAACACAAGTGCGCTCCCACTAGCCTTTTTTAAACACAAGGCTCATCTTCATTCTTGATGAAGCCAAACCCTTTGACCACTTCATCAAAATGAATATTCCAACTCCGAGATGCTTGCTTCAATCCATAGATGGACCTCTGAAGCTTACATATTTTCCCAGCATTTTTAGGATCGACAAAACCTTCAGGCTGTGTCATATACACATCCTCACTTAGATGTCCATTAAGGAAAGCGTTTTTGACATCCATTTGCCATATCTCATAGTCATAATATGCGGCAATTGCTAGGAGAATCCGAACAGACTTTAGCATTGCGACGGGCGAAAAGGTTTCTTCATAGTCAACACCTTGAATTTGTCGGAAACCTTTCGCCACTAATCGTGCCTTATAGATGTGAACATTTCCATCCATGTCTAATTTTTTTTCTTAAAAATCCACTTACACTCGACAGGTCTTACACTGTCAATTTGATCGACCAAGTTCCAAACTTGATTATCATGCATGGATTTTAACTCGGATTCCATGGCTTCAAGCCATATGTCGGAGTCGGGTCCCATCATTGCTTCTTTGTAGGTCAAGGGCTCATCATTTTCCATCAATAATATGTGGCGCTCCTCCATAATAAGGAGGTTGAGCTTGTTAGTAGCGCGACGTGCCCTTATAGACCTTCGTGGGGCTGGTGCCTCAACTACGGGTTGTGCAACATCTTGCACATCCCGTGGATCTTCAGTAGGTGCTGAAACAGTTTCGGGTGTTTCCTGAATTTCTTCAAGTTGCACCTTGCTCCCACTAAATCCTTTTGAGAGAAACTCATTTTCTAAGAAAACACCATTGCGAGCGACAAACACTTTGCCTTCCGCCTTATTGTAAAAATAATATCCTTTGGTTTCCCTAGGATACCCCACAAAGAAGCATTTGTCTGACTTTGGAGTGAGCTTATCTGACATCAAATGTTTGACATAAGCCTCACATCCCCAAACTTCGAGAAAAGATAATCTGGGACGTTTCCCAGTCCATATCTCATATGGTGTCTTCTCAACAGACTTACTTGGAACCCTATTCAGTGTGAACGCAGCAGTTTCAAGAGCATAACCCCAAAATGACAATGGAAGATTAGCTTGGCTCATCATGGACCTAACCATGTCCAACAAGGTTTGGTTCCTCCGTTCGGATACCCCATTCCATTGAGGCGTTCCAGGTGGAGTTAGCTGCGAAATAATTCCACATTGCTTCAAATGATCACCAAATTCAAGGCTCAAATATTCTCCTCCACGATCAGATCGCAGAAATTTAATTGTCTTGCCTAATTGATTTTGTACTTCATTCTGAAATTCTTTGAACTTTTCAAACGATTCAGACTTGTGTCTCATTAAGTAGATATAGCCATATCTGCTAAAGTCATCGGTGAAATTAATGAAGTACTGAAAACCACCTCTGGCTATTGAGCTCATTGGTCCATATACATCGGTATGTACAAGTCCCAATAAATCACTCGCCCTCTCACTATGACCAGTGAAAGGTGCTTTGGTCATCTTTCCAAGCAAACAAGACTCACATGTGTCAAATGATTTAAAATCAAATGAGCTTAACAATCCATCTTTATGGAGTTGTTCAATGCGCTTCTCATTTATATGACCTAAGCGACAATGCCAAATAAAAGTGGGATTCAAATCATTTGGTCTAAGACTCTTAGTATTAATGTTACAGACAGATTTATCCTCAAGATCAAGAACATATAATCCATTCACCAATGGACAATGAGCATAAAAAATACCATTGCAAAAAATTGAACAACGTTTGTTCTCTATTACAATCTTAAAATCATCAACTTCTTCCAAACATGAAGAAGAAATAATGTTCTTGCTCAAAGCAGGAATGCAATAATAATTATTTAATTCCAAAACTAATCCGGAGGGTAGAGACAAGTGGTAGGTGCCGACCGCCAACACCGCAAACTTTGCGCCATCGCCAACACGAACGTCCTACTCGCCTCTTGCAAATCTTCTAGTCTCACTTAGACCCTGCAACGATTTGCAAGTGTGAATCATCGATCCAGTATCAAATACCCATGATTCATTGGAAGATAATGCAATATTAATTTCTATAACATCTATACCTGAAGTGGAAGTCTTACTTCCCTTCTTCTTCTTCTTTTCTTCCAAGTACTTCTTGCAGTTCCTAGACCAATGTCCCTTTTCATGACAGTGAAAGCATTCATCCTTAGAAGTAGGGCCAGATTTGGCCTTAGGTGCTGGCTTTAACTTAGAGCCCGAGGACTCACCACTGGAACTCTTTTCCTTGCCTTTACCTTTGGGATTAGGAGGCGTCCAACGCTTCCTCTTTTTGTTCCCCTTCTGAATCATCATCACATGATTGGGATTCTTCTTAATGCTCTCCTCTGTTGTCTTTAGCATCCCATGCAACTCACTCAATGTTTTATCCAAGCCATTCATCTGAAAGTTCGTGATAAAAGGCTCATAGCTCGCCGGGAGCGACTGGAGAATAACATCAGTAGCCAAGTCTTGGTGAAGTTCAGAACCAAGTCTGTTCAATGTCTCAATGTAACCAATCATTTTGATCACATGAGGACTGACTGGGCTACCTTCTGGCAGCTTGCACGCAAACAAGGACTTTGAGATATTGAACCTCTCAGTCCTGGCTTGGTTCTGAAACATCCCACGCAGCCCCTCGATCATAGTGTGAGCATCCGTATGCTCATACTGCTTCTGCAGATCAGGGGACATGGTGGCGAGCATTAGACAACTGACATCAAGTGAGTCATTGCAGTGCTTCTCATAAGCTCTGCGATCAGCAGCAGTTGCATTGTCAGGGAGATCATCAGGATATGGATGCTCAAGAACATACTCCTTTTTCTCTTACATGAGAACAATTCTTATGTTGCGGTACCAATCAATAAAGTTTGTTCCATTCAACTTTTCTTTCTCAAGAATAGAACGCAAATTGAAAGCAAAATTGTTACTGGCAGACATGATCTACAACATTAAAGTAAAGCAAGATTTTAGCACTAAGTTTATGTAAAGACTTTCATTAACTGATTTAACGAAAGACAACCTACTATATCAAAGTCATCTTCCCTCTAATGGCATATAGTGGTTCAAGATCCATAATCACTAAAATCCTAGTGAGCTTTAGCATCACGGCTAGAAAAGTAGCGATACAGGTAAGCAACAAATTACTAATCACATCTCTATGCGACTCTTGTTTGTTGGGTGGCATCCAATGCCCCGGCCCCAACCCTATGTCTTAAAGCCCAAAACTGTTTTGATAGCTTTGTTGAGTAAACCAATACTATGCTTGTGAATGTCCGACATCCACCCTATACAAAAGTGATAGCTGAGGGTACTCTACTTTGGTAAACCTACCACACAACGATCAAAATTTATAGGTGCAGCTATTGGTAAAAGGCATAAAAAACTCAACCTTTTCTGAGGGAAGCTATTCTATCATGATTAAAACATCCACCATATGTAAAAGTATGAAAGAATAGTATGACAGGAAAATAAACATCACAGACATATAATCATATTATATTGTGAATAGTATGGCCTCTTGCATCACAATGGGCTCCATCACCATGGCTCCAAGGTGACCTCCATTGCCATCCGTCCTGTCTTGTGGTGATCATCATCGCCATCATGATTGAAGCCTCCATGAAAAGATACTAAGCTACTACATCTAATAGCTAGTGAAATAATTACATGAGGATTCAAACATCACAAGTCGACACGCAGGTCGTTATACAATAATGGTGCAACCTCAACCCGGTTGTGTTAACTTGCGACACGCAGGCCGCACAAATCATCACATACATCATCACATGACATTGAGGCCATACCGTTCACATCACACCCTGCAAAAACAAGTTAGGCGTACGACGTGTTCTACCAAAGTAGCGCTTAGGAAGCCGCTATAGCGAGAAAGCAATGGCGCTTAGGAAGCCGCTATAGCGAGAAACCTCACGGAATTACACAGATCGCATCTATGGAATCCCTATGAAAATCTCATCAGAGTGATCACATCACCTCAAATCCGAGCCATTCATAATGCCTCAATTTTCACTAGGTCAATCACATTGATCGTGCAAACTTTGCACTTGAGAAGACTGCATCTACACATGACCTCGATCTGTTGGTTCAATCTGCTGACTATGCACACAGTTAGTCCCTGATGGTTATTCCAGCCGGTAGGGACATGTCGTATGCATAACAGAGAAAGAACACGAACTAATCTTTTTGTCACATGCCGCGCAATCAACTCGCTCTAGTTTTAACCCCTTATGACCAATTGATCTAATCAAACCGTGCAAAAGTAATAGATCCAATCTACTACAACAACATATCACCTATATGCTAATGATCCAGACCAAAAACTACGCAAGATGGCTCTGGTACCACTGTAGGGAAACGGGTAGGCTACGCTAGCATCACTACTGCATATACCCAAGATACTTGCGAGTAGGAGATCATAGATCGTTACCACTAGACGCGCAGCGCAGCGGAAGAAGTCGCACGTCGATGTAGAGGAAGTAGTCGATCACGTCCCACGAACCGAGCTCCTCGTACTTGATTCCAGCTGCCGATCAGCGCAGTAGTCGCAGCAGCGCCTCCACGGAGTCCACACGTACGGGGATGAAACGCCGGGCGTCGGTGTGCTAGCACCGCACGCATGGCAAGGGTGGCGGCCGAGAGAGGGGGGGCGGCGGCTAGGGAGGTGGTGCAGCTCACAGGGTTGTCGCCCCCTAGCCCCTCCCTCGTATATATAGGGTGTACTAATGCGCTTCTATCTCATAGGCCCATTAGTAACCCTAATTCCTCTTGGATCAATATCCTCTTGGGCTTTTAACCGTATTGTGATGATGGGCTCTTGGGCATATCACCAACATGGAGTTGATTATATATCGCTGAAGGTGATGATTTCACAACTCATTACCTGGAGAGATTGCAAAATAAACAAGCACACTCTCTTCGTAAGGTCACTAACTATTAATTTCCGCGAGGCCAGTCAGTTATACGGAGGAGAGAAGCCTGGGCATGCATCCAAAAAGTGACAAGATTGGTGACCTCAACACACATGCAAATGAGTTCCAAACAAAAAAACCCATGAACAAAAATGAGGCATGATAATTAAATTGTGATGGAAAAAGTATATATCACCCCCTCAACTATGGAGGGTGGAACACATAACCCCCAACCTATGAAATGGTTTATATCACCCCCTGAACTTTCCAAAACCGGTCAAATTAGCCCCTAAAGTAATTTTGAAAATTATAGTAAATCACAAAAAATCATAAAATAGAAAATCTAATTGTGTTAGACTTGAAATGAGTAGATGTACACAGTGAATATATAATATGGTATGCTTTATTATATTTTTTTGCTATAGCTTTAGATCTATGCTTTTCTTCATAACTGTAAAAAAATGTACTAAAGCATATCATATTATATGTTCACTGTGTAGATCTACTCATTTGGAGTCTAACACAATTGAATTTTTCAGTGATTTACTATGATTTTTCAAAACTACTTTAAGGGGGTAATTTGACCGGTTTTGGAAAGTTCAGAGGGTGATATAGACCGTTTCATAGGTTCGGGGATTATATACTCCAACCCAATAGGTGAGGGGGTGATATAGACTATGTTTTTCACATAAAATTTATAATCCAATAGAAAATTGGGAAGGTCTACTTGCGTAATTACAATGTATATATTTATATGCCAATATATGTGGTAATAGTTCTGTCACATTTCTATTAAAAAAATCACATGCATGATTTGGAAACCTGATAGCGTTGCTACACTGTCCAGCTTTTAGGGTTCAGAGATTCGACTTAGGACCATTCTGTACACAGAAGATGTGGCAATTGTTCTACGAAATCTCGAGCACACGATGCTCAAGAGTTCTAGAAGATCCTGTAAAGTTTGAAGCGTCTGGACTACAAGAGCTCGGTGTCTCCGATCGATTCAGTGTTCGAGGAAGATCAGCATTCTATTCCATATGCATGTCCGGTAGTCAGTGTTCTATCAGATCAGTCAAAAAGGTTACAAGGAGGATTTGCAGATGCACGAGGCCCGATTCTTCGGCATGGATAGATTTGAGTAGAGTAGCGCATCACGCTGTGCCCCCTACGTTCCCCGCACCAAGGGAGGCGTGTGGGCGCGGCTCTGCGGCGACGGATCGACCGGGTCCCGGTGATGCCGCAACGAGTCCTCCGGCGATTGGCGTCGACAACTCCACGAGGCAGCTGCCGGTGCCCCCACGTGAGATCGCACAAGCCCCCGGCGCTTGTGCACTGTGCACCCGTGATGCTCTCCTGCTGCGCGCCAGGACGTATCATTGATGGATTATTGTCGCCTGTCGGCAGGCCTAGCCTCTCACTAGTCATGGTCCCGTTTGATTTGCGCTACAATATCTATAGTGCTATAAGAAAATTTTACATGCATGAAGTATTAAATAAAATCTATTTGCAAAATCTCTTCACAAATTGGTGTAACTTTACGTGACGAATCTAATGACTATAAGTAATTCATGATTGGCTACAGTAGTGTTACAGTAATCATCTCTAATCGTACAATCAAAAGCCTCATTAGATTCGTCTCATGAAGTAGCACATGGGTTGTGAAGTTAATTTTATAAACTGATTTTCTTTAATACCTCTAATTAACGATCAAAGTTGTGCTAATGACTAGCGTAACACAAACCAAACAGGATCCATGATACTGCTGCTTGTTATCCTGGGACCTGTAGAGACCACCTGGTGATTCGTTGTCACCATCATGTACTCCCTCCGTTTTAAATTATAGGTTGTTTAACTTTTTAGCCTTAAATTTCACCACTCGTCTTATTCAAAATATTTATGTAAATATAATTAAATTTAAATTATTTCAAAGAACTTGTATTGATAAATTAAGTCATAATAAAAGAAGTGATATTTTGCATAAATTTCTTAATAAGATGAGTTGTAAATTTATAGTTAAAAAAATCAAACGACCTAAAATTAGAAATGAAGTGATAGAGTGGTAGCGATCATAAGTGGGTTCTTCACAATCCAACTTATTTCTTATATATTTTTATGTTGAAATTATGTAGAATTCAACTTTTTTAGGATACTATTTTTAAATTATCTAAATTAAATTTTAAAGTTCTTTACCATGCCTACCCGTAGATACGCGCGTGCTTCGTGCGCGGGCAGGGGCCTCGTCAACCGCTAGAGATGGCGCCGCTCCAGGAAACACGACGCTTGTGTCCGGCGGCAGCCATGCTGGCAGCAAGCTCTTGCGTTCCATGATTCGCGTGTATTTTGATCTGGCTGTGCGTGCGCAGCAGGCTTTGATTGGTCAAGGGATCGCCGAAGTTGATGCTCTTGTCTCGTCGAATGAGGAGACCTCATGTACGCTGCCGGCGGATTGGTGTTGTCATGTACGCTGCTCTTGTCTCGTCGAATGAGGAGACCTCTTACAAGTATTTTTCTCAGCCAATAAACCACTTTGTTCATCTCAGCCAGCCAGCAAACAATATTTTTCTCTCAAATCAACATAGCATCAGCCACCAGTCAGTTGGCATTTCTCTTATAACAAGTCAGCACCAGCTGCTAGCCACAACCAGCCGAACAGAACAGAATCGTCATCGTGTCGTTTTGATTTTTAATGGAATAGCATCCCTTGAAATAGCTTCAATCTTGGAGTTCACGATCAAACATATGCGATGAACATGGGTGGCGGCAGGGGTACGCCCCTATATGCCAAGGCATACCCATGATTTGAGATCAAATGTTAATAGATATATATATTATACATGTTATGTACATTCAGTTTATGAAGGAACAATATCCACTAGCTCAGCAAGGGAGATACACGTTAGAGGGGATGTTTGGTTACTTGAAGCTCATAATAAGCACATCCCAATAAACCCCAAATAAGTATCATCCCATATAAACACCTAGACTTAAAGGTGAGGATTTATTATAAATCTTTGCATAAGTCCATAAGCTCCTCTAAAGGGTGCTTATGGTGATTATTTCCTATGAGCCCCACTAAGAAAACAATACTTTCCGATCCATACCCCTCCACAACTCTATTCATTCAGCCCCTACAAAGCACATTAATGAGGGGCACAAAGGTTATTCGATACTAAAGAGGCTTAAGCACATACAACCTTTTTGGACTTATTGTACGTCTCTCCATGTGAGTGACTTATGGGTTTATAATAATCCTCAAGTAACCAAACAGGCTCAGACTCGCATATTTGCGTCTCGCGAGCGGTGAGTCGCATCATATCGCCCTTTTCCCCACTCACCTCGCGTCCTCATCTCTTCGACCAATGCTCGCGGGCCGCGGTTACATTCGCTAGGTGGTTACATTTATTGAGAGAGAATTCCTCACTCAAGTGAAAGATGAGAATATCCTAACCTCTTCCAACAAAGGATTGTATGGTTATATTGTAGTAGCCATTAATGTTTTATAATATTTTTTAATTATTCATGCCTAGAACTTGTACTTTGGTTATTGTTATAGATTTATGATGGTATTATAACTCATCGTTCATTATATTGCATATTTGCTTTGGAATTTTTTTTACATGTGGCATACCCAGCCGCAAATTCCTGGCTCTGCCACTGGCGATGAATGGAGGGCTCCATTATAGTAACTATTCACACTGCGTGCAATGATGCAGTCTCACCTAGCAGCCAAAATCCAGTACAAGGACAAAGGCACACCCACGATGTGGGGATCCCAAGTTCCACTGTGTTCAGCAAGTACTGTTCAGGAGTCTTGCTATAGAGAGATTTGCCAATTTGACACTAGAAAAAATAAAGCTTGTCTATTTGACATCTAAAAATTAAAACTTAACTATATGTCCCTAACCCAACTTTTGTTTGCCTATTGGACACTCCCGTCAGATCTTGTCTCTAACACCGTTAGTTGGAGAAGGAAGCAGTGGCGAATCCAGAATTTGAACTTAGGGTGGTCAAATGACGAAAACAACTAAATACACACAGTAGCTTAGTAAAATGTGTCTTACAAACCTTCAAACTCAGAATTAAGTATGAAACTTGCATCAAATGAAGCCTACATGCTTAGAATAATTCAAATAAGGTTACAATACTATTTCTTGTCGGGTCTACGATTTCTTATGGCCATAAAATTCTCCAATATATCATCTTCATTCACCTTGAAAAAAAACTTCTCGCTCAATGTAGGTGCATAGGATAGCATCCAAAAGACTATCACTGAGTACATTGCTGAAAATGCTCTTTCAACACTTACCGTTGCTACCGGCAGAATCAATACCAACTTGAGAAGCAAATGCACCAAATCATAAACTTTGTCCATGTGTGTTTCTACAAGCTTAACCAAGAGATCAACAAGATTATTTAGGTCTTTGAAGCTATCATCTTTTCTCAAGTCATCGATATAGTTATCAAGTTGCATTTCAAAGTATTTGAAAGGCTTTGCTTGGAATATCATTAGGGTAAAATTCAGCAAGCCTAATTTATGAGTTGCAATAAATAATTCTTAATTTTATCATGATAAATTGTCTAATTGGAATACCAATCTAGAACTCGCACTCTCACAGGGCAACTGTACAAGTAGCAAGAAGCAAGCTAATTACCTTTCCCAGCGTGGGTCCCGTGCTCTGCAGATCGGGCCTCCGGCGGCCTAGGAGCCAGGCCCTCCGGCCTCCGCGGAGCAGGGGCGGAGCTAGGAATTTTTTTTTATTATTAGGAGGGGCCAACCATGTTAATTTATAAAAAAATTTAATCAAAATTCAAATGTTCAATGGAAATTTGGGGACCATAGGGGGCAGGCCCTGCCTGCCCCCCTGTCTACGCCCCTGCCGCGGAGACACCGCGCTCGGCCGCCCGCGCCCAGTTCTGACACCCCGGCGGCCGCCGAACGCAGTCCCACACCCTGACACCCGCGGTGCTCCCGCCACCCAGTCCTGGGCGCTGTGTGCGAGTGCGCGCGCCTTAGCGGAGCTCTCGCCGGCCGCCAGCCGCCTACCGGCTGCAGCCCGCCCCCCAAGGCACAAGGCCCAAAACCCTAGCTAAGTTGCGAGAACACGAGCTAGTCACGAGGCGGCGACGGGAGGGTCAGGCAAAGTGCTGGGCGTCTGGGCTGCTTGGCGACCGTGAGTGCTACGGCTTCAGATGCAAAAAAAAAAACTTGGGCTTTTTCTTAGGGTGGGCCGCAGCCCACCCAGCCCACCCGCTAGATCTGCCCCTGGAAGAAAGGCAAGAGGAAAAGACTGAAATACCCTCAAAAGTAATGAATTGAAATGGACGAGCACCGGCATCCACTCTCCCGTAACCCTAGATTGGCCTCCGGCAGCCGTCCATGGAGGAGGGCGGTGCTGCCACAGGGGAGGCTGGCACGGCCACGGAGGCACCCGGCGTGGCCTCGGCCACGGGTGGCACGGCCACAGAGGAGGCCCGTGCGGCGTCGGCGACGCGGCCGCAGAGGAGGCCCACACGGGCTTGGGGCATTCATTGACGTCACATGTTCGTCAGGGCCGATGAACCCTTGCAGCTCTCCGTCTGATCCATGAACAAATTTTTGTTGGATGATTGCATCTCCAAGATTGCCATCAAATCCATTTGGAGCTTGCTATGATCAAGTCAATGACATGCAAATGAGTTCGGGTTGAGGGAGATGGGACTGCAGTAGCGATTGTAAGTAGAAATTGATTCGATCCTGCGGCGGTGGGCGACCACGACCTCGGTCGACAGCTGCAAGGCCTCCATCTTGCTTCTCTCTCCATGCCTTGCTGGTCTACTTGGTCATAAAGGTTGAGAGCAACTAGAGCAAGCAAGAGCTGCTTCACATGTTGAGAGGAGGGCATGAAGATCTTTCCGCACTGCCTGTCCCATGCCTCTAAAGGCGGTAGCTAACAGAATGTTAAATAGGCAAACAAAAATTGGGTTGGGGACATTTTTAGATAATGGAAATAGAACCCGGCTTTGACCTCAGAGAGGCTACAGCCAAAACAAAGTTTGCAGCCCGAAAGACTGTGGTCACTCACACTAGACTAAGTAGGAAGTTTGCAACCTGCCAACAGTTTGCTGAAAACACTTATTAAGAGCAAATCCTATTACTAAACTTCCACCCATGGTTGGCAAACATCTGCATGACTAGAACCTCCATGGTTCTACATGCCTCCTGTAGCTCCTCCTTGTCTTCATCACACCTTTGTAGCCGAGTCCATAGCCTGAGCTAGTATGTGCCCCAGTAAAGTACCTGCATATAAGTTTTAGATGGTGATCTGTCAAACACTATGTCATTCCTACTAAGCCAGATAGCCCAACATAAAGCAGATTCTTCTGTTAGCAGTTTTCTTTTTAACTTGGTTCCCACACTTCTAAGACAATTACTAAATAAATGAGTAATACTTTGAGGCGGACTTAAATCAAAGGCATAGTGTACAACTCGCCAAAGGAATTTGGCCACGTGACAGTCAAAAAAGAGGTGTTGAATAGTTTCATCACTAGAGCAAAAGCAACACCGTTTGTTACGATTCCAGTTCCTTCTTATTAACTTATCTTTAGTAAGGATAACACCACTTTTTAGGTGCCACATAAAAATTTTAATCTTCAGGGGCATCTTTAATTTCCACATATGTTTGTCAAACTGTACATTATCATTGCTAATAAGTGCATTATACATTGAGCTAACGGTGAACGTACCAGCTTGAGTCAGATTCCAACGGAAGGCATTAGCATTATTATTTAACTGAACATGACTAATGCGAGCAACCAAATCATGCCATAAATACAGATTATGACCTGTCAACGTTCGTCTAAAGGAAACGTTAAGAGGTACTCGATCAAAGACTGATGCTACCGTTGCATGTTTTTTTCCGCACAATATTAAAAAGAGAAGGGTATTGTTGTCTAAGTGTATGACTGCCTAGCCATTTATCTTCCCAAAAACGTATTTGATTGCCATCATTTAACTAAAATGACCCAAAATTGAGAATCCCCTGGTTTCTTTTCAACTTGAGCAATAGTCTCGTTCTTTAAGTACTTCTTTCTTAATAAGCTCTGCCAAATACCCTCCTCATTAATGAGTTTAAACAACCATTTACTTAACAAGCATCTGTTCTGTAAATTGAGGTTCTTAATGCCTAACCCCCAACTTCGTTTGGTTGACATAAGATATTCCATTTGGCTAATCTATATTTCTTTTTATGTTCTTCCGATTGCCAAAAGAATCTTGACCGGTAATAGTCTAGTCTTTTAAGTACCTGTTTGGGTACTTGGAAAAAGGATAACATAAACATCGCTAGGCTAGTTAAGACTGAATTTATCAGAACCAAACGTCCACCGACCGACATATGTTTTCCTTTCCAACTACTAAGTTTTTTCTCAAACTTTTCCTCCACGATCTGCCAATCTGCATTCATGAGCTTCCTAAAATTCATTGGTATGCCAAGGTATCTAAAAGGATACATCCCAGATTGACAACCAAACAATTGCGAGTAATGGTGTTCCATCTCCTTAGCTTGTCCAAAACAAAAAATTCCGCTCTTGTGAAAGTTAATTTTAAGCCTGGATAATTGCTCAAAAGCACATAATATCATTTTCATATTAGTAGCTTCTTCAATATCATGGTCCATAAACAGAATGGTGTCCTCAGCATACTGCAAAATAAACAAGCCACCATCTACGAGATGAGGAACAATCCGGGTAACCAAACCCTCTTCCTTGGCTCGATTTATTAATATTGCTAACATATCTGCAACAATATTAAACAAAATGGGTGATAGCGGATCTCCTTGTCTCAGACCTTTCAAAGTTTGAAAATTTTGTCCTATCTGATCATTAATTTTTATGCCCACATGGCCCCTTTGAATGAAAGCTTCAATCCATTCACACCATTTTTGTGAGAAACCTTTCATTTGTAATGTTTGTTGAATGAAACTCCACTTTACTTTGTCATACGCTTTCTCAAAATCTATTTTGAAGATGACTGCACTCTTCTTTTTCCTATGTAGTTCATGAATGGTCTCATGTAAAACGACGACCCCCTCCACAATATTCCTACCAGGGAGGAATGCAGTCTGTGTAGGACTAATAACTTTCTGTGCTACCAGTGAGATCCTATTAGTGGCCACTTTGGTGAAAATCTTGAAGCTTACATAAAGGAAACATATGGGTCTGTACTGTTGGATTCTAATGGCGTCTTTACACTTTGGTAATAAAATAATTGTTCCAAAGTTGAGGCTATAAAGAGGTAGCTCCTGTTTATGAAACATTGAGAACATTGCCATAAGGTCATCCTTAATTATTTCCAAAAAAGGCTGATAGAATTCAGCCGGGAAACCATCAGGCCCTGGGGCTTTATGATGTTCCATTTGAAAAATAGCCTCTCGTACCTCCGCTTCAGTAAACTCTGAAGTTAGGATCTCATTTTCTACATCCGTTACTTGGGGAATGTCATATGTTCGAGTCTCATCCAGATTAAAATTATTATCTGATGGACCAAAGAGACCTTTGTAATAGGAAAAAGTCTAAATAACCCCCTCATCTATCGGCAGTTGACTACTTAACACCCCAAACTATAAAACCAGATATTCTACATCCCAACTTTTCCAAAACTGGTCAAATAACCCCCTCAAGCGGTTTTGGATGGTGGTTTTGTCTTTTATCTTTTTTATTTATTTTGAATGAATCATCGAAAAATTATTATAAATCATAGAAAAATCATAAAATGGAAAATCCAATTTTGTTGGACTCCACATTAGCAGAAGTACACAGTGAACATATAATATGGTATTTTTTAATACAATTTTTTGTTTTAGATTTTTTTATCTATTCTTTTCTATAACTAATTGAAATAATTCATAACTACAATTTCTATTGTTCGATTGTGGTGAAATTTTTATGGTGACCTAATTATTATATGCTTGAACTATAGTAAAAATTTTATACTCATTGGATCATGTATTATATAGTTATAAATTTAACAAGCATAAATCCTAAATAAATCTATAACTATGTAATACATGATCCAATGAGTATGGAATTTTTACTACAGTTTAAGCATACAATAATTAGGTTACCATAAAAATTTCATCATAATCGAACTATAGAAATTGCAGTTATAAATTATTCCAATTAATTATAGAAAAGAATAGATAAAAAAATCTAAAACAAAAAATATATTAAAAAATACCATATTATATATTCACTGTGTAGTTTTGCTAATGTGGAGTCCAAGAAAATTTGATTTTCTATTTTATGATTTTACTATGATTTTTCTATGATTCATTCAAAATAAATAAAAAAGAAAAGAGATAAAACCACCATCCAAAACCACTTGAGGGGGTTATTTGTCCGGTTTTGGAATGTTTGGGGTGTAGAATATCTGGTTTTATTGGTTGGGGTGTTAAGTAGTCAACTGCCGATAGGTGAGGGGGTTATATAGACTTTTTCCTTTGTAATATGTGGTGATATATTTCTTTAATTCATCATCGCCACTTACTGTATGGTTCCCATCCTGTAACTTATAGATTTTTATTTTCCTATGTTTACCATTGACAATCAACTGAAAGTATTTGGTGTTTGAGTCACCTTCAAGTAACTCCTTAACCTTTGCCTGTTGATACCATTAAATTTCTTCTTCTCTAAGCATTTTTGCTAGCCTAGTTTTTAAGAATTGTTTTAAATCCACCTCTTGTGGTGATAGAATACAAGTTTCCGCTTTTTTGTCTAAACTGTCCAACTTATCCAATATTTTTTTCTTCACGAGTTATCATTTTTAGGTGTCAAATAGGCAAGCTTCATTTTTTCTGGTGTCAAATAGGTAATTTTCATCCAAGTCTTTCCTTAACGGAAGACCAGAATGCAGGATTCATTTATTTTTAGCCAGACTTGATTGTTAAGACTATTATAAATGAATAAAAATACACTGGACCTTAAAGTTAACTTGGTGTACCATCCAGGTCCCCAAACTTCAAAAATGCACAATCAATTCCTTGAGTTTGTTAACCGTATCACCTAAGGTCCAAATTATAACCTAAACAGAAAGTTGTATAATTTATTCAAATACAAAACTATATACAAAACATTTACACATAAAATGTTATAACAAATTACTTGTACAAATATATTCAAATACAAAAGATCTGTATAAAAAATTGTAGGACAATGAATCTCATATGGAAAAAATTGTAGAAAGAATCAGAAATAAAAAAGATAAATTTTGGAGGAAACAATGGAAATTTTTTTTCGGACATGAAGTTTTGAAATAAATTTTTGCAAAATTTTCGAAAGTATAAGAGTTGAGAGAAAAAATTCAAAAAATTTTTTGGGCCCACATGTAAGGTTTAGATCATTATAAAATTACTTTCGGTTTGTAATTTAAAAATGGTGATTAAGACTTTACTTGACATAATTAGTAAGTTTGAGGTTCTGAAAATGCATTATGAAATTTTGGAGACCTAGATGATACTACGAGCCAAGTTTGAGAACCAGCTTCATTTCCCCATCTGAGTTTTGGCATTTCACTTGATCTAGTTATGTACAAACTTTTATCCTCAGGCGCTGTCTGCATAATGTTTCATGAACATATTGCATGTATTATTTTGGGTGTTTCAATTTTATTCTAGGATTCTTTTCTCAGTTGTGTCGCAAATCACGTGTTTGATCTGTAGGTTTCCGATGTTATTCCGATGCTACCCTCATAAAGCATAATTTGTTCATCTCTATTTTGTAGTTCTGAAAAGAATTATGTGCCCTTTTAATTATCTTCTATTCACTATCCTCATGTGTTGTTATTCAAAAAATTTTCTGTAACTTTTTTGTTTCTGATCTGCAGAAGACTAGGCAACAAAACTGTCCAGATTGAAGACTTAAACCGTCTAAAAACAAATTGAACAGGATCGAACTACGTGTTGCTTCGACGCGCCGAATAGGCCACAAGGCCGGCTCAAACATTTTGAGGGCCCTAGGCAAACTCATCGCTATGGGCACTCTAGAGTATATAGAAAATTTGATGATATATGTACATACTAATTTTACTTGCAAGCAAAAACAAATCCATTTGATATATTTAATAATTGTTCTCTTAGAACTAATATGATTACCTTAACGAAGAATAAAATACCATCATATCCATTGCTTCTCATGAAAAGATACTTCTTGTCTTTTCTTGATGCGAAATCATCAGGAACTATTGAGAACAATAGTGTCCAAGATACCCTTTTCCGAGAGAGCACATAGCTAAGCCATTTATCCTTTCTTGTGACATAGTTGATCTCAACTAGTTCTTCAACAACTTCAATTTTGAGAAACTTCTTTCAGCAACTTCAACAAGACTACATAAGTGTTTAGTACAAAGATTAATTTAGATTATAAATAAACAAGCAAAAAAAAACAAGAAAAGTAGAAAACAGTACGCTACCTGCTGGACACCTGGTCCTGATCACCTAGTCTGCGTTCGTGGCCACAGAATCACAACGGCAGGCCGGCAGCCTGCACGGCCCCTGCTCCGGATGACTGAGGTTGAGGGCGACTGGCTGCTCGGCCGTCGGCGACCGCCACGACGCCGGCAGCTAGCCGCCAGTCGCCAGGGCTCGCGATCCTATCGCTTCCTCTCCTTGCGTGCACGGCGGCGCCGTTTCGGTTTCCTTGGCTCCGTGCGCTCCGTCTCCCTGCTGTGCGTTGCCCAAAAAATTTCTTCTGGGCCTGGGGAGCGGGGAGCTGGGGTACCTGAGCCTGGGCCCCTCCCCGGCGTGGGCCCTAGACAGTCGCACCTCGCCCCCCCCCCCCCCCCCCCCCCCCCCCCCACCATGAGCCGGCCCTGTAGGCCATGGCTATGTTACTTGTGACACTGGCACCTTTCGAACTCCTCCATACGGATGATGAGGTTAGGGAGGCCGAGGTGTGGCCCAACGAGGAGGGTATAGGTGGTGTCGGGGTAGGCATTGTGTGTTAGTGTCTGATGGAGGCGGCAGCCTGCGGTCAACGGGCTGAATGAGGCGGCAGTGTGGTGACACCTTCCTTTGGCGAGCAGAAGACACCTAAGGGTGGAGGAGGAGGAGGAGGAGGAGGAGGCATACGAGCTCAACATGGTCCGCGCATGCTTTTGTTATTTTGCAAAGTGAATTATTATGTTGAATCAAGTGCTTTTTCACGATAATGAAAAGATTTTCCCATGTAATCTATGAATTTTTTTATTTTGAATCCTATAAAAATTATGGCCCTGTTAAGCCATAGTTTGTGATTTTGGTGATTGTGTGACCACATAATAAATAGGACTAACAAGTTTGTGAGCTCAAGTTATAGGATTTCTAGATCCCATGAACGTAATCCAAACCATATCCAAGATGTCCAACTCTCTGTCAAGATATCCACGAATTGGACAAGGTGTAGCAGAAGTCAACAGATCGGTTGAACTGACAATGTCAAAGTTGACTAGGTCGGTGCAACGGAAATCGCAACTATGATCGAGAGTTGGAATTAGCAGCATGCCTGGTTAAACTGACGGGTCATAAAATCAACGGGTGCAATCTTGAGTTGACAGCGATCAAGTGAAGAAACTCCTACAACAACGGTTAAACCGATGCAATGGCACGTCAATGGGTCGGTGCATTGGGCAGTGCAAGTGAAGGCCAAGTGAAGAAGACCCATTATGACCGGTTGCACCGATGCTATGGAGTTTTAGACGTCGGTGCATTGCTGAGCTGACAAGATAATCAAGTGAAGGAATGACAAGAGGCACCAGTTTAACGGACGGTACAAGGAGAAGCGTTGGTGCATTGGTGCTGGCATTGTCCAGAGATCATGTCAAGTAGCAAGGAAGAAGCGCTGGTGCAATGCCTTGATGCAATGACGTAAGCAAAAGCTGGTGTGTCAGGAGGAGGTCAACGACTATATGTGGCATGAGTAGAGTGTCCGGTTGAAATCACATCCCCTTGCAGAAGCATCGGTTCATCCGACACTACTGCATTTTTAGCTAGCTGTTGGAGCAACGACTCGATGAAGTTGCTGGGCTATATAAGGGCCTCACTTCAGGTCATTTGAGATTGCTAGAGTCCAAGAAATTGCATATAGACAAGAGAACACCTCCAAGCCACCATTAAGCTTAGTGATCACATCATTAGGTCTTAGCACAAGCTTTTAGAGTGTTAGTGCTAGGTTAGTTGTAGAGAGAGTGAGGAAGAGCAAGGTGCCGAGCCTTGTGCTAGTTCTTGTGTGAACCTTAAGATTGTATCTTGGTGTGTTGAGCGGTGACAACGGCTTTGTGCATGGAACGTGGAGACCCCTATCCTTCATGGAGAAGCCGGGAACTTGGCTTAGTCCCAACAACATCCTGACTTCCCCATGCCTAGTACATGCTTTACCAGTTTCTTACAACTGAGCATCTCCAATAGTTTCCCTTTTTTTCCCATATCTTGTTGTTTGCCAACTTCTCAAATAGGTATGGGGAGGCAAAAAAGAGATCATCTCCAAGAGTACCCCATTTTAACTTCCTAAATATGAAAAATTGTGGCCCCAAGTGTACCGTCTTGCATAATTCCCACGGGAAGTCGCCATTAGCTAGCCCTGAGAACGAGTTGCTGCAGCTATCCAGGGCCGTGACGGTGGACGATTCGGCCGAGAAATTCCTGAGGCCGCCCTCCTCCTTGGTGCTTGCGGTCTCGCACAGCGGCGCCTCGCCGTCCCGCACAGCGGCGCCTTGCCGTCCCTGGCATCCCCCTCCCCGTCCCCTTCCTCGTCATCTCCGAGTCTCTATGCTCCGCCACATCCCGGCCCTCCGACCGCCACCATCGCCGCGTGCGGCCGCTTTGATGGGGGGCTAGGGTGGCCACCTATTCCTCCAAGTCCACCTCCACCCCTCATAAGCAGCAACACGGCCGCGACCACGCCTTCACAGCATCATGGAGATATAGAAGCGCGTCCACCACTTCCACACCCTCCACTCCCTCCTCCTCTACGCCGTCGGCCCGACGGCAGCCTTTTGTGCCGGCGGAAGCGGCGTTGTATGCGTCTTCTTCACCCACCTCGAAGCCTTCGCGCGCCGCCAACTCCGCCTTGCGCCCCTCGACGCTGGCCGCTTCCTCTTGCGCCACGCGCACGCCTTCCACCTCTTCCTCCACCCCGTCTACCATATGCTCCACACCCGCCTCACCTCGCACGCCGTCGCGGCGCTCCGTGCTGAGGCCGAGGCTGTCGCCGCCACCCTCCCTTCCACGTCCATCATCCGCCTCCGCCGATGGGTGATGACGGCACGAAGGAGGTTGACCGGCAAGAAGTTGCGGTAAAACCGAGATGGGGAACAAGTCACGACACTCATATATGCGCGCAGAGGGGGGAGTTTTGGGAATTGTTAGCAGTTAGGGAATAAATTTGAGGAACTGTTGGAGATGAGTTTTCTTCATTTTTTTAAAAAACCTAGATGGGGGTAGATTTTGGGAACTCTTGGAGATGCTCTAAGAATAAGTAATCTACTCGTACTTAGCTCAGCCCACCAAGACGAGGACACTGAACCATAATCAACCCGTGCGGCCGTGCCCACTGCCCCCTGACTCCCTCCCTCTCGGCCTCTCTTCCTGCTTGACCAAAGCTGCCTCCCTCTCTACACGACTTCTCCGATTTCTGCTAGTCCGCTCTGGCGCTCCCTCTCCTACTGCACAGGCCCCTGGCGGCGGCAGGGTCAACTGCTCGGGTGTGGAAGTGGAGGCCCTGTTTGGTTTGGATCCTAGCACACATAGTGCAAACTTTGATCAATAATTAGGGGTATTAAATAAATACAGTTTACAAACTAACTCTACAATCCCTTCACTACTTTGCGAGATGAATCTAATGAGACATTTGATCGTACGGTTAGAGGTCGGTACTGTAGCATTACTGTAGCAAATCATCGATTAATTACTGTCATTAGATTCGTCGCGAAAAGTTATACCTATTTATAAAAAATTTATAAATAAACTTGGTTTATTACTTCAGCGCGGCCCCGCCCAGGAATTATGAGTGCGTGCTCTCAGGCTGTCCACGGTCGGGCCTGCAGGCTGCACCACTGTAGGCCTGCAGCCTGGCCAGGGCGTGAGGTCTGCAACCGCTCAGGTGCGGCGCGACGGCGTGATGGCCCGGAAGCCCGGGTGGCAGCATGGCAGTGGGTGTCGTGCGGCCGTGCACTCCGGCGCAGTGGTGAAGAATTCATGATGAAGCACTCGATTCGGACCAGAGGTGCAGATGCTTCTGCATCTGCTTCATCGACACACTCGCAGCGCCACCTGTTCCTCGAGCGTCCACCTCCAGCACCAGTGAACGTGACCAGCACCACACTTCCTCCTATTACAACAGCAGGTACTATGTAGATCCTTCATGTTGTGATCAATACATGTATTGTGCCATATGTTTGAATTTTCTTATTATTGTGCCGTATGTTTAATATTTTTTTCATAAAATATTTTGAATACATCTTGATATCTTAAATCTATTCTCTCTCTAGGATCTAAGACGTCAAGGTCAGTCAATGGTAGTCCAAGCCCTAGTGCATAACATGGTTTGTGTTTGTCTGTATCATTTGCAAGTGCATGCATAGTCCAACAACAACAATTGATACAACTTCCTTAGGTGATCATCACTACGACACAAAAGGATATTTAGGGGTTTGTAGCTCATCCGTTGCTAGTTTTCGCAGCTAAAAATATCTTTTTAGGCGCAGCTAACATACCCATCTCTAAAAATTCATTTCCAGGGGTGGGTTACACCCTCACCAGCTCCTGGAAATGCATTTGCAGGGGTGGAAATCGATTTTCAGGGGTAGGTGGGGAGGTGACCCGCCCCCGAAAATGGATTTCTAAGAGCGTGTGAGGGCGTGACCCGCCCTTGGAAATGGATTCCCAGCCTGCCAAAAAATTTACCAATTTGAATTTGAAATTTCCATTTCTTTTTCCCACTATTTTTTAAAATTTGTATTCCCACCAATTTTGATCTATTATTGGTACAATTGAGCGTCGTGAAAGAATCCGCAAGCGCACAGATATCACTGTAGTTTTCACCTCAGAGAATTCCAAGGATTATCGAATTCAAGGGAACGTGAGTACGATATCTATGGTTCAGGCTCATCCAAGGACACAACACCGGTAGGATCAAGGGTAGAGAGGACCATTCAAATTCCAGGTATTAAGACAAGAAAAGCCTAAGTTTAGCTATTTACGTCGGGCTTCATTATCGCCCGGATAAACCAGAAGTTCTGATATAGGTTGCTGTCGTGCAATCGAACATGGAGGATTACAATGACACAAAACAGGGCTATCACCACCTGCATGCCACCTCTACAAACTGTGGGATGCTACAACAATCGAATGGTAAAGTCTAGTCCAGGCACCACGCCTACACTGTCGTTTACTAGCTCTAGTTCTAGCCAAGAACATCCATCTTTATCGGGAGTTTTAGACTACAGCTACCCACTATTACTAGTGAACACTCAATCCAATAAACAACCAGGAACTACTACTTAACTTGAATTTAAATTACTGAATACTGAAAAAGTCACAAACAATTACAATGACCAATAAGTAACCGTCGAGGTACAAGCGGAGAAAAGTGCCGACAGGCCTGGCACTTTTCCGACTCATCCTCACTCTCTCCCTATTTTCTCTACAATCCTAGGCTTCCTATGCACCTAAGGAGAGCTCCCAAGCTCCAAGTGGAGAAGAGAGGTGAAGGGTGTGTGGTGTGTGTGTCTCATTCTCTACCCCCTCTTGTATTTATAGGGAGGAGTATGGGGTCTTCACACGACGTTTACAATAGGGGAGGCACCTCAAACCGATGTAAGGAAGTTGCTGGCCAAAGCTGGTAGTCGGTGGCGCCTGCCACTGTTCGGGTCGGCCGAACCAGTGGGCCCGACCTCTGGCCACCGCCCTTGGCCAGGAAGCTTTCAGGTGGGTTCCATTGGCCTTGTCATGTGCCTAAGTCTCTGTAATGTCGGTTTCCTTCATCTGATGGGCCCTTTGATCCACGTGACAACACGTGTCGCGCTCTGATTCGTCAAAAGTTTGTACCTTGGATCGTGACCTGCCACTTAGTTTCAATTCTAGCTCAAATTTACCTGCATACAATTTCAAACCAACATCTATGAAATTCATTAGTATTTAATCCAATGCTACCATATATTCCATCTTTAATCATGGTTTTCATGTCGGAGTTGGCGGTCAAAATAGGTCAAATAGACCGTCAACATCTATCAAGCTAGTTCGCGATCGAGACGTGGAATATGTTTGATAAAAATATTTACACATACAAAATTAAATTATTTGGAAATAGAACATCAATAGACTACATCATTAAAGTGCACATTGAATACATGTTTCTCCCCTATTCCCTAGGAACGCTACCGGAGGCAGCACAATGCTCTTGGTTGTGCCACTCACAAAATCCAATGTATTTATCATCCGTTGCTAATTCTTGTGCTTCATAAAAGAATTGGCTCCTCACATTGACCACTGCATGCAGAATAAAATGACACAAATCGTTGACTACATCTAGAAGTTGTTTCTCGTGGAGCCGGGTAGCATGCTTTTCCGGGTGAATCTACAATTATTGATGCTATGGAAAAGTTAAGCAAGCGTTAGTTACAATTAAAACAATATACATATATGCATCTTTCCCTAATAAAGAGTAGGCCTTTACATGTTCGGGATTAGTAGTGTATCTCCCTTGCACCCTTATATGCTCGCACATGTAGTAGCCAAAGTACACGGAACCGTAAGGTTGCTTGTGGCATGTGAAGTTTGTGCAAAAGTTGTTGACGACCATTATTTCACATTTTGACCATCAACTTCCCTGGAATAAATGGCGATTTGTACTATATTTCATACATATTATGCTTATTTTTAATGTGTAACAAGTTTTGGGTGAGTTGTGATTGCAGGAACACATGGTAGAAAAATGAACTGTTTTGGAAGAAATCCCAGGTCAACCAGTCTAGCCACTATGGAATTTCGGTCTCAATTTTTACCAGTGTGCTCACAGACACAAGTCCAAGCCATTCCAACTTGCACCCATCAAAGAGTTACATTTTACACTACTACAGAATTCATTATCGCAAACATCTCATCACCGCCGGTTTAATTTGAACCGGCGGTGATAGTCTATCACCGCCGGATCATAATACGAAACGGCGGTGATAAGCACTATCACCGGTGGTTCCAAATATGACCCGTTCACCCGTTGGTGATAAGCCAAGAGAACGAGTAAAATCCCCTGCACCTCTCTCTGCTTGTCCTTATTAATTCACCCGCACTATTCTGTCACCAATCCCTCTCTCCTTCCTACCCCTCTCAGCCTCTCCTCTCTGGCTTTCAATCCCCTCTTCTTCCTCTCTGTGCAGCCCCTCTCCTCTCCCTCAATCTCTCGCAGGACAGCTGCGCCGGCGGGATCCGGTCCCCATCCGCTCAACCCTCGCTCGTGGTGGCGGCGGCGCATCCGCTCCCCCTCCGCTCACCCCTCGCTTATGGCGGCAGCGGGGCAGTGAGCAGCGGTGGTGGGTGACGAGCAGGGCGAATCCCGCGTGCGGCTGAGGTGCGCGGGGCAGCGGCGAACGCAGTGGCGGCAAGCTCGGCGGCAGCAAGCACAGCGGCTTCAAGCGCGGCGGCTGCTGAGGCGTGCGGGGCAGCGGAGAGCATGGAGATTGCGAGCCGAGCAGCCCGAGTGGGGCAGCCACATGTGGGACCGAGTCAGCCGGTGGCAAGCGAGGCGGCAGCTCGTGGGCAGCAGTAGCTGTGGCGTGATTTTTTTTGTTTTTTCAAAGAGCAACACTGTCGGGTGGTGAACTGACGGTATTAGATTTACCCATCACCATCGAGTTAGATCAAAGGATGCTCAAAACCGGCGGTGATGTGTTTTTAGAACCGGCGGTGAAAAAGGTGAATGGAGTAGTGTAAGGTCGAAAGGCTTGAGCAATTGATGGAAAGGCCCACATGCAAGCAAGGCTCCGGCAAAACACCACAGATCCACTTCCCTAGACAAAGCATAGTCGTTGATCAGCAAGTCGATGAAGCGGAGGGCCGAGACATGCCAATCGCAAACTGTCACGCTTCAGACCAATGCAAGCAAATACCGACTCCAGAAGAACATCAGAGCCCTCCACAAGAAGTGGGTGGCAAGTGGCCAAAATCCATAGAATGCCGGCCTAGGAGGGACCGGCCTCACTTTTGTTGGGGTGGGTTACCCCCTCACCCGTCCCAAAAAATAACGCCCATTTGTAGGGGCGGGTCACCCGCCCCCTACAAATTTATTTCCAGTTCTTCAGCTAAAAAAATCAGATTGCCAGCGGCATGAGCATGAAGGAATCCCCAGACGATGCCCTCAACAAGGATATGACGCACCAGATGCCAACGTCACCGATCCGAAGCATCGAACATAGTTTTCACCAGAGATCCAACCACATGTCAAAGTCCGCCGAGAGCAGAACATGAAGCACCGCAGCAGCGCAGCCGAGCAGAACATCGGACATAGCGTTGTCATTGTCATTGGATGGTATGGATCTAGAATATGACAGCACACAAGTCTTGTTTTATTGATGCCCCCACTGTTTTGGATCGGATCTACGACGCGTGGTGCCATGGACACACAAGTCTTGTTTTATTGATGCGCCCACTGTTTTGGATCTACGATGCGTGGTCCCATGTGTTTAGTTTTCAAAATCCCATGTGTTTAGTTTTCAAAAAAATTTCATATCGAATCTTGAGACACATGCACGAAGCATTAAATATATTTGAAAAAATAATTAATTACACAGTTTAATTGATTAGAACGAGATGAATCTTTTAAGCCTAATTAATCCATAATTGGACATCAATTATCAAACAACAACGAAATGTGCTACAGTACCCAAACCCAAATTTTTTTACTAACTAAACACCCTCTTAAGTTAAATGACATTTTCCATATTTTGCTTGAGGACAAAATTGCTGTGTAAAAGCCCACCTAGAACGTGTGAGAATTTTCCATCTTTCACCTCGATTTTGTGAATATGTGTTTAAGTTACTTTAGAAAAGTCTAGGTATTTTTAGCATTGTTCGTCTACACGACAGTTAAATGTTGGTATTTTATTGTATAAATTTAGTCAAATTTGAAATATTTTGATTTGGTAAGAAAGTTGAAATAACTTACAATTTGGAACGATCAGATTAGTGATAAAGGGTTTCCAATAGTTGAATTGTTTCAATCAGCTAAAGTAATAAAAGGTGTGGATACCTCCACGTCTACGTAGGGTGCATCTAAAGAGTACTTGTAGGGATGGCAACGGGTAAAATCCGCGCGGGTACTAATTTCAGAAACCCGCACCCGCAATCCTAAATCCGTGCCCGCGCCCGCAACCCGTGACGGGTATAAACCCAGACCCGTACCCGCTGTCCGCGGATACCCGCGTACCCGTGGGCACGCCCGTGTACCCGCGAAGGACGAGGGAGGGCGCTCGCCCTGGGGTCGGAGGTTGCGCTCGCCTGGGTCGTGGCCTCTGGGCGCGGAGGGATGAGGGAGGGCGTCGGGGGCCGCTGTCCGCTGGGGCCTGGGCGCACCGCGTGGCGCGGAGGGGCGAGGGCGCCGGCCGCCGGGGCCTGGGCGCGCCGCGCGCGGACGGAGGGGCGAGGGCGCCGGCAGGCGGCGCTGAGGCCTGGAGCCCTGGAGGCGCCACCGGACGGCCGGGTGCTTGCGCCAGGGGGTGGGGTGGTGCGCCACGGGGTGGGGTGGGGGGCGGCGGCTGGGAGTGAGGAGTGGGGAGAAAATGAGAGAAACCCTAGAGATGGTATATATATATATATATATAGGGTATTAGGGTCCACATGTCAGCGGGTTTCCGGGTTTTCGGATTTGGATATTAAATTTTCAAACCCGTTATAGAATACCCGTTGAGTTTACAATCATACCCGCACCCGCGCCCGCGGGTACAAACCCAAACCCAAATCCGCACCCAGCGGGTCGGGTATGCGCGGATTCGCGGGTTTTTCGTACCCGTTGCCATCTTTAAGTACTTGAGTGAGGAAGGCGATGATCCCCTGCCTACTTTTTTTTCTTTTGTGCATAAACGCTCGTCCCTTATTTAAAATTTGAACTGTGCACAGTAACTCTAGGCAAAAAGTTTACAAAGAGATTATTCGAGATTAAAATTTCGTTGTCGTCGGTCAAAACAACGAGATCTTGAAAAGGAAAATCCAATGATCAAAGACCTAAATTTGGTGAACTTTTTCAACCCCCATTGAGACACGTGCACAGTAAAAACTATAGCGCAACCTTATCTTTCTAGCACAATATTCTGGCTCGATGATCAACGTACATATATACTGTAACGATATACGTCGTTTTGGAAACATAATTGAACCTTTGAGTTCAAACCTGATAATCAATTTCAGAATATGCATGGCAGAACTAACATGTATCTTACCTTGAAAAAATCTTATTTATTTGATTTCATTTATAAGCCTAGAAATTAAGTGTTTGGATCATCTTCCTCTGTTAAACTCTACTTGGCCACTCTGCTGAACATTACAAAAATCAAGTAGCTATTATTATGTAAAACTTTGATTTAGAAAATTAAAAAGAAATTACAATGGTCCCGCGTACTAGCAGCTAGTAGGGAAGATTCCATTGTGTGGAATTGATTAGTCTTAAAATATAATTTCTAGATGAACAAGAAAAATAAAATATTTGATATCCATGTGAAGAAGTGGACAATGGAATCACACACAATACATCATATTAAGCCTACGAGGAAAATACACTGCACTACCGGATTTCTAGTACAATTCATAAATGATGGCTAAGTGCAGAGTCTCATCAGTACCTGAGAGATGACGCCGAGGACTCCGAGGGATACCTTGGCCGCGTCGAGGTCCGGGTGGCCGGTGCCGAGCTCCCTCACCATGGCGAAGCCCCGGCTCGCCGGTGCCGGCGTCACGATCCTCAGCGCCACCACGGACTCGTGCACGGCGCCCCCCTTGCCCCACAGCGAGCTGCCGTGCGCGCCGGTCGCCAGGAGGCCGCCGACGGTGAGGCCATACCAGTACGGCGTGTAAGGCAGCGAGAGCCCCGCCGCGGCGGCGGCACGGATGAGCTCCCTGAGGAGCATGCCGCTCTCCACCGTGATGAGCCGCTTCTTGGCGTCGATCCGCACGGTCCGGTTGAGCCACCGCGTGCTGATGATGGCGCCGGCGCTGCCGCCGGGGCAGGCCAGTTTGGTGAAGCTGTGAGAGTACCTCGTGACGACCTTCACCTTACGCTTGGCCGCCACTGCGGCCGCCACGGCCGCGACGAGCTCATGCTCGCTGCGAGGGTGATGTGAGAACCGCCCAATTTGCAGTCGGTTTAGGTGAAATTATTGATTAATTCTTTAAGATGAGGGCTAGCACGTGTCCGTCTCTCGACACGCCACGTGCTAATCCACACTTTAGAGGCACTTAATCAACACAATTCATCTAGAACGAGAGCAAACTCGGTAGTCCTGGTACGTGTTTGCCACATGCACAGAATTAAGCACACGTACTGTTATACAAGCATGTACATTGTCGATGATCCACAAAGAGCAATTTTACACACTTAATATTACAAGTTCGATATAGGAGGGTTCAACTAACTTCCATTACAAGACTTGGGCTCATGAAAGTCATATTAAATAGAAACGTAAAGTTTATTGCATTTACATGCTCTCACGAATCTCGATTTCGATAAAGACATACTAAGATAATGATGCCTTGCTCAAGAACATCATCACAGCCACAACGACCTACTCCTCCCCCGCACCAGGAGTACAAAAGGTACTCGCAAGACTTATGCGATTAAATAAACAAGGATCAAGCAATGACTCAAGTAAAAGCTTTAAGGTTAAGTATTTATTGCATAAACATTAGCTCTCTACACTATCAACTATCAGAATTAATTAATCTTACCCAACCCCAAACAATTTTAGTTGATTAAGAGAGTAATATAATCTATAACTGATCATAGCTGTAACATGAACCATTCCCATCATAATCGAAATTCTACAAGGAGTTCATGGGATAAAGAGCTTGCTCATAACCGAGAGCGCGGCAATTCGAATTGATTAAAACCTTGCAAGGGTGTACTACTTTACCCACACGACGCAAGGACCATACGACTCACCCAACCCGCTAAAGTTGGATAAGGGGATACTCGTGTCAACCGTTCCCAACAAGGCTCGATCATTGAAATTTTCACACCTATCTTACGCGTAGAGACTTAATTTCCACCGGGGACAACTCTAAACTTTTCTACACATAGGTCCACCCGGGGACACCTCTAAGCCTCTCTGCGTAGCCCTTAGCCACGTATTTAGGACTGCACATCAATGATCAAATCAAAGAAGGTAATTGGCTCATATGTACCATTATATTGGATATGTGGTAGCACGGAAAGGTGCTCAAAACCGACGTCGTCCACTCGGTTCTTAATCGATCCAAGCGGACTATGCCCATGTGACTTCATTCTGTAGGCCCTAACATTCCGCTCGAATCTAGATACTTCATTCCACTTGCCCCAGATGCTCAAGTGCGATCAAGGATAATCAGGTAAGTGTGATACTCCAAACCATTCCTTTCTAGCAAGCAATATGAGTATTCTAAGCAGGGCTAAGCATCTAATAAGATTAAGTTATTAACGGTCTAACTGGTGCCAATGATATGAATAAACGAATCAAGGAAGGAGAATGCATGAAAATAGGTACAAGAATGTAATACGTACATAGTATATATATAACCCAACAATATCCAAGTGAGATAACTAAACTAATCAAATTAAATAGGTGCAAGGGATTATGCTTAGCTGCTTGCCTTGGTTAACTTCGGGCTCGACCATGAACTGGACTCCGGGTTCAGGCTCGACGGACTCGGCAGGCTCAATGGGTTCGTTCTCCGACGGTTCAGTCACTATAAAGCATGAATGAGATACCAGAATTAGCATGATGCCATGATTGTGCAAGAAATGCTATGCATGAAATGAGATGTATGCATTAGTGTGATACCCTAGATTATGCAAGGGTGATAAGACATGCATAATGAATGGCACATATGCAATGATGCACAAACGTAATACTAATGAACATGCGAGCAACGACTAGAGCAAGAATTAAGAAAAGAACTACCACAGCAAGCATAAATCAGAAATTAAATTGAACATGTAGAGGACATTACAAGGAACACATGAAAATTGGATTTGCAGTAAAATCATTTTTCTATATTTACTTACAAAAATCACAAATTTTCAGCTGTCCTATAAAAGTTAATTCAGAAAAGTCATGAAAACTTAACTGAACAAATCCAAGAAAATTATCTTAGATACTAGGCATGAATACAAAGCTAACAAAATTGGTTTCACCATTTTATCATTTTGCTACAAATTATTGTGTATTTTCAAAATTTACAGCCACTTAAACTAATATTTAAACTAGAGCAAAAACTATTCAGAAAATAAAAATCAACCTGTAAGAAAAGATGTAGATCTTAGAACAAGGAATCCAACAAATTTTATTTTGCATTTTTCTGATTTTTTCTGATTTACTATGATTTTTCAAATTTTCAGCCAAACTATTGCAAAAGAACCCTTCGCAGCACTATTCACCTGAGTCATGGACTTCGCAAAAAGGCCCCTGCACTTCTTTCTATTGTTGCCTGGGGTCCCTAGCTGCGATTTTTGGAACAGAAGAGGCTCAGGGAGCTCGATTCCGGCGAGCTCGCTCACCGGCGGCGAGAGCTAGGTGGGGGAGGAGCAAGAGGTCACGGGCTACCTTTGGGTGATCTTAGCGTGGCGGAGGGCGGCCGGAGGCGTGCTGTCCACGGGAGCAGTGCACGGCGGCGGTCGGCGACAGCGTGTGGCGGCGCTCCGGTGAGTGGCTGGCGACGGGGCGGCCATGGGAGGATTCAGCAAGGCTGGGTGGAGTGGGGGCGCTCGGCGGCGCGGCACAGAGGCGCGTGCACGTGGCTTGCGGCGAGCAGCAGCATGCCGGCAGCGGCATGGCTCGGGAACGAGCGCGGAAACAATGGGAACGTGTAAGAACGAGGAGAGCACAAGCATCAGTGAGTCGAGGGGAGTCGATTTCTATACCTAGGTTGGATGGAGAAGGACCGAAGGTAGGACTTCGACGGTGAGGGGCGGAACTACTGTTCATGGTGGTCTGGAGCTTCGATTCCCGTCAATTGGGCCGAGAAGGAGTTCGGCTGGGGTTTGGGGAAGCTGGAGGAGGTGGTGGGGGAGGATTGGGTGCGAGGGTTTGGACTGGGAGGTCGTGGAGACGTCGAATCGGCCGGAGGCTAGGAGGCCATCCATGGCTCCGTTCGAGCTCTGAGTAGAGGAGGAAGAAGAAGAGCGAAGGGAGGAAGAAGAGGGGCGCGTGTGGGAGAGAGCAGTGGGCGGCTCGGGATAGAGATGAGGACGGTATGGGCGAGCAGCGGAGTGGTGCAGCACGGCACGGCAGCGAGCCGATGCTCGGCATGCGTTGAGCGCGCATAAAGGCCGCTCAACATTGTGGACCCGGTTTGAAAATTCTAAACTTAATTAGCATGTGCTCTAAGCACCTGGGTGTTACATAGGCGACCCGGGCGGCGTGGCAGGTTCTGCGGTCCGGGAAGGAGGCATATGGGTTGTTGATGATGCAGTTGGAAGTGCCGTTGGTGCAGGCTACGGGATCCGGCGGAGGGCTGGAGCCGGTGAGGCTCAGCTGGGCGAGGACGACGAGCAGCAGGAGCTGCATTATTGCCCTCTGTCCGTCACTGTAGCATGACCCTGAGCGCGTGAGGGGAGACGTGTTCACGAAGTTGTACTACTACTGTATATATTGTTATGAGGGGGTGTTTAGTTGGTGAAAAAGTTTGAATTTAGCTACTGTAGCACATTTCGTTGTTATTTGATAATTAATATCCAATCATAAATTAATTAGTGTCATTAGATTCATCTCGTAAGAATCAGTTAGACTATGTAATTAGTTATTTTTTTAACTGTATTTAATGTTATATGCATGTGTCTGAAAATTTAATGTGACGAGTACTGCACAAATTTTTTTGGGAACTAAACGACTTTGGAGCCATTTTGCTCTGCTCGCGCTTATCCGTTTCCAAGACACTGGACCAATAGCAGGCCGCCTTGTCTTACTGATAGGCTGAAAATAGGCGGAGGGTGAGCTAAAAATCAAGAGGGTACTCTCTAATTGCAACATGCACACTCCCAATTTGCCTTCAGAATGGGTACAAAGATGGGGACCAAAGATCCAGATCAAAAGTACCAGTTACTATTACAACTAGTACTGATACGAGATATCAGTACTGCTTGCAACAACAGCCGGTATTCTTGGTCTGTGTTGAGGGCCCGCGCGGCACAAACCGGTGCCAATTTGCTAGCAAAGGCACCGGTTGGTGCCACGAGCCAGTACCGAATGGCCCATGCATCAAAGACATCACGTGGAGGTACGACCTGGTGCTTATGGACCAGACATTACCACCGGGTCATGCCATGACCCGGTGCCAGTGCTGGCCATTGACATAAGTTGGGACCTCTAACCGGTGCTAATGATTTAATTTTTTGCGCCGGGTCATTGGGCACCAACTAGTGCCTTTGTCCCGCCCTATAGATACCCCAGCTCCTCCCCTTCCAAACTGCAGTGAACTCATTGTTCATGGCAACCAAGCGAGGGGAGGGGAGGAGAATTTTTGTAATTTTTTTAAAAGGTTAGTAATTTTTCTCCATGTCTTAGCAAATTAATTTTTAGATGTAGTTAGCACTTAATTTAGTTTATACATATGATAAATATTTGTAGATGTAGTTTGCACCCGATTTAGTTTATAGTTGTTATAAATTATTAGGCATAAGAAAATTATTTATTTAGATGTAGTTAGCAATTGGATTATTTTACTATTATTTTAGTATAATTGTTACCCATGTGAGATAATATATTCTAGTTTAGTTCCAATATTGCTCAATTTTATATTTGCAAATTGTATATAATTTTGAAGATACTCTAATTATGCATATAGGGATCTTTTTGCTGAAACAAATTGCATGGCCTCCCCTGGGCCCTTCTCTGAAAGAAGAGAGACACCAAATCTTAGAACTAATTTGGTGTTCTGCCTTCTTTGGAGCCAGGGCCCAAGGAAACCCAATTTGTTTCGGAATCAATTAACCATGAAAATGAGTTCAAGAGTGTCAAAAGGAGATTTAATTTATTTTTTAGTTCTGATATTGTTTAATAAATGATTTTTGATACTTTAATGATGTACACATGAATTGTAAACCCTGATTGCAATAGATGTTTCTGTTCAAATTTTGTATTCACAAATTGTATATAATTTTGAAGACACTCTAATGATGCATATAGGGATCTTTTTTTGAAGCAAATTGCATGGCCTTCCCTGGTCCCTTCTCCGAAAGAATAGAGACACAAAACTTAGAACTTATTTGGTGTTCTCCCTTGTTTCAAAGCGAGGGACCAAGAAAACCCAATTTGTTTTGGAATCAATCAACCATGAAAATAAGCTGAAGAGTGTCAAAAAGAGATTTAATTTTTTTTAGTTCCAATATTTCTTAATAAATGATTTATTTTGACACTCTAATGATGTATACAGATGAATTGTAAACTCTGATTGCAATATATGTTTCTTTCAAATACAAAGCAAATTGTATATAATTTTGAAGACACTCTAATGATGCATATAGGGATCTTTTTCTGAAACAAATTGCATGGCCTCCCCTGGGCCCTTCTCCAATAGAAAAGAGACACCAAATCTTAGAACTGATTTGGTGTTCTCCCTTCTTTCGGAGCGAGGGCCCAAGAAAATCCAATTTGTTTCGGAATCAATCAACCATGTAAGAAAATGAGCTGAAGAGTATCAAAAAGTGATTCAATTAATTATGTTTTACTTCAAATATTGTTTAAAGAATGATATATTTTGACACTAACGATGTATATAAATGAACTGTGCACCTAGAAGAGTCGGCAATGGATGTAAATGACCGCCCAACGTTCAATGGAGTTCATTGATGGCGTGCATGAATTCGTAAAAGTGGCTGAGAAACACAAGTACGGCGGTTTTGTTTGTTGTCCATGCGAATTCTATAAGAATGGGAAGGATTACTCATCATCAAGAACCATCCACAATCACATGTTTAGTTGTGGTTTCATGCCCAACTACTATGTTCGGACCATGCATGGAAAAAGAGGGATTATGCTGGATAATAATGAAGAAGAAGATAACATAATTCCTAACTTTTGTGGCCAATTACGGTGCCTTTTTTGAAGATACTGCAATGGGTGAGCCTGAAGAAGATACTGAAGGACACGTTGTAGAAGATGATCTTGGTCAGATGCTGCGCGAAGTTGAGGAAGTTTGCGAAACAGAAAAGGAATCGAGAGATCTGAAGCATATGTTGGTGGACTACAGAACATTGATCTACCCAAATTGCAAACAAGGCCACAAAAAGTTGGGTACAATATTGGAATTGTTGCAATGGAAGACATCAAATGGTTTGTCTGACTAAGGATTCGAGGAGTTGCTGAAACTTATAAAAAAAACCTACTCCCTGAGGGTAACACCTTGCCTGAAACAACATATGAGGCAAGAAAGATTGTTTTTCCTTTAAGTTAGAAGCACAGAAGATACATGTGTCCTAATGACTACATCCTATATCGTGGTGAGGAGTATGAAAATTTAAATGCGTGTCCGGTATGTAACGCATGTCGGTATAAGATCCCTCAAGATGATCCAGGCGACGTTGAGGGGATGCGTATCAAGAAGAGGGTGCCTGCCAAGGTGATGTGGTATTTTCCTCTTATACCATGTCTGAAATATTTGTTCATCGACAAAACGAATGCTAAATTGATGCGATGGCACAAAAAATATCGTAAGCAAGACAATATGTTGAGACACCTCGCTGATGGGACCCAGTGGAGAAAGGTGGACAGAACATTCCCAACATTTGCAAATGATGCGAGGAATATAATGTTTGGCTCAGGTACGGATGGCATGAATCCTTTCGGTGAGCAGAACAGTGGACATAGTACCTGGCCTGTGACATTTTATATATACAACCTTCTTCCTTGGTTGTGTATGAAGCGGAAGTTCATTATGATGTCGCTTTGAAAAGTCGGAGTCAATCTCCTCTTTCTTTTAGGTTGTTTAGCAGTCACTAGGCTCACAAACCAACCTGGACTTTGATTCTTTCTTATTATTCTAATTGGCTATTCTAATATATAAATTCAATGTGGATGAAATTGGTGGCTTTTGCGCTGAATCCCTTGCTTGTTCGGAAGCTAATTCATGTGTAGGCAGCGGGCCCTACTCACTTGGTACCCAACAGCCCGTTAGAGGAAGAGCTTGTCTGTCATTGAGGTCTTCATCCTTATGGCGTATGGTTGACACGGTAGGTGCTAGTCGTGGGGGAAAGCCCAGTCACGTGGTCGTGGTACTCTGACTGAAAAGAGGGGAGGTGGTAGGACTGGGACTCAGCAGAAGGCTACAGTAAAGGCTGTGAAGGTGCATGAAATAAGAAATGCGAGCAAGTATTGTGAATATAAAGAAAGTCCACACTACTAGAAAAACAGTCGTAGGCACCGGTTGAAAAGAGGCATAGGTACCGGTTTTTGAACCGGTACCCCGAAACCGCGACCAATGGCCTCCCTCTTCGTCACCGGGTAAATCAACCGATGCCCAAAGTATTCTTTGTCACCGGTTGAAAATAACAACCGGTACCAAAGACGGTCACCCCATTCCATCGCATCATCTCCCGTTCCCTCGTATCCTCTTCCGTTCTCTTCTCACCTTCCACCAATCATTCAAGAATCGATCAACCACAAAATATTGGATCGACATATACAAAATCCATATATAGATTTATCATTCAAAGAATCGATCACAGGATAATACAATCAACACCCATCTCTATTTCATAAAAATAAGAAAAAAAATCACCAACGGCTGGGTGGAGCCGCTCGCCGCCGCGGAGACCCTCGCTGGCTGGCAGTTGCTCGCCTGCAAATTTCCGGTGCAGATGCCGCTGCGCAGACGGAGGAGGCCGGCAAGGGAGGGAGAAGGGGAAGGGCGACGCGGCCGCCGGAATCCGACCCGCCGGCGGCCCCTGCTCGCCTCGCCGCCCAACGTCGCCGTGCCGAGGGAGCTGAAGGCCGCCGTCGGGCAGGACCACCGCCGAGCTTGAGGTCTGCCATGGAGGAGGAGGGCGAGCACCCGGCCGGAGGGAGGAGGGAGGGAGGTGGGAGGGGCTGCCGCCGTGGACTCCTCCGCGGAGCTCGAGGCCGCCCGTGCGAGCTCCGCTGGCTGGCGTTGGAGGCCCCTCTCGCCGCGTGTGCCCACCGCCGCCGCCGCAGGCCCTGCGCAGATCCGGCGGCCGCCATTGTGGCCCCGCGCGGAGGAGGCCGGCCGGAGATCCGCTGCAGCGGCAGAGCTCGAGCCGGGCCGCTGCGCCCCGCAAGGGAGAAGCCGGGCCGCCCGTCGCTCGAGCAGGGGAGGACCTCGGGCCGGAGAGCCGAGGCGGCGGCGCGGAGCATGGGGAGAGCCGAGGTGGCGGCGCACGCCCGCACGCGCGGCGCTCGCCCGCCCGCACGCGGCGGCGTGGCGCACGAGGAGAGCCGAGGCGGCGGCGCGGTGCTCGCCTGCCCGCACGCGGCGGCGCAGCGCATGCGCGGCGCTCGCCCAGGGTGAGGGAGAGACGGAGTGAGGGAGAGACGTGTGTAGAGTAGATGAGAGCTAGAGAAATGAGACGAAACGAGAGAGAGAGGACGCGCGCCCAGCACTTACAAATATCCAGAGACGCGAGAGGCATTGGTACCGGGTGTTTTCTTCCACCATTTCTAATGTCTGCTCCATAGGCACCGGTTCATGCCACCACCCGGTGCCGTTGATGCATGGCCAATTTGGTACCGGCGGATGGATTTAACCGGTGTCTTTGTCAGTGCATTGGCACCGGTTTGTGCCGTGGCGCGCCTTGCCAGCACTTGGCGCAGGCCAAGAGTACCGGTTATTGATGCAGCCGGTGCTGATGTCTCACATTAGTACCGGTTCAAGCAATAAGTGGTTCCTTTGGCCTAGATCTTTGACCTGTTTTCTAGGTCTCCCGTGATCGGCTAGAACAGCCATCCATCCAGGGCTTGATGAGTCAAGAGGGAAGGGTTTCGTTTGTGATACCAGCTTTCTTAGTTACGAGTTCACTTTCGCTGAGCAGTAATAGCTCAATGGCTTCTAGTTATTTTTTTACCCTTCCGAGCAAAACAGTTCCGTTGACATCCTTTGCCGAAGAACTTCTCTTCTTGGAGGACGATATGGGTGCTTATCCCCAACCCAAAGCAATCTAGTAAAGATATTGACTAGTTGATTGCGTGTACGTTTCACGTGCACAATCTCTTTGTAATCTTGAAGATAATTGTCATGGTAGGAGAAGATGTTTTCATTTTTTTCTATACTTCTATTTGGCTAAGCACAATTATTTACAAATATTAAAACATCATGTAAGGAGGCTATTTATTTTTTACATGTATGAAGAACAAGTAAAAAAAGATAGTGTCGGTAGTGCATAGGGGATTAGAGGAGCTGAGGAGAGGAAGAGAAGCACCACATAAACCAAAAAAGACAAGGGGAGATTAGACTACCTGAGTGAGGGCACAGAGGACGGTGTCAAGGACAAGGCCTCTTAGGAGCTGCTGTCAAGTGGACCAGGCTGTGGAAACGGAAAAAGGCTACAAAGGGCAAAGGACTCGAACCGGTAAGGGGTATCGAACAGAACGACAACACAATCGTCTTCCTCCTCCGGACTCTATCCCCTTGTATCTCTGGCTGTTCTTGCTTCCCTAACCCTAGTTCTTGCTATTCCCTACCTATTTCCTCTCCAAGATTGTATCCATAAACTCAAATATTCTTGCTACTGTGATTTGGAGGTCTAGGACCATAACAATTGGTATCAAGAGCCTTCAATTTGGGAACCCTAAAATTTTTCCCCAAATCGAGTTCGCCATGGCCGCGTCGCTGTCGGAGATGTCGGCGTCGATATCAAGGTGGATGGACATGTTGCAGCAGATGAATGCCATCTTGGACCGCATGGATAGCGTTTCCTCGGCGTCAGCTTCAGCGACCTCCGCCCCGACCACGATGGCCACGACACCAGCTGCGTCGCCCACGCCTGCGGCACCCTCGACCACGTCCACAGCTGCGCCGCCCACGCCAGCAGCGTCCTCGGCCGCGCCCATGACTACTTCACCGAAGTCCCTCGGCCCGACGCCGGCCACGACCCCTTCATCGGCGCGCGCTATCGCCATGGTGCCCGCGCTATACGCGCCGGCGACCGCGTCGACTCCACCCTCCACCGCTGTCACCATCTCTTTTCGGCTTCCGATGCCGCCGTTCCTCGCCACGAAGAAGAAGATCGCCAAGACGACCAGGCGCCCTCAAGCGCGCGCGCGCTGTAGTTCGACTCCCTGCAGAGCGTGTGGCGGTCGCCGCCGCCCATGGACGTCCTCCTCCACAGCAAGCTGGACGAGGCCCGCGTCTGCGATATCATCGCCGACGTCATCGACATCGAGCGCGAGTTCATCTGCGACGCGTTCCTCTTCGCGCTCGGCAGCATGAACGGCGCCCTCATGGGCCAGTACATCGAGTTCGTCACCGACCTCTTGCTCATGGCGTTCTGTGTGCAGAAGGTGAGGTCTCTAATGTCTCGCCCGCAACGTGTTCGACGAAATGTCACAACCGCAGCGTCTGCCCACTTGGCGTTCACAAGGCTCGCAGACTCGAGAGCAAGCTACTCAGGTACAATACCAGCTGTTATCCTCACTCGATTGGTGTTGTTCCGGTTGCAATTACCACTTATGTTCGTGATGACTGCATGTTGCTTGAAATAATGACTGAGCCAAGTTCAGCAATGCCTTGGCCGCCCATCAGCAATGACTATTGGCTTTCTAAAAGAATTCAAGGATGCTTCAATTTGTGGACGCCATTAAGATGTGGTTGGGCTTTGGTACAGCAAAGGCCACCATGGCCACCACCTGTACACTTTGATCTTGCAGCTCGTGGGCTTGATGTGTTACCATGTTCATGGCTTCTTGATGATTTAGCTATTGCAGTTCACGAAAACATGCTCAAGATGGCAAGGGATGAGCAGCAGAAGCTTTTGTTACTGGATCTTCTCGTGTTAGTCATGGCAGCCCCTGTGATGACTTTGTGGACCATGGGGATTCAGCAATACATATATCAGGACAACACAATAAGGAATCCACATATGATTGAGTTAGAAGAGGATCAAAATACTCACTGCAATGACAGCAAAGGCAAGTTTGCTGTAACAAATGAATTCAGTGATGGGCATCAGAGGGTTGAGCCACTGTCTCAATGGGGAACAAACGGTTTTAGTTCTGGAAAATTTAGAGTGCAAGGAAATTGTTTGATGCTCGACACGTGGCCATCAGGGAAGCGAGGTGATTCTAATGCTTGGCTATTTGCAATTAAAGGTGCTCGATCTTTGTCTGAGAAAATGCTACCAGATTGTGGTTTCAGTTATAGAAATCAAACTGATATGGTTGAGAAGATAATATACTTTTTGACTAGTTTGTCCATCACTCGACCATGGGATCCTGGAGTCTTAACTTCATTTTGTGCAAGCCAGCACAAAGACAATTATTTCCAGCAATGTTTTCAGATTGTTGTCCGGCTGCCATCTATTTGGACATGGATTTCAGATATGCATCAATTCAACATTTCCTTTGTTTCCCTGCATGCCTTGGAAGAATTATTGCTGACTGGTGTGCATTGTTCACATTTGAAGCTAATGGAAAGCCTTTTGATTGTGAAGATCGTTGGCTGGGTGTCTGACAGGGTGATAACATGCTTATGGAGAGTAGGCATCCATGATTATGATTGGCTCTTTATATTGTGCTTCAGAATTGTTTACAAATCAAGTGCACTTCAGCTCCTACTAGTATTGATGCCACAGAAAAGAAATGAATCAACCATTTCATTGATCAATGTGAAATACAAGAAGCGATTGGTGATCTTCAGTTGGGTGCAACCTATGGCTGGTGTTGATCATTTGCGTGCCTACAGGTGGCAGCATGAGCCCCTTATCAACCTGATTACTAGTGTGAAGCTAAAGTGCAAGGTGGCAAAGGATTTGAGCAGCAGCAGCTCTGTTCATTGGCGATGGTGTGATCACTCACTGATAGAAATGTGTCAAGACCGATCAGCGGAAGGTGAAGAACTACTCCAAATTTCCATAGGATCCTTGTGGTTGCGGCTTGAGGGCAAGCCGCATTTCAAGCGGCGGGGAATGTCAAGGACAAGGCCTCTTAGGAGCTGCTGTCAAGTGGACCAGGCTGTGGAAACGGAGAAGGCTACAAAGGGCAAAGGACTCGGACCGGTAAGGGGTATCGAACAGAATGACAACACAATCGTCTTCCTCCTCCGGACTCTATCCCCTTGTATCTCTGGCTGTTCTTGCTTCCCTAACCCTAGTTCTTGCTATTCCCTACCTATTTCCTCTCCAAGATTGTATCCATAAACTCAAATATTCTTGCTATTGTGATTTGGAGGTCTAGGACCATAACAGACGCTGCTGCTGCAGGTACAATGCAGGGCTTGATGCCGTGGAGTGCGGTGCGAAGGTCGGGCCACGCACCGCGAAAGTCGCTAAGCACGGGTAGAGCGTGAGGATGAGTTACGGATCCAGGTCATGGTTTGGGTCGGAGCAGGCACCGGGGCACGAAACCGGATGTCTGGGCAGAGCCGCACTAGCGTAGGAAGATGTGGGTGCGCGGCAACAGGCGACGAGGTGAAGGATGTTGCCGCAAGCCCCAGGAACCGCATGTACGGCACCGCTGCCGCGTCTTCGCCCCTGCCTCCCCAGGATTCATGGGAGCATGGTAAAGAATCGAGAAGGTTCCAACCACTCCAACGATGCCACATAGCCATCCTCCCTCGAGCAGCGCCGGGATGCTCCTAGCCTACGCGCTCGTGCTCATGGAGCCCCGCTTCTCCATCTCCCCGCCCGATCGCGCCTGGTTGTGGGCGAGGAGCCGGTGCGCAGCCACTACGTGTAGAACGCGAGCAGGTAGTGGCGGCGCCGCTAGCCGAACCCAGCTGCGGGCGAGGACCAACGACGCCGATCTGGCCGCGGGTGGATTGTGACGGCCGCCGCTGGCCGGCCGCGAGCGGGGAGCCGGAGCGCAGTGCAGGCAGCGGCGACGACGCGAGGCAGCCGAGGCAGGTCAGCGTGTGGAGGCGTCTGTGCGCGACACCCTTGGTGAGGAGAGGCGAGTGCGGGCCGAGCAGCATGGCGATTGACGACATGTAGCTACAGTCAACGGCGTGGTCCTCGGCTATGAGATCGAGGCGGTTGAAGGCTGGGTCAGCGGAGAAGACTGTGCGCTCGCCGAAGATGTGGGTGGTGAAGACACCACTCCCGTGGCGCGCCACGCGGTCCTTGATGAAGGGCTCCAGGTTGGGGGAAGTAATCAGAGATGAGGCGCAGCGTCTCCCCAACCGACGATCGGCAGCCTCATGCTGCCCGTGTGACAGCCGCGGTGAACCGTGTTTCGACAACCGTAAGGAGAAGAGACATCCTAGTGCGGTGGCGAGCATCGCAGCCGTGGCTGGAGGAGCGGCGGAGGCAGCGGCCTGCTCGCGACCATGGGCGTGGCCGTGTGTGGTTTCACCGTGGTTGGGTGGGGACTGGGCAGTGGATGGAACCAGTTCAGCACACGAGGAGTTTTTGGCACGGAGGCAATTAATAGGAGGGGGACGAAAAGAAATTTCATGGAAGGAGGAAGGGCAACGTAGTTTGCTAACTTTTGGTGTGGACGAGGGCCGAAGCTGCAGCACAGCAGCAGTTGCGCCAGCTACTTTTTTACCTGTGGGAGACGAAGAAACGGCAGTCGCGCCTTCCTTTGCTGACCTGCGATGGCAAGGAGCGGAGCAGACAAGGCACAGAATGTGAACATGAGACTGCACGGTAGGAAAGGAGCTGCGCACAAACAAGATCACCACCGTAGGCAAGAAATCATAGGAACTACAAATTTCGGGATGGCGTGGATATGTTGAGAGGCCACGGAACCCAGCCGGATTTACATATAGAAATGTGTATCTGAAACCACTGGTTGACAATCTTCTATTGTTGTGAAAAGAGGAGGGTGTTTGTGTGTGGGATGCGCACGCAGAGGCACATTTTAACCTACGTGCTTTGCTTTTCGTAACCACCAACGATTAGCTTGCACTAAGCAACCTGTTCGGACAGTCCAATAAGGGTTATAGGACATGTATCCATTGTTTAGATGAAACCGGCAACATGTATCTCAAGCACTGTAGCAAGATCGTGTATATTGGTCATCATCGATTTCTTCCTATCAAGCACCAATTAAGAAGGAGGCATACTCATTATGGTGAAAAGGCAGATCATCGTACAAAACCTAGGAACCGTTGTGGGAAAATAATATTTGAAATGGTCAAAGATATAAAAGTAGTAGTCGTAAAAGGACCTGGAGGCAAATCAGTCCAGAGTGATAACGGACATGCACCTATGTCGAAGAAGAAGAGTATATTTTGGGATTTAGCTTATTGGGAAATCTTAGAGGTCCACCACGCAATTGATGTGATGCACCTAACAAAGAATTTTTGTGTCAACAATCTAGGCTTTCTTGGTGTATACGGTAAGCCAAAGGATACACTGGAAGCGCGGCAAGATGTTCAACCTATGAAATAATAGGCCACCCTATATCCAAAAAAAAGGGATGAAGGACATCATTACCTAGGTCCTGCCTACTACACTCTAAGCAAGGAAGAGAAGCAAAGTATGTTCGAATGTTTGAACAGTATTAAGGTCCTATCAGGCTACTCTTCGAACATAAAGAGGCTACAAAACCTGAAAGAAAAGAAATTCGCACACGTAAAGTCCCATGACTATCACGTGTTGATGACACAATTACTTCCAGTTATACTTATAGGTATTCTACCAGCTAATGTTCGAGCAACAACTATAAAACTATGCACATTTCTCATTGCAATTTCTCAGAAGACAATCAATCCAATGAGTCTAATCAGGCTACAAGAGGATGTTGTCCAAAGTATAGTTAGTCTTGATGTTATTTCCTCCATCATTCTTCAATATTATGACACATCTTCTAGTTCACCTGGTCAAAGAGATTGATATTCTCGGTCCTGTTTTCCTTCATAATATGTTCCCTTTTGAACGATACTTTGTAGTCCTAAAAAAATACGTTTGTAATCGGGCTCATCTAGAAGGAAGCATCGTGAAGGGTTATGTGACAAAGGAGGTCATTGAGTTTTTTGTTGACTATGTGGATGAACTTTGTCCGATTGGGGTTCTAGTATCACGTCATGAGGGGCGGCTAATTGGAAAGGGAACACTTGGAAGGAAATCAATAAATGCCATTGATCATGCTACATTGAGTAAAACACATCTCACAGTTTTGCAATAATCAGCCTTGGTGGCTCCGTACATGGAGAAGCACAAGCAAATGGTGCGAAGTAGGCACCCTTTGAAGTCTGAAACATGGATTACAAACCATCATAACAATATGTTCGCCACCTGGTTGCAGAAGGAAGTTAAGGGCAACGAGGAAATTCATGAGCAGCTAGCCTGGCTGGCCAGGGGTCCAGCTAATTCAATCTTGACATACCAAGGATATGAAATTAATGGACATACATTTTACACAAGAGCCCAAGATAACAAGAGCACCAATCAAAGTAGTGGTGTCTGTATAGATGCCACAAACTCCAGTGGCCAAATGAACTCATATTTTTGTTACATTGAGGAGATCTGAGAAATCGACTATGGGCCGCTGAAGATCCCTCTATTTCATTAGCAATGGCTGAAAGCTATCTGGAAAAGGTGTCGATATCGACGAGTACAGAATGACAACAGTAGACCTCGAAGAGCTTGGCTATCGAGATGAACCATTTTTCCTAGCTAAGGATGTCACTCAAGTTTTCTATGCGCATGACATGTCTAGCAAATCCAAAAAGGACAAGTATAGAAATAAATCAAGCTTTCTATGTGCAAGAGATGAGCCAAAGCGCCACGTAGTTCTGGCAGGCAAAAGAAAAAATGTGGGAGTCGATAATGTCACAGATGAAGAAGAATACAACAAGGTTGAAGACATGACTCCATTCGCAGTGGAGGTTGACACAAGTATTATTTTAGCCCAAGAGGAGGCTCCCTACGCACGCTATGATCACAATGAAGGGACGATTGTAAAGTGAACCATCGTTAATATTCCATTAGTTGAATGATTATCTCTTGTTATATTTTTCGTCAACATTAACTATTTGTACTCATCAAGGCAATTATCTGATTATTATGGCATCAACATTTACTATTAGTAATATTCTGAAACCATATTTGATTTTTTATGCAATAAACATTTTCTAGAATGGAAAAAAAACAAAATAATAACATATTTACAAATATAGATTTCCCTACTTAGATATAAAGAACATAAAATATACCCACACTCTTAGCACTCGCACAAACACACAGTCTCTTACTCTCACTCACTTACACGCACATACCAATTAAAGATAAATTGATTTATTAGGCACAACAATTTTTCCGATTATTTTCAAGCAATAGTTGGTTTATCGGGCCGTAGGAGTTAGGGCACCGACAGAGAGGGGCGGCGGCATGGAGGACTGGAGGAGGACAGGACGACGGCAGTGTAGATCCGCGCGGAGGATCAGAGGATGAGCGGTCGGCGGCAGTGTCGTGGGTCTTGGCAGCTCGGGCCGCAAGTGATCGAGCTCCGGCATCGCGGACGGCGGCGGTGCTGATGCAGGGGGTGGAGGACGTGGCCATCATGGGGAGGAGAGGACAGCAGTGGCGCTGGCACACAGGGAGGAGAGGAAGGTGGCAGTGCTGGCTTAAGGGGAGGAGAGGATGACGGCGGCGCTGGCTCGGGGGGAGGAGAGGACGGCGATGGTGAGATCCAAACTTCGGAAGCCTGCTGGCGTCCATTGAGAGCCGCGAAAAAATATGCTATGTCCTGGCTTCCCTGATATTTATAGGAGAAAAAATTTGTAGGGGTGGGTGACGGCACCACCCGCCCCTACAGATCTATTTGTAGGGGTGGGAGGTAGGGGCATGTAGGGGTGGGCTTTGCCACCACTCGCCCCTAGTAATATTTTTCAGATTATCCTGAAATTTGTATTATATCAAAAAATAATAGCAAATCATATCCAAAAAAGTGAAAATTTAACTCTAGCATTATTATGACCAAAAGAACAAGAAACAAATACGAGAAAAATATCTCAGCATGTATTATAGTTCATAGTGTGCAAACCACAATATAGGTGTCTCACTACTATCTCTATACTTTAAGATCTGCACACCCTCAATCAAAATATACACTGAGATATTGATTTCATTTTTCCTTATTCTATAGGTCAAAATAATTTCAGGGTTAAAGTTTCACCTTTTTCTTGTGTGTTTTGCTATTTTTTTAGAATTAATTGATTTTTTTGAAGTAAATTGAAAATTATTAGTAGGGGTGGGTTATGACACCACCCGCCCCTACAAATGGATTTGTAGGGGCGGTCGATAATGTCGCCCGCCCCTATAAATGGTTTTGTAAGAGCCTAATTGTGTTACCAAACATATTCTTTTTAAGGTGCATGTCATTGATTGCTTGGTGGACCTCAAGATCACCCCAAAACGGATTGTACTTGTAGAAGATGGATTGTTTCTTCTTCCCGTCTTTTGTCACCTTCCCATAACTAACCTGGATGGTCTTCACCATTTTGAAAATATAGTGCCAGTCTCTTATTACTAGAGCAGAATGTAATTCAGGCTTGCCAAAAAAAAGTTGTAGAACTTCTTACATCGGTATCGATGTCCTTCCACCAAGAAGCGTCTGTACTCAAGATAAACTAACTTTCTAGATTCTTGCAGGGAAGATGATACAGTCTCATCCACGCAGACCGTGCATCCCGTTCTATCTTTAATCTGTTCCGAAATGACAAAAAGAGCCTGGTGTTGACGGTCCTTAAGTGTTAAAATCAACCGTCAACTGCTGCAACTTTTCAATTTAAATAATGGCCAAACTTAGTTATAGGGCTTATGGCTAATCGATTCCATGAGTTTTGGTGAATTATGATTTGCAGGCACCCATAGGTGAAATATGAAGGAAAACATAAGAGAACGTAGAAGAAATGCACAGAAGATCATGTCCTGCGTCTCACTTGCAAGAAGGGCCCACAAACCAGACCAAACAGGCATGCCAAGGAAGATGCACCTAAGAAACCACATAGGCAGACCGCAAGGATTGTACCAACGAAAGATGGGCCCAAACAGCCTTAGCAAGGGATTGGTCGACCCCTTGGATCGGCTGCCCCCCAACTGGGCTCAATCAGGCCCGGCCATCTTTCTCTGGGAGTCTCCAACACTGGTTTCGAATGGTACCACCCCGAGAGTTCAACAGAGGATCCGTCCCTTGGGAGCCTTTGTAAGTAGGAGGAGAGCGAACAACAGAAGATACTCCACAAGAGGGAGAGATGTAAAGGGTCTCCACTTGTAAGATTTGGCTAGTGAGTGTGTAAGGAGAAGTTCGGGAGGAGTGCTGGAGTTGTCGGCTTCCCTCTGCTTGTACCTCAGCGGATATGAGCCTCTTTCGAGTAAGTATCTGAGTCTTCATCCATTTCATGAGTTCTTATCAGAGTTAAGTTTTTGTTATCATTTGCTTGTGGGATCACCATCCGTCCTCGTAGCGGATGTTCTAGTCTAAGGGCTCGAGTCTTGGACGGAGTCGGGGCAAGAGCAGTAATCGATAGCGTTGATGTTGTGTCTAGACTAGAGGTTACCTTTGTTTGCATACCATCTCCATAGTCTGTCGGGGTAGGCGGCAGGTGGTGACAACCCTGTCCATCCCTTGTAGTCCCCCATGTGAGGGTTGGGAGTAGAGCTAATAGCCGGATACTCTTGGCATACCAAGAGTAAGCCAGAGCCCGAAATAAGCAAGTGAGAGCTGGTTTATCTCTCTCAAGTATCTCTTCTCTTAGACAACCACACTACCCAAAGGCCACCTTTCTCTCTTTTCCTCAGGGTAAACTAATTAGAAGACCATTGCGCCTCCATTCCCCGTGGAAAATACGATACCCTGAATACTCCAGGGTGAAGTGCTACAATAGTATTTCTGTACGCTTGCAGACTTCTCTCTACGAGTTAAGAAATAGCAACACCTGGTAATCATGGATGGTGGTGAAGATAATAGCTCTTAGATTAAAGGTCTGCCATGTAAAACAATCAAACATATGGATACCCTCCTTCCATAGAGTTTCCATCTCTTGCATCAAAGGCTCAAGGAAAATATCAATATCGATGCAAGGATGCTTGGGTCCTTGTATAAGGATGGACAATAAAAGATATTTTCTCTTCTGGTGCAACCATCTAGGTAGGTTGTACATCGTCAAGATCACCAGCCATGTGCTATGAGTGCTAGTCCTTTCAACAAACGGATTCATTCCGTCCATACTCAATGAATCTGGCAGACCCATGGTGGACCTATGGAAATTACTAGATGCAAAATAAAATATTATAAAACAATTTCAAGTTAAAAAAATGTGACTCTTTACTCATGCTGGTATTGGGAGGTATATTCAAAGAGGAAGCAAGCAATTCAGAATTCAGAGGATCTAACAAAAAAACGCAGTGTGAGAAGCACTTTAAACCTAGTAAACTGGTAAATACATATTTTCAAATGGGACGAGGATTTGGGAATCAGGAAATAATCATTGGAAAGATAAAAGGAATGGAGTGGGCATTCTCAATATCATACCTGAAATTTGCCAAACAGTTTGAGTCCACCAATGTTTAAGCTGCACGCACCCTAATGACAATGCTGACACTCTGCCCAAAAAATACACTGAACCTGAGTGGCTTTGACGGGTCAAGGTAGCAAGAATCCATAGAGGGCATGAATTTCAAGTTTTAAGTGGCATAAATTGACATGTTTAATATAACATCTTTCAAAGTATGATTTTATTTAGTGGTGGGCAGTCGTTTAGTGCCTAATTTGATAATATTGGTCAGAGCAATACTGAATGCGTGAAAGCACCATTTACCATTTATTGAACATGTCAGGCTAAGGTTTACCACAGCACCAATTTCTATACTATTCAGAGAGGGTCCTCTGGCTCTATAATAGCATAATGCACTACTACAGAAACGATTTGTAGCAATGTCCATTCTTTTTTTAGGGGCGGGTCCAAATGTATCACATTCCTACAAAAGGAGTGAGGCTACTATAGCATTAGACCCGCCCATGGAAATCGATGTTTATGGGCGGGTGGCGGCATCAACCGCCCCTGAAAATGGGGCTCATTTTCAGGGGTGGGTGGCACCATCAACTGCCCCTGAAGATGAGCCCCATTTTTGGGGGGCGGCTGATGCCGCCACCTGCCCCTGAAAATGCCCATAATATCTGGGCGCAGACCTTCTTCCTCCTCCCGACAGCACAGCGTCCTCTCGGGGAGGTGCTGTCTGAAAATACAACAAAACAAACATAGAGGAGGGAAGGTTTTAAACATGATTTCCATGGAGTTGGTGGCTCTAGGAGGTAAGTAGATGCTAATTCTATCTTTTTTTCTAAGCTTTTGGGTTAGTTTTAAGGCTCAAATTATGCTCTCATCCCTCTAGCTAGATGTAGATCTCCATTTGGTGGATTTACCTTCAATTTTTGGATAAAGTTATGTAGTTGGAGAACATGATTGTTGTTGACACCGGATTTTAACACGTGTCAACAAAAAAGTGTTGCAGAGGAGAAAAGGTTCTGTCTAGCGCGAACGGTGGATTTGGAAGGTGATCGTGCATCACCGATGGAAATCCAGTTGACCGGAGGAAGGCAAGATCATGTTTTGCCGTGATCGGCTAGGACTTTGTTAGCGTATGGTATAAATATGAGCCCCCGGTTATTGTAGAAAATTGATACACATCCAACCAACAAAACTTTACTCTTTTTGCAATTTACTTTTCCGTCGGCAGCTTCGCCATCTTTTTTTTCACAAGTTCTTTCAAGCTGATTAAGGACGCCTCACATTCGAGCGACTTGAGTTGCTGGTAAGTCTTTGTTTATCGAGTAAATCTGAGATTTAGCTTCTGTGCGCATTGCTGTGGCTTCGTTCAGATCTATTCAAAAGTTATCGAATTTATCTAAGCTTTGATCTCGAGCGCATCGCTGTTTTAATTTCTCGTTTAGATCTATTCACAATTTACCCGGCTTAGCAATCTGTTTAATCGGCTACTAGTTCCTTTGTTATGGTGTTAGATCTTGAAAAGCTGATTAGATCGGTTGTAAGCTTAGCTTTGTATAGATCCATACAATCGTGGGTCTGTCCATTGTCATCTGGCACGTGTCCATTTTAGATCTAGCCATCTAGTTGCATACCAGTATCGGCAGCTTCTTGGCGATTCCCTGTAGATCGCTTTTAATACACGTTATTTACACCCGATCTGCTGTCGTTTTCTGTATCGGCAGAGCCTTGCCGATACGCTGCATAAGAGTGATTCGGAAATCCAGCCGATACGCTCTTGTATTTGTCGGTTTGCTGTTTCCTTGTCAATTTACAGGTCAAATTGACTGGCACGCATTGGTTTGAATCAAGTGCAGTCTGAGCTTGGTGTACGGGCTCTCAGGATTTGGTGTGTGATCGTTTTGCGTCAATACATCTTTTGGCACGCCTGGTGGGACCAGAAGAATCAAGATGTCTGACAAGAAGGACAAGGTTTCAACAAGTAATCAGATCCCGATCGACAAGGACAAGCTGAAGGAGGAGCAGAAAGCAGAGCTCAAGGCAGCTACTGACGTTTATGAGTAGCGGTGCCTTCTATCCTTGTTGACGGTCCTTAAGTCAGAAATAACACCATCAACTTCTGTATCTTTTCATAACATTTAATCACCAAACGTAATTGTAGGACTTAATTCTAATCAATTCCACGAGTTTTGGTGATTCTTGGTTTATAGGCACAACAGAAATACACAGAACATCGCTGCCTGCGTTACACATCCAAAAGAGGCCCATTTGACAGAGCAAAAAGACCAACCAAGGCCGGGCACTGTGAATCCTGAATAAGGGGTCCACATGGAGTGCACCGGCCAAAGATGGACCCAAAACTGCCTCAGTCGGGGTTTGGCCGAACCCATGGATGGGCCGACCCCCTTCTGAGGCGGTTCAGGCTCATCTTTGGCGGGAAGATCCCTCTTATCCTCTAGAAGGCGGTTATCAGCATTCTAGTCCTTATTTCACCCAAGAACCGACCAATTAGGACTATAAAAGGGGCCTCCCTCACCCCTCTCAAGGCATTCACAATTGTTCGAGAAATAGTGGTAGGAATTCACTTGTTGGAGAAATAGTGGTAGGAATTCCACTTGTATCATTAGAGTAGGGAGTGTACGAGGAGGAGGATCGGAGAAGAGCCGGACTTGTCGGCCTCTCTTCGTCTTGTACCTCAACGAGTACGAATCACTTGAGTAAGTATCCGGAGTTCATCTTCTGTTAAGTTCTTGGTTTAGTATTCTTGAGTTATTCTTTCGTTTACGGGTTCATCATCCGTTCTCGTAATGGATACTCTAGTAGAGGGCCCCTGATAAAGACGGATAACCCTATATGCCGCTAGAGTAGTAATCGAAGGATTAGACGTGGTGTCTAGACCCTAGATTGCCTTTGTTTGCCTCATACTCCATAGTATTGCGGGGTAGACCGCAGGTGGTGACAGCCCTGTCGGTCCGCTACGAAGCTGCTTCGTGGTTAGTGCACTCCCTCCTGTCCGAATACGGTGTAGAGCCACAAGCCGGAGGTCCCTAACAGTACCTGGGTCAGATCGGTGCCTGAAGTAAATGAGTGAAAGCCTAAGTCTACCTTACCTTGATCCTAATTTTTAGATAAACCACACTACCCAAAGCTCTCCTACCTCTTGTTCTCTGGGGTCAAACTAGCCAGAAGATCGTTACACCTCCATTCCCTGAGAAAGTAAGATACCCTAAATACTCTCCGGGTGAAGTGCTACAACGGTATCTTCTGTGCGCTTGCAGATTTTTCTGTCAATCGCAGGAATGGCACAAGAAACACTTCAGTGGAAGTTATTTCCTTTCTCCCTTATTGAGAAAGCGAAACAATGGTACCCCCATAGTGTAGGGAAGGTACACAGAGAATGGGAAGAGCTAAGAGACATGTTTTGTCTTGAGTTCTTCCCGATTTCTCGCATTGCTTCCTTACGAAAAGAGATCCTCGACTTTTGTCAGGATGAGAAGGAGTCCATAGGTGCAGTCTGGGCCAGGTTTTCAAAGCTAACTCATGCTGGTCCAAACTTGTCTATCCCTGACCACGTGTTGCTTCAACACTTCTGGTTAGGGCCTAGCAAGGAATCTGCCCAACAGCTTGACATCTCCGCCGGAGGGTCGTTCACACATAAAACCACAGCCGAAGGAGAAGCTCTCTTAGATCGTATCCTAGAGAACACATCCTTCACTGAAACCCTTCCGTCAGCGGAATCCTCAAGCCACGAGGAAGTTCCGTTGGTTGTTTCTACGACCCCATCACCTACTCAAATAGAACCAACCACCGAACCTTCCCCCGAACTAGAAATGATGGAGGAAGAAGAAATTCAACTTCCTAAGTTTCCTTTCAACATCGAGGAGGACGTTTTTCAAAACTTTGGAAATACCTTGATGTATCCTTGTGATGAGAGACCACCAGTTCCTAAAGAACCCATACCCCCTCCGGATAAAGCCTCCCTGAAAGAGGCAGTCAAAGGGGTAACGGCTGTCTTGAATAGGGATTGGGTATACGAAGGGGAAATGTCACCCGAAGCAATTCGAATTCAAACCCCCTCATACACCCTTCCCTGTTTCATCCAAGGAACTACTGTCTCAGTTCTCTATAGCCCCACGATTGGAGCAAACATCATGTCTATGTCCTTTGCGCTTAGCCATTTAAGCGACAACCCTTTGTTCCCAACCTTGAGATCCCTGTGGGTTGGACCATGTGCCACCATGGAAGGGATTGGAATCTTGCACAACATACCCGTTTGGTATGAAAAAACAGAAATTGCCCTAGATTTCCATGTCTTTGAAGTCCAAGACTTCAACATTTAAATCGGGCAACCTGTCGAGAAGTTGTTCCAAATCATCTCCTCATCAGGAACCCTCGACGTAACTCTTGGGGGTAGAGCTTTTAGCTCGATGCCCCAAGAAGAACAAGTTGATGAAGTGCAAGCCTTTTTCCCTGCCGAAACTCCTGAGTCTTCTTTAGAAAAAAAATGCTAAATTTTTCATTCAAAAAGAAGACGATCAGGAAGAAACATTTGAGTCACCATCCATCTCTCCAAATATTGCTTCTCCTCCCGACCCTTTCTATGAAAAACTTCTGACGGGAGACATCAAGGAGGAATGGTCAAATGGAATAATAGACTTTTCTGAAGCAGTTTGGATTGATTCACCCTCCATAACCATTCCATGTTCCATAAAGGGAATCGCTGTAGAGGCACAGCTTATCCCTAATATAGAGGGTAATATCATGCCTTGGCACATGGCACACAACCTTTTGGGTAGTGTTTCTCTAAAACCATCTGGCAAGCTTTTTGAAAGTTGTCCCTTTGAACACATTCTTGAATGTCGGGGGATTGCAAGTGCCGTGCCAATCACAATAGACAAAATCAAGGTCAACCTAGACTTTCACATATTTGATATCCTTGATTTTGATCTCCTCATAGCCTACCCCCTAGAAAACATTCATCATTCACCTCTAGGGAGCCTCTTTGAAGAGCTTGGGAATTTGACTTCCGCCATACCTTGTTTACAAAATCCTACAACGAAGCCTTGTCCCAAACAGAACCCGCTCGAGAAGATGCACGAGCAACCCTCATCAGCCTCGATCGAGTTTGAGCCTCTTCTTTCTAGCCCACATTTTGTTGTTCTCGATCACGATCAGAATGCAACCATGATCTTCCATGACGAACCTCTTGAGATAGAAAACCCTTGGGCTAGGAAAACTAATGCGGCACTGACTCTGGAGTTCGAATGGAATGACTCTATAGATGAGCATGATAGCTTTATCCTTGAAACACCACCACCATGCTTCTTTAGCACCCCTCCAGAGTCAGGCACTCGTTGCACTATGAATGCCATTGCGAGCTGCAACCTCCTTAAAGCTCTCTCTAGCAAAACATTTGGAAGGATGGTTGTAGACGCCTTTGTTTATCATAAGCATTGTAAATTTTGTGGTTGCACTTTCGCACTATACTGCAGGTCTGCAGCTTAAGCACAATCAACTAATGATGGTGAAAATGGGGCTACTCCACAAATTGATAGCTGCAGGAAGAAGCCCCCCATGGTCAAGCTTATGACCTTAAACAAAGCACTACCGGGAGATAACCCGACTATCAAAAAAAATCCTTCTCTAAAAAAATAAGAGCATGTTTGTAGGGTAGTATGCACCATCGGGTATTTTTGGTCGCTAACCCTTTCAGGTTAAAATTAAAAAGAACGAAGGACATGCGAAGCCCAAGAACATGGGAACTGCTCCAACTGGATGCTGGGGATTACTCTGAAGGAAACACCAACACCACACACTTGACTCTTGGTGTCCTGACACACAAAAGTTCAAGTGTGGGGGAAGTTGGTGGGCAAATCACTGCAAGTTCTATTCAAGGAGTATCCTAGTTTACAGAAGGATCAACTCTCGCTTACTTGAAAAAAAAAGAAGGGAGTAAAAAAAGAAGGGAGTAAAAAAAAGAGATGGAGGCAGAAAAGAAAGAAAAAAGGACAGATAAAAAAAGAGAAGTGAGCGAGGAAGGGAGTAAGAGTGAGAGAAGGCCAGCAATCTCCACACGAATCAGAGGCTGCCAAGTGTACATGCCTCCTACCCATGGCAGTATACTTAAGAAAAACCCAGTTTCGCCGCCTAACTCCACCCAACCTTGCTCTCACACGCGCTTGCAAAACCTCGCCATAGTCCTCATCCGCTTAAAGCTTTGCAAAGCGCCGCTCTAGCAGCCCGAGCTCACATACTAGAGGAATGCTCCTCTTCTAGTCCGGAGCTTTGCTACTCCAGTCCATTTGGCACTCACTCACACACAAGAAAGGAGATGTATTTTGCGTCACCCATCATCATGCGAATGGAGCATGCCATCAAAGCTCAGGGTTCCTACACACTAGCCGTGTGTATGACCCAGCCTTGCTGTTACCTGAGTCAGCATGGTCTATGTGCCCTCGTCTACTTCAGCTCTCATAAAATGGAGGAGTCATCGACAACAAAGTATGACCATGCCACCACTGCAGCAATATCAAGACATCCATCCTACATGCAGGTGGTAAGTGCACCCAGGTATGTTACCCCGAGTTCCCCAATCTCCTTTTGAACATAACTTGATCTTCAAAATTCATGCTTCCTTTGTTTTTGCTCGTATGCTTTGGTTTGCATGTATCAACATTGTGCATCCATAGGCTTTTTGAATTAAGCATGGTGCTTAGGTTAAAATAGCCTTCTTCAATCAAATTAGACATGGTGTCAAGTTTAGTTAATGAACTGTTGAGTTAATATTATCATGAACTTTGGATGCATAACTTTCTGTGGACTAACCCCTGCAGGAAATTTTCAAAATTGGTGGGTAAGTCCTCAAGTTCATGTTGGAGATAAACAAAGGCGCGGAACGCACGTCAGAACAAATTGTACAACAAGCAAGGGAGGCATAGATCACCTTTCCCAGGTGCGCTGTGAGTATATTATCAAAATGCCCCTTCATGTTTGTACAAGTTTTATCCCAGCCTTGTTTAAAAATACAAATTTGGTGAACAACAAAAAGAAATGAATACCTTTTGATAAAACAAAAAAAGTAGGAAAATATCTCTCTTGAAAAAAATGAAATAAAATAATGGCAAGCAACTTGGGATCCATGCAATTTGAACCTTTGAATCTGATTTCAATTAAGCATGGATGTGAACAACAAATAAAAAAAGATGAAATTCTTTCAAAAAAAAAGATCTTTAGACCTTTCTCGAATATTTGTTGTCCACTAACCTTTTGCAGGAAATGAAAACAACTAATGAGCAGCATGAACACCCTAAACACCCAAACAACCCTCCATAGTCCAAGAAGGAGACAGACGCACAAGGAGCCAAGCAGAACAAAATGCAAGGTTTGGCTTTATGAATATAGAGCTTAACTCTTGCATCTTTGTTCAGTAATTGGTAAGTTCCATCAAGTAAACATTGTACATACCTTGTGCATCCTCGTTCATTTCTTCACCCTGCAAAGTTACCCATCATGCCCAGTTTGCCATAATAAAAAAATATATATAATGAAAATAATAACAAAAAGAAACTTAGGCGTTTAAGCATTTCATGCATCTTGCCTCAATAAAAATTTGACTCCCTGGTGATTCAAAACCGGCAGAGTCCTTGTTTGTATTGTTTTTCTTTTAATAAAAGCAGGTACAAGAATAAGTGTGGGGGAGATCTTTCAAAGACACCAATTACAAACATATTTGAAGACCTCTCCCCTAACATGTTGCACAACATCGACTGTCCAGCACACTAAAGAATAGGACAGATGGGATTCAGAGAAGGATGACCGAACCTCTAGTTCGACCAACCCAACTCTGATTTAGGTTCCCTCTTCTTCCTCTTCAAATGATGGTTTGTGCAAACACACTCCTCATACTCTATAAATCTTTGAGTTTGATTGGATTTAATGATGAACGCTAAAACTGAACTCAACAAACCTTGCTAATCTCATGTACTCCATGCACTTCATGATAAACTTGCATACTCTTTATTCCTTGACTTTCACCTTGTTCTTGTGAACTAAAACATGATAGGGAACCCATGCTATCTAATAATTGCTCTTGAGATATGGTTGAACGAATAGAACCTAGTTCTTCCTTGCAAAATACTTGGGATTTCTTTTATAAAATTTAAAAATTCAATAGCATGGCTCCTCATTTGTTTATGAAATTTCTATCCAAGGCCATATGTTGTTCGAAATTGAAAACCCTCTACATATGCAACTTGTTATCTCATTGAGCTTTGTCAAATTGTTGTGACCCTTTGTGAGATACATTTCATACTCCCATGATCAAGATCACGTACACTCCACATATATTCTGCCAACTTCTACACTAGAAGTTGTGCGAGAATATTTCACCCATCCATCCATTTTCATCCCAGTAAATAAAACTCCATTTTATTCATGACTACTCTCTCCAAGTTATTATTTCAAGATGAAGGACATGGGCTATGCAAAAAGAAATAAATGCCACGCTCAAGAAATAAATGCCATGCTCAATAAATGCCATGCTCATCCCAGTAAATAAAACTCCATATGTATATATATATGTATATGTATACATATATATATGTATATATATATGTATGTATACATATATATATACATATATATATGTATACATACATATATATATACATATATATACATATACATATATATATAAGTATTCAAAAAGAGAGAGAGAGAAAGATAGCCCATGTCCAAAGAAAGAAAGAGAGAGAGAGAGAGAGAGAGAGAGAGAGATAGTTCATGAAAGGAGTCCACACACCATCCATACAAAAATATTCACACACATGCACATCTTGATCAAGGTTTATGACTTGTTTCTCCTTCGGATCCGGTTTTTGACTTAGCAACATATGAGGACCAAGTATGCCTTCAACTTTCTCCCTACCCTGAGCACCACATAAAAACCTTTCTAGAGGTAGGAGAAAAAGAAGGCAATAATTTGCCATGGTGAGGAAACCAAAAAGTAAAAAGAGAGATCTGAGAGAACAAACTGAGAGCTAGGCTATATTTGATTTCAAAAATTCATAAAACCCAAGTTTCGGAGTAAGGGAGACTAAGGAACCTGAAGTTTAAATTATTCCAAGTTTCAATTACCATGACAAGCGTGGTAGACACATAAAAGTTCACAAGTCTGGGAGGAAACTTGGAATAACTTGTATGCAGGTTCATCAAAGGAGTTGCATCCACCTTAATCTTTGCCTCTTTACTCGAGGACGAGCAAAGGCTAAGTGTGGGGGTGTTGCTGATGGTCTTTAAGTCAGAAATAACACCGTCAACTTCTGCATCTTTTCATAACATTTAATCACCAAATGTAGTTGTAGGACTTAATTCTAATCAATTCCATGAGTTTTGGTGATTCTTGGTTTGTAGACACCCATATGCGGAATAAGGAGGAACTAAGAAAAAGACACAACAGAAATACACAGAACATCGCTGCCTGCGTTACACATCCAAAAGAGACCCATTTGACAGAGCAAACGGACCAACCAAGGCCGGGCACCGCGAATCCTGAACAAGGGGCCCACAAGGAGTGCACCGGCCAAAGATGGGCCCAAACCTCCTCAGTCGGGGTTTGGCCGAACCCATGGATGGGCCGGCGCCCTTCTAAGGCGGTTCAGGCTCATCTTTGGTGGGAAGATCCCTCTTATCCTCTAGAAAGCGGTTATCAGCATTCCCGCCCTTATTTCACCCAGGAACCGACCTATTAGGAATATAAAAGGGTCCTCCCTCTCCCCTCTCAAGGCATTCACAATTCCATTCACATTCACTTGTTGGAGAAATAGTGGTTGGAATTCCACTTATATCATTAGAGTAGGGAGTGTGCGAGGAGGAGGATCGGAGAAGAGCCGGACTTGTCGGCCTCTCTTCGTCTTGTACCTCGACGGGTACGAATCACTTGAGTAAGTATGCGGAGTTCATCTTCTGTTAAGTTCTTGGTTCAGTATTCTTGAGTTATTCTTTCATTTACAGATTCATCGTCCGTTCTCGTAACGGATACTCTAATAGAGGGCCCCTAATAAAGACGGGTAACCATGTACGCTGCTAGAGTAGTAATCGAAGGATTAGACATGGTATTTAGGCCCTGGATTGCCTTTGTTTGCCTCATACTCCATAGTATTGCGGGGTAGACCGCAGGTGGTGACAGCCCTGTCGGTCCGCTATGAAGCTGCTTCGTGGTTAGTGCACTCCCCCCCTGTCCGAGTACGGCGTAGAGCAACAAGTCGGAGGTCCCTAACAGTACCTGGGTCAGACCGGTGCCTAAAGTAAACGAGTGAAAGCATAAGTCTACCTTACCTTGATCCTAATCTTTAGATAAACCACACTACCCAAAGCTCTCGTACCTCTTGTTCTCCGGGGTTAAACTAGCATGAAGATCGTTACACCTCCGTTCCCTGAGAAAATACGATACCCTGAATACTCTCCGGGTGAAGTTCTACAACGGTATCTTCCGCGCGCTTGAGGATTATTCTGTGAACGTTAAGAAATATCAACAATCCTTCAGTACAAATAGGAGTGGAGAGGTGATCAAGAAGTACGATTTTCCTACTCTTCCACCCTATGATGAAGCATAGAAAGAGGACAGGATGGTACATGTGGTGAATCAAGCAGTCAGGCAGGCTTTCATAAACCATGCTTCAACCATGGCTAATTCTGTTCACTATGCTGTACTCAAGACGCTGCAAGAAGGGGGATTACTTGGTTTCATGGGACTAGCCTATCAGCAGGGTAGTCAGATGGCTTTCACCCCTACTGGATCGGCTACTGCAACACCTTCGACTAACCCTCAGGCTCAGGCAGAGGGGGATATTGGAGCCACACGGCCAATTGGTACGACAACATCGTCTCAGTTCTCTCCTGTGTATACAAACTCCAGGCCAATGGCCACACATGCACAGGGAGGATTCATGATAGGGCATCCAAGCTCATCGGCTTCATAGCCGATGAATCAACAAGCTAATGTGTCGGCTCCACAGCCGACCTAGTCTCAAGACGCCGCGCCCGCTCCGCAGCAGTCCAACCAACATGTTGGCTTTTGGGTTGACACCTCAATAGCAGAATCTGGCGATGATGATACAATCCAAGTCCAGAGGTCCTTGTGTCCAGACTTCCTCATGCCAATGGAGTTACTTGGATATTCCATGACCCTGCCACTAGCTCGTTCGCCATGTGAATGTGCCCAACATACATCTGTGGCACAACAGCAAGCTAATAAAGGGTCAGCGCAGGCCAGTCATGGCAATGAGATGGTCCTCTATCAGCCATCATCCAATTAGATCACTCAGCATGTTGCACAGACAGCATCGGCTGCTCAGCCGATGGCTACGCCGGGTTCACAACCAGTATCGGCAGCCTTACCGATAGCTTCACCAGCGTCACAATCAAGTTCAGCCGCTGGTCAGCAGATTGATTGGACATCCAAGATTGCTAAGGTGACGAGAGATTAGTTTGGCTCAAGGCCAAAGCAGCAGAATCTGATGTACAAGATGCCATATCCAGCTGCTTATGATCAGCTCCCTCTGCCACACAAATACAAGCTTCCAGATTTCACTAAGTTTTCTGGGTAAGGGGAGGTCTCCACAGTAGAGCACATCAACAGATTCATTATGCAATGTGGAGAAGCAGCACAGAATGATGCATTGAAGGTGCGTTTGTTCTCCATGTCTCTCTCAGGATCGGCCTTTACGTGGTTCACAATGTTACCAGCCAACTCCATATTGTTCTGGGCCGATCTAGAGAAGCAGTTCCACCAGTTCTTCTACTCTGGCATACAAGAGATGAAGCTGACCGATTTGACCAACTTGAGGCAAAGAAATGATGAATCGGTCGCTGCTTTCATTCAGAGGTTCAGGGATGTCAAGAATCGGTGCTTCAGTTTGGTTCTGTCTGATCAATAGCTTGCTGAAGTTGCTTTCCAAGGACTCTTGCCACATATCAAGAAGAAGTATGCTTCCCAAGAGTTCTACAGCATCAGTCAAATGGCCCATAGGATGACGGGGGAGATCAAACCTTATGAGCAGAAAAGAAGTAACATTTAGAAGAAAGTTAATTTTGCTGATTACTCAGATTCCTCCGATTTCGATGATGACCAGATGGTGGGATCGGCTGAGTGGGTTCAGAACAACAAGAAGCCGATCTCATGCTCGCTTGGCAACAAAGAACCCGAAAAGTATGGGTTTGACATTACCAAGGCTTTCAAGATCTTCGATATGTTGTTATCAGAGGGTCAGATTAAGCTGAAGACGTATCACAAGATCCCAACAGATCAAGACCTGAAGAACATCAAGTACTGCAAGTGGCACAATGCAACGTCTCATGACACAAATGAGTGCAAAGTGTTTCGTTAGCAGATACAATCGGCTATAGAGCAGGGCAGGCTCAAATTTGAGGCACCCAAGAAGCCGATGAAGATAGTGGGCACCCGTTCCCTACTAACATGGTAGATGTTGGGGGAAAGAGAAATGCATTGCAAACCAAAGTGCTCACGTCGCAATCGGCCAAAGAGTCTGGAGCTGTTGATCCCAAAGCTCAGATATCGGCCGATGAAGCCAAGGGTAAGGAGCTGCAGGAAAAAGCTGAAGAGTCTGTGGCACCAAAGAAGAAGGTCATGTCTCAGATGCTGCTGAACAATTTCCAGCGTGACCAGGAGAAGCAATAGTACAGAGAGGAAGCTGTACGATGCCATGAAGGGCATTGGAGATGTCCTTTCTTTGTGTACTGTTGGGAGGAAGGCTTGACTCTACCGACAGTGGATAACTGTCCAGAGTGCAACGGTTTTTTCCGTGAAGACCGGTCGTTCAAGAAGCCACGATTCGACCAAAGGCCTCGTGGACCAATCATCAGAGAAAGGGATGATGACAGACGCATTCCTGTACAAAATCGGCTGGAGGGCATGGTTTCAGTGCATGATCGACTGGGGGGGCAGGACCATGCTACGTGATCCTGCAGGAGGAAGGATTTCTGCTGATGAACGAGTCGAGCGGAAGGCTAATGCTCAAGCTCCAGGTGAATACCCGCATCGCAGGGATCCGGAAAGAGAGCCTGTTCATGACAATGTTGATCGGCCTCAGTGTTGTCCAGTAGGTTTGACTAGATCACAGAAGAGGCGAGTTCAGAAGCTACGTTAGACAGAGCTGCTAGAAGAAGAAAGAAAGGGGGCTCCCAAGAAGAAGGAAGTCAGGTCTGAGGTTTGGTGTGTCAAGCCGAAGGCTGATGATCGGAAAGATCCAGAGTCATCGGCTGCACCTGTTAATATTGTGATTGGAATAGCAAACACAACACCTGGCCAGTGCTTCTCTCTATGTACAACCTCCCTCCTTGGATATGCATGAAGCGCAAGTACATAATGATGCCAATACTAATACAAGGGTCAAAGCAACCCGGAAATGACATAGATGTATTCTTGGAACCGTTGATGGAAGATTTCGTAACACTGTGGAATCAAGGATTTGAAGTCTAGGATGAGTACAAACGACAATATTTCCAACTGTGTGCAATGGTGTTGTGACTAGTTATTTTTTATATCCAAGTGGTGGTTGTGAGAGCAGTAGCAACAACAAGCATTTGTATTATTCTATGCACGAACCTTAGACATAATGCTTGCATCTTTTATATGTGTGCATGGACTGAAGTTCAGTTTTGTCAGACTGAACTTTCTGAAGCAACCCATGAAATCAGCATCTTGTAATTCAGGCATGCATATTCGGTATTCTGGCGCAACATCGAAGTCAATGGCAAGCATCAAGCTCTATCTTGTGGACTACATCCTTCATGATGCACATTTTGCCAATGATCTGGGTGCATAAACCATGCGTAGCAAAATATTGATCATCAAGAGCTTGATTTTGTTGGTAGTTGATGGTCAATTTGTAAAAATCTTAAGCTATGCTGCCTAGATAAACTTCTTTAGTGCCTTTAACACAAACTTATCTTATTGTAGTTTGTTTGAACCACTAAGACAGTTAGTATTATATTATGCTAAGTACCTGTATAATTATCCACACATACTTCTTCTCACCATATTTGGTCTGATCATTTTTTTCATAACATCGCTCTTCTAACATGTGCGTGCCGCATGTGCACCCTACTACTTTGTGTCAAATGAAACACATTAATTATCCGCCGCTGACCATATTGTTCCCAGCACTTGAAACGCAGTGAACGAACTAACATCGAAAGTAACAAGGATTAAAACTCGGCATTAGGGATTCAAGTAGGTATCAACGATGTTTTCCAGATTAGTCATGCTACTTTCGTATAGAATGTCATTCTACTAGCTAGTTCGGTTCAACCCAATTATTCGAAGTATTTATGACTGGCATCTCCATTCGGCATGCAATGGGTTGGTTCATAGCTCATCACTAATCCGCGTGGCAGGGGCGTCGAACCTGCAAACCCTGGCATCCGTGTACACCTTTCCCGGCCGGCAGAAGTAGCCCTTCTCCGGCGCACAATGCGAGTCATCGGAGCAGACGCAGAGACCTTCAATGGCGCAACCCTTCTCCATGCTGGGGCTGCCCTTGATGCCCAGCAACCGGTCGCTCCATTCGCTGGAGAAGATCCCGTGCGGGTCGTACCTGTCCTTGACCTTAAGGAACTCGCTGGCCTTGGGGTATTTGGCGATCGCACCGTCGAAGGCGAAGTTGCGGTTCTTGCCCCAATGTGGCAAGGCTCCATACTTGCGCAGCGCCATCTGCTCGAGCTCGTCGACGATGTCAGCGTGCGCCCGGGGCAAGCCGGGCGTGTGGCTCCGATAGTAGAGGACGTCGACGGCGATGGAGTCCTCCGCCTTGCCGAGGAAGGCGGAGGAGGCCCTGACGTAGCGCATGGACACGCCTATGGAGCTGTGCAGCACGCAGAACGCGGTCGGGTCGAGGTCTCGGAGCCTCTGCACGTCTGCGAGGAACGCCGGCGCCCTGGAGAGCGCGACGCTGAAGGCTGAGTTGTAGAAGGAAGGGCCCCGGATGCGCGGGTCCCAGAAGCAGGCCGTCTCGAGCCCGTCCTCGGGGCTGTCGATGCACGCGCTGCACGCCTGCATCCGGTGCTGGTACCCCACCACTGGGTACCCCGTGAAGGAGATGCCATCGTTGGTGAAGATGCCGCCGTGCCCCTGCTCCTCGAACTTGGCTGAACGCCGCCCCGCCGAGCACCGGGCGGCGTCGGTGCCGTTCTCCTCCATGCGCCTCTCTGCAGTGGCGTACGTACTCACAATGTTACAACAACAAACTTACTGTCAGTATGTAATACACACGGTGCATTGTATATTCTCGTCCTTACAAATCTTTGTGCCATTAAACCTACTACATCCGCCCCAGAATATCTCTACTTCTATGTTTTCACAAAGTTAAACCTTTTAAAATTTCCTAGTAAAACTATAAAGATTGATAACATAAAAGTGATAACAGTTTATTCATAATGAAATCAACTATCAGAGCATGTAATGTTTTCTATTTAAAAAAGGGAGTTATGTTTATTAGAGATTTTATTGATCAAAGATGAAAATATTTGATCTTAATTAAATTAGAATGTTGTTATATTTTGGAATGGAGGTAGTAGCTACTGTGTGCAACGAAGGTACTGCACCTTCAACTCCCATGGCGATGATCTGGTGTGCTGGTAGCGACCAACAAAAGAAGTGGAAGTCGAAAAGACCGTTGCCCGGGGTCGAAACGTCGACGCGGTTGTCCTCGCGGTAGATGACCTTGCGATCCTGCGGGAGCCATACGATGTCGCCGAACTCGTGGAGGCCGCCCCACAGGGCGACCTGCTCCACCATGTCCGATTCGTCACGTGGCACCAACGTGACCGACCGTTTGAACAGAGGCTGCAACGCCAGAGTGACCTGCACGTGCCACACAAGAAGATGGGCAAATAATGAATAGCAAGCAGGTGATCGAATCCTAGTTAAAAATTGTACGAGCATCGATCGGCGGCATTTAGGCTGTAAATAAGGAATTGGGATGGGCAGATCCAATGCAAACTCTGCAGGGAATAGGAAGACACTACCCATCTCATCTTTAGATGCCCAGTGGCTGTGTTTTGTCTGGTGCTGGGTGCGGGATAGTTTAGAGTGGAGAGGGATTCCCACTTGTGTGGAAAGTTTCCAAACCAAGATCCTGGAAAAGCCAGGGGCCAAACAAAATCACCTTTTAATCTTTGTTTTTTGCAGGCGTGAGCTGGGCGCTCTGGCGCACTAGGAATGACTTGGTTTTTTCAAATATCGTCGTCTCGCATCCGACTCACATTGCTCACAGTTTTTGGCTTCCTTCGGTACTGGTGCCAGCTATCATCCAAGAGAGGGTAAAGGCGGAGATGCTCCTCGGACTACAAAGACTGTGAAGGGCGCGGTTTCGACGATCTGAGTTTACAAAGGCTCGCTGGCCGCTTTCTTTCTTTGCGTAGGCTCTTGCTTGTTTCTTCAGCTAGTTGAGCTCTAGGAGGCTTTGGTCACTGTCATGTTTCCTTCGTTTTCTCTAGTTGGTTGAGGTTGTTCTGAAGGTGTCTTGCTTTTTGCTGAACCAAACATTGTAAGATGGTGTCCCCAGCATAACTCGCTCTGCTTTCAATATAAGCAGGACCAATGGTCTTTGGTCTAAAATAAGGAAAATGCGTTGCTAGCCGCGTAGCCTCGATGTAAATGTTCCAAGTCGGTTTGTGCGGTGATTGAATGAGTGGCAACACAGTATTTTTCATGTTCCAGGTGGCCTTTGTCATGTAGCACTGTACAAGTGCCACCAATAAGGGGTCATCTTTTGGTACTTGTGTAACATTTCCAGTGTACATTTTGTAAATTCTACCAAGACCAAAGATTTCTTAAATTTACGACTACTATAGGGTCTCCACTTTTTTTTTCTTTTTGTTTTCTTTTTGCAATCTATCCAAGGGTTGTCTATATCACACCTAGGTATTTTTTTTCCTTTCCCATACCCGAATTTTGGACCATTGCATCAAAATCTAATGGTGGTTGTTCGTCTTATTCGTCAAGTCTCCTTCCTCGCACTGCCACCCCCACTGCCCGAGCGGGTGTGGGATGGTCTCGCACTCTCGCCGGAGAGGTAGAAGAAGGTAAAGAGGAGAAACAAAATTTGGGTGTGAGAACTCTCCAAATTGCCCAAGTATGGTATAGCCTTTCCGAACAATAAGGTTCCATAATCATGATGTCTTCTATACAAAATGAATCAATATTATCCATTCCAGATTAAGATCAATTATAATGGTAAATTGAAAGATATAGCCCATAGACATATATTTTAGTCATCCTAATAGTCAAGGGAACATGACAGCTTGACTGTCTTGCAAAAACTAGACAGATTAGGTTTCAGAATGATGTGCATATATATGGTATTGATATTGGGAGATAAACTATTAAGATTCATAACGAGAGATTCAGATATGTATATATGTACAAAAACTATAATATTTCGCTAGTATTCTTGTGCGCCCAAAATAAATCCTTTGCGTGACGATAAATATTTTGATTGGCCAAATCATAAACTACAAACTTTTAGGCAAAGGACCGAGTACCTGAGATATGACACCAAGAACACCAAGGGAGACCTTGGCCGCGTCCAGATCCGGGTGGTCAGCTCCAAGCTCCCTAACCACGGCAAAACCCTGGCTTGCTGGCGCCGGCGTCACGATCCTAAGCCCGACCACGTACTCGTGCATGGCGCCGCCCTTGCCCCACAGAGAGCTCCCGTGCGCACCTGTTGCCAGGAGGCCGCCGACGGTGATGCCGGACCAGTACGGCGAGTTCGGCAGGGCGAGCCCCGCCGCGGCGGCGACTCGGATCAGGTCCCTCAGGACCATACCGCTCTCCACGGTCAAGAGCTGCTTCTCGGCATCGATCCGCACCGTCCGGTTCAGCCACCGGGTGCTGATGACCGTGCCGTCGCGGCCGCCCGGACAGGCCAGCGGCGTCAAGCTGTGAGAGTACCTGGTGGCGACCTTCACCTTCCGCTTGGCCGCAGCCGCATCCGCCACAGCTGCAAGGAGCTCCTCCTCCGTGTGTGGGTACGAGGCGTTGGCCGCGCGGCAGATGCCGCGGTCTGAGAAGGAGCCATGAGCGTTGGTGATGGTGCAATCAGACATGCCATTTGAGCACCATACCGGATCCGGCGGAGGGCTTGAGCTGGCGAGGCGGAGTATGGTAAGAACGAGGAGGACGATATGCATTGTTCGTGCTCCCTGCTGAACAACCATCGTAAACCTCTGTTCTTCACTCATCAGCTAATGTTCCCAAGCTTTGCTCTGGTGAGCTCAATCTCAGAGAAAATGTCTTAAATAGAGTAAACTCTTACCCGAGCTAGGCAGATTGGAAACTGAAGTTTTGGCACAACTACCAATTATATGATGAGCATTTTTTTAACACAGTACAGATGCTCACGTGTACGCATGCGCATTTACTCCAATGATACACGCCACTTGGAGACTAAGTCGGCAGATCGAGTTGAAGTCACCACACGTGCCTCACAAGCACATCGCTTATAATTGCTGAAAGAATGGGTTAAATTCTGCTATAAATTCAGAAAAATACAAACACTCATACTGAGTCGAGAACTCGAATCTAAATAAACAAATTCTATATATCAAAAGAAACAGAGCTACGTTCCCGCACTTTTTGCATTTTAACCTTTTTAGTGAAAGATTTCCACCTTTGAACCTTTTGAGAAACGAATTGCATTTTTTGGGCCCTGGGAGTCGGCGCCATGACTCATGGCGCCAAACTAACACTGCTCGGTGCCATGATTCATGGCGCCGAACTACTTTTCATCTCATCAAACGTTGTGGTGATGTGACGCATACATGTACAATATCTCGGCGCTGTGTTCAGATCCATGGATTTTAGGGCATAGATGGTACCCAACTGATTTTGGCATAAAGATACAAGAAAAATTATTTCTAAGCTTTGTGAACTTTGTAGCGCAGCTGGTTAACATACTCTCCTCTTTGCTAGTAGGGCTGGGTTCGAGACCTTTTTTTTCACTAGGCAAGGCCACAGAGGGGCCAGCCGGTGCGCCACAGAGAGGCCAGCCGGTGCCACCAGAGGCGGCCTGGGAACACGCCACAGAGGGGCCGCGCCCCAGCGTGCAGGCGCCCGGGCTCGAACCCGGGCGGGTGCACTCCCCAGCTGGGTTCGAGACCTAGTTGGAACATGTTTGTTTGCATCATTTTTAGATGTTAACTCCGTGTGCCTGCGGGTGCAGCGTTGGCTGCTCGTACCAGCAGCGGGTGCTCTGGCCAGCCGCCCCATTGCAAAAGGAATTATTAAGCACAAAAAGCAAAAACTAGATAAAAATGCAAAACAAGGATTTGAACCTGGGTCTGCAAGGAGAAAACTAAGAGACTTTACAACTTGAGCTATAAGGCAAGTTGTTTAAATTCTAGAGAGCGATTTTATTTATATAATTAGTAAGCCAAATTTTTTTCGGTACACAGCAATTGAGATCCACGGCACCGAACTCGGTGCCACAGATCTTGGCGCCGAGCTCAATGCCAAGATTTGTGGCACCGAGGTGGTGCCACATCACCTCCACATCGGCTGCCATGCTAAATCGGGTCGTAAAGCTCGACGCCATGACTTATGACGCCGAGACGTGTTATCTCAGCGGCGTAGGTCATGGCGCCGACCCCTAGGGTCCAAAAACGCAATTTGTTTTTCAAAAGATCCAAATGTGCAAATCTTTCACTAAAAAAGCTAAAATGCAAAAAATAGGGGCTACGTTCTTACTGAAGGTCATACGTACTCAAGTGAGATGCTTCATCACTACAATTATTTTAAAAAAGCTCAAAATCTTAATCCAAGATCCACGCGAAAGTCAGAAGTCTAGTCATCACCGCAGAACCAAACTCAATGTATGACCTAAGCCTGTGCTGAAGCATCAAAATTAACTATTTTCAAATCTAATGCTTCTTCATCCGATTTCGTTTGACTTTTTATCCTTACTAGTAGATGTGCACGTGCCTGTGGCACGTATTTAAAGAAAAATTATATTTAAAGATATCACATGTTAAAGAAATAAATATATTTAAATATATTATTATGCAGTAGCTATTATATTATAGAGTACAAAATAATAAGTAGTAATACCAATAAGAGTAATTGTAACTGAGGCATAAATATAGTTTTAGAATAATGAAACTTAAAAATACTTCACAATATATATAATCTTGTTCACACTCAACAAAATTCTAACAAGAATATATATATAAGAATAATCTCATGATAGACATGTCATAGATCAAGATTAAAAATAGGTATGTTTACACGTGTACACCAAATATTTATTCAATCATAGTGCATTGTAGCAGCTGAAAACATTCAGATAATCCAGGAGGTTATGCACTCATAATCTCCAAGCGTGTTACCTGCAGGAACAACATATATGCTTAGAAGAGCATGCCTGCAAACGACTATGAGTACATAAATGCAATTACTATATCCTACGGATATATAAAGTTGCTGCAGAAACATACCTCACGATTACAAGACATCTTTGTATACAATATTCTCCGTACTCTTTCCAGCAGGATCGATGTTCATGTTTCTCTTTACAAGAACCCACGTACTCTCACGAGATACACCTCTTGACAGAGCCACATACAATTGTCCGTGTGAAAAGACCCACATACAATTGTCTGTGTGAAAAGACAGGCTCGGGGAGGTAGATACCTACATTAGGTATGGTCTGACCCTGCGCCTTGTTAATTGTCATCGCAAAACTCAACCTGACGGGAAATTGCTTCCTCTTAAACTTGAATGGAAGAGTGAGGTCTTTGGAAGGAGACATTGGTATCCTCGGTATGAACACTCTCTTTCCTGCATGCTGCCCATTAACAATCTCAGCATCAATCGAATTATTCTGTAATCCCCGTACCACCAGCCGAGTTCCATTGCAAAGACCATTATGAGGATCAAGATTATAAAGCAATATAACAGGACAATTCTTCTAAACCTTCAACTCATGAGGGGGCAGCCCATTAGGGGTAATCAAGTTGAGAAAATCAAGAGGATAATTATTACGTGAGTCATCATCCACAGAGTCGAATCTATAGAAAATCTTCTGCTCCCTGGAAATCTATCAATCATAAGTGCATTCACAGCATCAACATGTTCATTCCTGGTGGATAGTATCGCACACTCGCACATATAAGAGGCAGAAGTGCAATTAGAAACAAGATTCAGGAACACCTGATCAATAAGGATGTAAATGGAATCATCCTCCAGAGGATTGTGAATCAAAATGTCATCAGGAAGCCACACGTAGTCACCCTCAAATGCTTCCTCAGTCCCGTTACCGATTCTCAATAAGTAATCTTCAAACCATGTATCAGCCTGAGCTCGCATGTTATGGGTCAACCTGATCCGCCGAACACTTTCCCATATGTATGATCTCAGTAAGGTTGCATCAGTAATCTGAGCTCTTGTTCCACGCGGCACCACAGGAAGAACCTGTCTGAAGTCACCACCAAACAACATAACCTCCCTCCAAACGGCATATCACAACTCATTATATCCCTAAGTGACCTGTCAAGAGCCTCAACTGCTTGCCTCTTAGTCATTGCAACCTCATCCCATATTATTAGAGATGCCTTTCTAAGCAGCTCTGCTGTGCCACTCTGCTTTGTAAAGCTACACATATTATTGCCACTCAGTTTTATTGGAATCTTGAAGCGAGAATGTGCGGTGCGCCCACCCGGCATAATGGAAGCAGCTATACCAGATGTAGCAGTAGCAACAGCAATAAGATCCATAGACCGCACCTTAGCAAGCAAAGCTTTCTAGATAAGTTTTACCGGTGCCTCCTGGACCATCTACAAAGAACACCTGTCCTTTGTTCTTCAAAACATGATCAAGAATTTCCTCATAACCAACCATTTGTTCTGCATTAAGTGTCTCAACAATCTTCAGATGATCCTCACCAAACCCAAGGTTCTGCTCCTCAGTAAGTTCCCTATAATGATCCCTTGATCGCTCTTCCTCTGTAAAATATGAATATATGACAAAAATTTGCATGAGTTGAAATTATTAGAGATGGTAGTGGTACTCAAAGCATATTTATGTATGTATGTATAACTGAAGCATTCGAGATTACTCACCTGTCAGGTGTAGCTCCGGCAAACCGTAGTGCCTGATATCCTTACCCATAGATGTCAAATGATATGATATATCTCTAAGCACCATCTGTTCAATTCTCGAGCTGTTGTCACATGTACGGTGAAAATCCTCAGACATAGCGTTGAGATGGTTGTCCCAAAGACGCTGTATATTAGTACACTCACAAAAAACCATTATAGTGGCGAAAAGCCTCCGCAACAAACAAGGCATCCTAAATTGAGCCGACTCTGTGAGACAGTCATCAAGTGACTTGTCTGATTCAACAAGCCCCATAACCTCACATGCCTGTCTAAATGTCGCATACATAGCACCCTGCCATGTTCTCAGATTCTCATACGAGGTTGCACCTCTAACATGGTTCAACTTGATTCGAAGGTAGTACCTCTCACCTACGGCAGGATTTGAATAGACCAACCTGCCAATCTGAATCCTTTTAACCTTCCTAGGCTTCCAGAACTTCTTTGACTTGTTCCAGGTGAAGTGCTCAGGAAACTTTCTATAGAGATATTGGCGAGCTGTAGGATTTGATCTACTCACGTTAAAATACTCTGTAAGCATGGACCTCTGTGATTTTTCAGACTACACAACATTATTCAGGTTATCAGTAGACTTATAGGCAACCATATGCATACCCTCAAGGTCCACCTGCATCTGCAGTACAGGTGGAGACATAGAATACAACTTAAATGCATATAATCTGTACACAGCCTCGATAGCAAATATCATCCTAGAATCTCTGTACTGTTTTATCTCATTGATTACTTTCTTCCCATTATCCTTAGGATCAAGAGATAAAGATACACGATCATGCCCTTTATATATATATATATATATATATATATATATATATATATATATATATATATATATATATATATATATTGTATAGATACTTAACAGACTTAATACTGCAATATATCTCTACATTAATGTGGCAGTTATACCTCATCAGCAGGACTGGATTATAAGGAACCACCCATCGGTTATCAAGCCATTCCTTACGCACCTTCACTTTCTGCCCATCCTCTCATCTTCTGTATACTGGATAAGAGTCCTTTCCTTACTGCGTACTTTCAATGAACTGGCGAGGGTACCGAAAGCGACATTCACCATCAACCATGCATGGACAGACCTTGTTTAGAACTCCACATGGACCATGCATCATATGTTTGCATACAAGCTTATGTAACTCAGGATACTTTTTCTTGTCAGGAAGTTCAGCTGAAATATATCTATCATAATCATCAGGACTCTTTAGCTTACTCCCGGACTCCATAACCAGTAGAAAGTGCTCATATGGCAGGCCCCTCTTCTGAAACTATGTTACATGCCCCATGCAGCATCCATGCCCAAGTGACCCTTTTTAATAAAAAATCATGAAGGTCCAGCAACTTAGCATGATACACCCTCGCAACAACATCAGGTCGATCTTGGGGTGTCTGCCCTGGCAGCAATTCTGCAACTATCTCATCCCAATATGGATTGCATGTCATTGTTACAAAGAAATCTGGCTTCCCATACCGTGTAACCAGTGTCATTGCATCCATGAACCTACTTTGCACATCACGATCACTGCCGGAAAAATCCTTACTCAAAACAACCCTGAGCCCAGCCTTCGAAGCATCAGCCTCTCCGGCGGCGAGTGTGTCAAGCAGACCCTGACCACAGAAGAATTGTAAAATTTTAGATGCTAATTGATGGAATTACATTCAATTGTGACTTGATGGCTCATAGTTTAATCAAAGCTCACCTAATATAAATCTGCATGAATTATAGCCTGATTTGCTAGCTTCGCATACCAATCTAGACACATTGACTCAACCTTGACATACATATCTACTGCAAATTGTTGGAAGAGCCGACCAGCATGAAAGAACACATTGAATTGACCTTCACGAATTTGTAACTTGAAACAATAGTACTCTCTCGCAGTGACGTGACGCCGAGATCCTCCACCAGCTGTTAGATGTAGAGAGTGTAGGAAAATGAGTCCATATCATTACTTAATATTATTTTCATATATAATACCTGTATAATACATAACATAAAACAATAAATGGAAAGTGTGTTCATACCTATGTCATCGAGCTCAAGATTGGGATCATCCTCGTTCCCACTTTGCTCATCCATATCATTGTCTTCCCCTTCAAAATTGTAATACACCGAATGTCGGTGTTTTCCCTTTTTAGAAGGCTGCAACTGAACTGCACCTGATTCCCCATCAGGAAGATCATATGTGAATGAGATAATATATGTTTACTCTCCATAACAGCAATAAATAATCAATAATACAAAACAAAAATTGCTTCTTACGCTTCGTATATTTTCTCTTCGGATTAGCAGGAGGTGGATCTTGATATTTAATTTGTTTATTCTCCCATCCAGTCTCACCACCAGGACACAACAGAGGGTAGGCCAATGGGTCGTAGCAACCATGGAACGCCCTGACATAGTGAGGTCGATCTTCTCTGCCCTATATTATTATGCTTCGAGAAAACCTCTGTTGAGGGTCATTACCGTCCGTCCATATAGCAGCGACCTGATCCATCCCAGAGGCGTTATATCTCCTCTGATCAACAGATATGCTTTTATTAAGTTCAATGTTGTACTCTGCAATATTAGACACCGAACCGAGATTCTAGAATAGAAGCACATATGGGTTGTTCTGCAGAATCCTCAAAATCAACCGGATCAATGAAGTATCAAGCTTAGGCGACCTTTTGACCCTATGTGCAATGGTCTCATCGGTGTCATAAAAGTATAGCTGCATATGGTGCGGCCCTCTCCCACCAGGAACAAGTTGATCCAACCTATGATATATCTGACCGTGTGCTTTAAAACAATAGACACCAGTACCTCTTGTAGATGCAAGATTATGATCAATGGAAACTCCAAAGCTTGTGAATGAGAAGCGACTATTAAAATACCAAATGTGCTTCCTAAAATATATTGCATCCCTGTCAAACTGACTGGCAAACAAGCAGCGCAGCTCTGCTGATATCTCCGGAATATATATATTAACCTTCCCTTTCCTGCAACAGAAGGCCGGCCCTTCACCTGGGAACCTCTTTGCATGGCAGAATTGATAGTTTTTTGCTTTTTTCAGAACATGGTGTTTCTTAGGAAGATTCTTGTACACTGCATCATATGAATCCGAACATCTATATCCAATATCAGCATCCACAACATACTCGTACTCGAAATCTGCGTGTATATTGTGATATATATTTATTATAATCACTAAATATATATTAATATTAGTGAGTTCATTCGGATCAGTAACTAACCATGGTGATGGAATACGCGTGCCTCATCGTCCTCTATATTAGCAGGTCCATAATCCACTGGGTTCTGCACATCTAAATCATGTTCTAATAAATATAACAAACAACAAGTCACTTCATTATTCAAATAAGAATAGATAGGCATGCTAAAGCAATAGTCATACCTTCAACTCCATGCATCGGGTCATCTGGTTCCCATAAACCAAAGTCAAACTGATCTTCTCGATCAATATTTCTAGTGCGCGCCCTAGTTATTCGACCAGACTGTTGTTGCGTCAATGCAGATTGTAAGGTCCCAGCAACAGGTGTATCAATATGTTCACCTGAAAATTGTAGGCCAAATATTATGGTCGACATACATATTAATAGTTATTTTCACAATGGATTATATATTATAGTACCTTGATTGGGTATGTTTTTTTGCTTTTGGCATTCATTAGCTTTTAATATCTTCTCATGCTTTGCTAAATCTGTCATTTCAAGATACCTTCTCCTATCATAATCCCTTTTCAGCTCCTCTGGAGTAATCTCATCCTCAACTACTGATGTGCCGGTACCATATGGCGTGACAGAGGTACCCTCTATTCTTTCTACACTCATAAACGTAATATATAAACATAAAAGATTAAGAAATAAACCATATATGCTGTAATAGAAATAATGATGCTTCAAGAAATGTGCAAACCTTCGTTGGCTGCAACATTGGCCATAATATCAGAATAACTGATAGTCCTAGTTGATCGTTTGTTGGCATTTTTCTTAGCCTTCTGATCATCCGTCATATTAAGGTACCTTTTGCTCCACCTTTCTCTGTCTTTCGCCCTCCGCCGCTCGACCAGAGACAATTCCGGAAGAACTATCACATGGTTCGAAAAATGTAAGATCGTTAGTGAATTGATAGTATGCATATGATCTAGCTATAATATGAATAATTAACAATACCATATGCTCTGTATAGAGTGCTCGTACCTTCCATTGGAATTGTTTGGAAAGTATCATTGTGATGCAACCATGAATCATCAGAATCATCTGTAGTTCTCTCGTTTAACTCAGAAGTTAGATGCTCAACAACGCCATTGGACGTATTTGTTTTATTAATCACATAGGTAACACCTACATAAGATAAATGCATTTGAGTTAGCAGACTCACACACTGATGGGTACAATTTATTTTAAGTATACCTATTGTGGTTGTCCCGTCTAACTCAGAAGTCGGTTGCTCAACAACGCCATTGAATGTATTTGTTTCATTAATCAAAGGAGCAACACCTACATATGGTCAATACATTTTGAGTAGCAGACTCACATACTAATGTGTCGGGTTGTAAAAATTATACCGAGATTCTTTGTATTATTCCGAGCAGCTTCTCTTTCGGCCTTTTTCTGATAATAACTTTCTCGCCTCTTAGCATTCAACTCGGCTTTTTTATCAGCTGGCATGCTTGCATATTTCTCCCTAGCCCTTTGCCTCTTAACTTCCCTTTGCTCGGTGCAATCAACTGGAATTCCAAATATTATGGTTTATGAATTATGTGCAAAACTAAAATGAAACAGTTATAATGTGATCACATGAACATACCATTTTGCACAGCTTGGTTATCATGTAGATCATATGAATGTCGCTTACGACGATTCAATGTATTTGTATCTCCAAATGGTCGACGGCCATCCATTTGCTTCAACCGAAATATGTCACAACAAAAAAGATGGCGGTGAAGGTGATCCTGCCGCCGGGCGCACTGCTGCCAGTGGGTAATTTGCTTGTAGGGATCACAAAAGCAGTATTTTGATGATCAAAGAATGCATTACCTTTTTAAATGGTGGCGAAGGTGACCCTGCCGCCGGGCGCACTGCTGGCGTGAGGCTGTGGCCTGTGGCCCAATTGCCTGACGTGATCGCCAACCCCGGAACTGTGACCTTTTAAACAACGGCGGCGATGGTGATCCTGCCGCCGGGCGCACTGCCGGCGTGAGGCAGTTGCGTAATTGCTTGGCGTGATTGCCGATCGAGGCGGAGGTCGCGGCGGCGAGGACGTCCTCCGAGACGACGCGCCTGATGTCGGGCTGGCTGCCAATAGTGCCACGTAGCTTAGTTACCCCAATTGACCATCTATCTTTCTCTAAATAATCACTTTCGTGGCAATATAAATCTAACTGGGAGGGGAGCTAGTGGTAGGGGATAATTCAGTGGCAAGTATATACCTCGAGGAGTGTTCTGATGGCGAGCTTGATGGTCTCCTTGCCTGATGTCTTCTTGTAGTTCTTCTCGAGGCACTCGCGCATGCAGTTGGAGTTGCGGCCGGTGGCGTTGGGCTGTTACAGGGCGGGCTTGTTGGTGCAGGGGTAGAACCCGACGAGGGTGGAGAGGCCGAAGGGGCGGACGCCTCCGCTCTGCGTGCACTTCTGCTGAAGGCCGGTAGGGTGATCGGCGTCGTCGTGCGTTGGCAACAGTGGATCATCGGCGTCATCGTGAACCGACAACAGTCGATACTCGCCGTCGTTGTTCGTCGTCGTGTGTCAGCAATAGGTTAATCGGCGGCATCATGCATCTGCTCGGCAATAGGAGCAGGTCAGCGACACCTCCAACCGCTAGGGCCACGAAGAGCTTGCATGTGAGGTGTGCCAGGGAGAGATCGTCAGTAAATGGGAACGAAATCAGCTCAGAAGTAGGAAGGAAATCAGTGCATGTCATGGGAAGGAATTTTTGCCAAAACATCAGCCGCCCGGTCAGGCAATAATGGAAAGGATCGTCTTTACCAAAAAAGCAGCAGGCACCCGATCAGTGCATGTAACAATGGAAAGTAAAAGGGGACTTGCGCCTGATTTTTGCAAGTAATAATGGAAAGTATAGTGTGAGTATGATGTGTGGGTATGGTAAAATTTTTGGTGAAAAAAGGCTTTTGGGTGGAAACATTTTCCATCTATCAAAAAATGGGACTATACTCTCTTTCGTCAAAACTTTTGGCCTGACAAGTGGGACCTCTGTGAGGGGTACGGTGGGCCTAACTTTGGTGAGAAAAGATTTCAAATGTTTCAACTTTTATAGAATAGAAATATCTTATTTCACATGTTGTATTTCATCCGATTATTACTGCATTAGAGTATATATATTAACTGAGCGTTAGAATTTGATCCGAGTTAGTATCTACTATTTCAACAATAAGCATATATGTTTTTATATCTAGAAATACTTTTTGTTGGAAAATCAGTCTTCAAATATTTTGAGACCAGGAAATTGATTGAAGAAATATTATCCCCCACTGTCCCTATTAGGAACGTTTTTTATATCTGCCAGAGATACTGAAGCTATCACAACGATTGCAAGTAGGTCTTAGATTTGATTAACCATATATAAACAGGATCTTAACTTAGCATAATTATCATCACTAATCATTAACTTAACATGGAAATCTTAGATTAATACCGACGAGAGCCTCTCGAATCCATGAACACCTCTGTAATTGTAGTAGTAGAGCTATGTAGATAAAGTAGACTCGATCTTCACCAATAAGTGAGATTTAGATCTCTGTTGATGAAGTTCTTGTTGTCGATGACGAGTAGCAACTCCCGTCATGAGGCAGTCGTGCTTCTAGCCTCTAGCTGTGCCCTAACTGATCGGAGTGGGCGTTTAGTCTAATCATGAGATTAGATTGGATTGGTATTTTGAGGTATCCTCCTCCTCATATTTATATACAATACCGTGGGGCTGGGGTCGACTCCTAGTTGGTTGCGTTTAGTGTGCTCGCCGATCACAACACACTTATTTTGTTACATTTTATTTCTATCGGTGGAACAAAAGTAATCATGTTGGGTTTGGTTAGCCAAGATCACAAATATCCAACATTCTCCCACTTGATTCACCGCTAACAACTTATGTTTGCTTTAGACTTATGTTCACACTCAGTAAAACAACACAATCAGACCAATGCATCATCAGTAGTATCACTACTACAGAAACAAGCTTTTGACCCGGTTCCAAATCCTCCTTTCATCCCGGTTTTGGAACCGGGACAATGAAGCCGGGACAAAAGGCCCGGACCCTTTAGTCCCGGGTGAAATAACCGGGACTAAAGGACATGTGTAACGTAAAAAAATATTCTGTGCAACCCAGAACTCGAACTCGAGATGTCTTGCCTCGCGTGTAATTTCTTTACCACCCCACCTACACACCACATGTGACTTTAGAATGAATGCATTTCTGTTAAACTAACACGTGAATGATCCTTTTGTCTGGGTTGGAGCCACCAACCGGGGACAAAAGACCCCTTTTATCCGGGTTGGAGCCACCAACCGGGACAAAAGGGGGTCCTTTTGTCCCGGTTGGTCTTACCACCCGAGACTAAATGTCCAGAGCCTTTTGTCCCGGTTGGAGCCACCAACCGGGACAAAAGGGGGTCCTTTTGTCCCGGTTGGTGCCTCCAACCGGGACAAAAGGCCCCTGCTCCCCCCCCCCCCCCCCCCCCCCCGCTGGCCTGGCTAGCCGTTGGACCCGGGACAAAAACCACCTATTGTCCCGGGCCCAAAAGCAGCCGGGACAAATGGCCTGGAACAAAGGCCTATTCTGTAGTAGTGTATTTTCACTCACTATAGGAACTCCATTACACATATTTAACTGTAATACCTTGATAGAATCGGCCATGTCCCCTGCTTGGAACTCTTCCAGCTAACCGCACCACCATTTATTGTGAACACAAATCCTTATTGGGACTTTGAATCATCTTTGTCAGTTTGGAAACTAGCATTGATGTAACTCATTACAACAAGCTCCTCCTCACCTCCGTAGACTAGGAACACATCCTTAGTTCTTCTAAAGTACTTCAGAATATTTTTCACGGCTGTCCAGTGACTTTCTCCTAGATCAGACCGGTACCTGCTCATAACACTTAGTGCATATGAAACATCTGGGTGAGTACTCATCATTGCATATATGATAGATCCAAGTGCTGAGGCATAAGGAACTCTGCTGATGCGATCCCGCTCATCAGTCATCGAAGGTTACTGAGTCTTGCAAAGATGTATGCCATGTGACATAGGCAAGAACGCTCTCTTCCATGCTAAACCATTTCAGCACCTTGTCAATATAAGTATCTTGGCTTAAACCTATAAGCTATTTTGATCTATCTCTATAGATTTTCATGCCCAGAATGTATGCTGCTTTCCCTAAGTCCTTCATCAAAAAATATTTTTTCAGCAAAGTCTTTATGGACTCAAGCGTAGGAATATCATTTTCAATCAGTAATATGTCATCTGCATACAAGATTTGAAATGCAACAGAGCTCCCACTTTCCTTCTTGTAAACACAAGCCTCTTCTTTGTTCTTAATGAAGCCAAACCCTTTGACAACTTCACTAAAACGAATGTTCCAACTTCGAGATGCTTGGTTCAATCCATAAATAGATTTACAAAGCTTGCATAACTTTCCAGCATTGGTTGGATTGACAAAACCCTCGAGCTGCATCATATACATGTCCTCAATTAGATTTCAATTTAGGAAAGTTGTCTTGATGTCCATCTGCCAAATCTCATAATCAAAATATGCAGCTATAACTAGAAGAATCCGAAAGATTTAAGCATTGGTACGGGTGAGAAGGTCTCATCATAGTCAACTCCTCAAACTTGTTGAAAACCTTTTGCAACAAGTCGAGCTTTATAGATGTGAATATTTCCATCGATACCTTTCTTCTTCTTATAGATCCATTTGCACTCTATGGATTTAACACCATCAGGTGTGTCAATCAAGTTCCAAACTTGATTGTCTCTCGTGGACTCTATTTTGGATTCCATGACACTCTGCCACTTTTCAGAGTCAGGGTCCGACATTACTTCTGCATATGGCATAGGCTCATCATTATCCAACAATAATAATTCTCACGCTTCGCGGAGCCTCGCTGGCCTTTGTGGTTGTGGTGGTGCTTCTTTATCCATGGGTACCTCAACTTGATCTACTACATTAGCATCACTCGTAGAGTCTTGCCTTATCTGTTCATCTCGAACTTCTTCATGTTGCACCATTCTTCTACTTTTGTCAGTTTGAAATACTCTTTCTCTCGGAAAACTCTATTCTAAGCGACAAATAATTTGCCCTCGGATCAATTATAGAAGTAATACCCCAAAGTCTCCTTTGGATATCTCACAAAAATGCACTTATCTAATTTGGGTGTAAGCTTGTCCGACTGGAGTCACATGACAAATGCTTCACAACCCAAAATTTCTAGAAAAGACAAACTGGGTGTCTTTCTAGTCCACATCTCATATGGCGTCTTAACTACAAATTTTGATGGTACCCTGTTAAGTATGAAAGCTGTTTTTTCTAAAGCATAACCCGAGAATGACAACGGTAGGTCCGACTGGCTCATCATTGATCGAACCATGTCCAACAAAGTTTGATTACATTGCTCGAAAACCCCATTTCTCTGGGGTGTCCAGGTGGCATAAGTTATGAAACAATTCCACAACTCTTTGGATGAGTGCTAAACTCGTGATTCAAATACTTGCTTCCATGATCAGATCATAAAGTCTTAATTTTCTTGCCATGTTGATTTTCAACATTTAATTCTGAAATTTCCTAAACTTTTCAAAGGTTTCTGACTTATACTTCATTTAGTAGACATAGACATATCTATTAAAATCATCCGTAAATGTTTTGAAGTATTGGGATCTCCTCTAGCTGTTGTGCTCATTGGTCCACATACATCAGTATGTATGAGTTCCTACAAATCTGATGCTCTTTCAAGAAAACATGTGAAAGGTGTCTTAGCCATCTTGCCTTGCAAACAAGCATCACATGTTTTATATGATTCAAAATTAAATGAAGTTAGAAGTCCATCAGAATGTAGCTTCTTCATGTGCTTCTCACTTACAAGACCCAAACGACAATGTCACATATAGGTAGGACTCAAATCATTAAGCCTATAGACTAATGAATCATAAAGATTTAAAATAAATAGCTCATTCTTATATACGCAAAAGCTAGAAACATAACATTCTTAGAGATCACACAACCATTGTTTTTACTCGCAAATGAATAATCATCCTCCATCAAACATGGAGATATAATGTTTCGACTAAAACTAGGAACGAAACAAAAATTATTCAACTCCATAATAAATCCTGCCGGGAGGTGAAGTTGCATCGTCCCGACAGTCAACACAAGAACTCTTGCATTATTGCCCATGCGAAAATCGACTTCTCCTCTTTGCACACTTCTACTTCTTATCAGCCCCTGCATCGGATTGCAAATATGAGCAACTGATCCGGTATCAAATACCCAAGAATTGATAAAAGAAATAGCAAGCAAAATGTCCATAATATTAACAACAAGTACACCTAATGTGGAAGTACTCTTACGTCTAGTATTCTTCAAGGAAGCTAGGTATAGCTTGCAGTTCCTCTTCTAGTGATGAAGTTCTTTACAATGAAAGCATTCTTTGGTCGGATCAGGTTCAGCTTTAGTCTTGGGCGTTAGGTTTGGCTTGGAGATCGCATCTTTAGCCTTGCCCTTCTTCTTCTTCTTCTTCTTCTTCTTCCAAGAATTGCCCTTCCTCTTAAAGCTAGGCTTGTTCTGTATTGCTATCACATGGACACCACTAGTTTTCTTGATGTTGCTCTCTACTGTCTTGAGCATACCACACAACTCATTTAAGCCCTTCTCCACCCCATGCATGTGGTACTTTGAGATGAAGTTACCATAGCTAGGTTGAAGAGATGCCAAAATGACATCAGTGGCCAACTCTTGGCCTAGTGGGAAGCCCAACATCTCCAACCGCTGGGAGTAACCAACAATTTTGAGCACATATGGCCCCACAGCCGCGCCTTCTGCTAGCTTGGTCTCCACAAGGTCTTAGAGACATTGAACCTTTTCAGTCCTGGCTTGTGACTGGAACATGTCTTTCAGTGCCACGATCATATCTTATGTTTCATGGTTTGTTTCAAACTGCATCTGCAGCTCGAGTTTCATGCATGCAGGTTTTGGTGATAATGGGGTGTTTAGAACATAATTCTTTTTCTCATCCCTAGAACAATTCTCAGGTTTTGGATCCACTCCATATAGTTTGTCCCATTTAACTTATCCTTTTCATGTATTGAACGCAAAGCAAAAGGTTGTTGGGTGCTAGGTTCCATTGATTTACAACAAATAATAATATAGTGCAAAATAATAAGACAAAATATCCATGACAAAGTAAATCTCATGAAGCAATTAAAAGAATCTACTCCCACTAAAATCAATATCCCTCCATTGATACTTAGTGATTCAAGACCCACAACTAACAAGTCTACTAGTGAGCTTTAGGATCACTACTAGGAGATGAGCTAGATCTGTAAGCAACAACTTGCAAATCATATCACATATAACTCTTGTTGTTGGTTGACATCTCTATGTCTCGTTACCCAACCTTTATGCCCCAAGGTCCTTAACAGTTAAGATGAACTCGTTAAGCTGACACTACTATAAAAAAGAGTTTGTAGGGGCATGTAAAAACATATTTTTAGAGGCGGGTATAGCAACCGCCCCTACTTTCCACAGCTAAAAATAGATATTTGCAGCACAACTAAAAATAGCTGCTTGTAAGGGCGGGTACGTTACCTGCCCTTTAAAACCAATTTATAGGAGCGGGTCATGACCTCACCCGTCCCTATAAATCGAGACCTCACCCGTCCCTATAAATCGATTTATTGGGACGGGTGAGGCCATGACCCGCCCCTGTATAGATTTTAGGGGCAGATCACGCCGTGACCCACCCCAACAGATCGAATAAAAAATATAAAAACACTGGCAGCAGCTCCTTCGAGCCGCCGCTGCTCCCCGTGCAACCAGCCAACCACCGCGTAAGCGGTGTAGCGCTATGTGCCGTGCCACCACAGCCCTGCATCGCCGCTGAGCACCATGGCCCTGACCCACTGCAGCCCCGTGATGCCACCTCGCACGCGGCCTCGCGCCGTTTGCCGCACCGCCGCCGCGGCCCGCTGCCAGCGCCCTGTGTAGCCTCACGCCGTGCGCCACACCACCGCCGCGCGCCATGGCCTCGTGGAAAGCCTGACCACCCGCTCATCCTGGTCTGTCGAGCCCGACAACTAGCAAATAAAATTAGCATCCGCTCCACACCAGAGAGTTCGCGAGACAAGGAGCACGTACACGTGGCTTGCAATCGCGGCGGATGACGACGAGCGCATCCCGGTTGTACGAGCTGGCGACCAGTCCCACGCTGGCCTCTAACCCCGCACTAGCAGCTCTCATGGACCCCGTCACAGCGGTGCGCCTCCAGCACGGTGCCCACCATGCGCGGTGAGAACCCACGCAGGTTCTCCGCTTCTTCCTCGGTGCTCATATTCCCATCCTCCATGGCGCTCATCCTCATCCTTTTGCTTTGCAGGTCAATGGAGCACGGCTTGGAGATGGCATGGAGCAAGGAGCCTTGGAGAAAGAGAGAGACTCAGAGATGGCGTGGAGCATAGGAGCCTTGGAGAAAGAGCGCACTACTACAAAAAGTATAGTTTGTGGCGGTTCTAGAGGATTTGTAGTGGAGATTTTCAAACCGCCATTACTCATGTGACTGTAAAAATGGCGTTTAGTACTGTAGGTTTTAGAACCGCCGGTATTAATCAATTATTACTAGCGGTTATTTTAAAGAACCTCCATTAGAAATGGTATATACCTAAGGTTATTTTAAAGAACCTCCATTATAAATGGTATCTATAGCTGAGGTTTGTAACACGAACCTCCATTACAAATGGTCAACAACCGTCAGTAAAAAGTCTAAGTGCTATTTCAATTTGGTGCACATACAGAACAAGCTATTTCAATTTAGTGCACATACAGAACAACCGCCAGTAAAATTGTCATAATAAAACCATTATACAATCCTTGTAGAATTGCTCAATCGAAGCATTCAAATTTACATGGTATTTAACTATTTACATAGTATGCGCCATTGCAACCATTTCATATCATATCACTCTGTCACGTATCTTGACCACCCAATTGATACAAAACTGAAGAAAATCGTGGGCATGAACCACCTAATTGAATGCCCCAAATAACTTGCTTGATAAACTGTACCAAAAAAATACACAACATCATGTGCAGAGTTTGGCTCTTCACCTTATACTGTATCCTGAAATTGTGGTTAACCAGATAGATTTCTAAAGAATAGATTTCAGCTTCAAAATAAAGTCAGATGGACAACTTGAAGGAAAATGCACAACCAACCTTATGTTCTCAAGCTAGAAGTCTCTAGTGCCTTATGTGTGTCTTCCAGTCTTGGGCGACAACTCACAGACCTGGAGTACAAATACAAAGCAATAGACATGTTATCAGTCAAGTCATGGCTACAACTCTCGGAATACAACACAGATACTTCGAATTTGCTGGCTGCTGCCTTAATGCATAGTACCAGGGCCAAAAGATGTCCGCTCCACAAGATACTTATAGCCATCGCTACTCCATGGTCAGTGCAGTTGTTGTCCAAGTTGCCTGAAGCATGAGGTAATCCATCAGTTTTAAGTCGGGATGCAAGCGGGTTGGAATTGGGTCAACCGGTGATCGACCCATACAACCCGTGATGATTATTTTGGTGTTTTGGGTTACACTGACCCATTATGATGGCTACCCAAATGACCCAATGGGTTACCCAAAACAGACTTCATGATTCAAAGCATGCGCACCAAAGGGATACCTGTTGCTGTTCGTCGAAAGCAGCTAGAGGAGGAAGTTGTTGGAGACAAACAGGGGGGCTGGCCCTTCATCTTGGACCAGAACCTTGTCGAGAAACTTTGCTGGCCCACCACCGCTAGTAGCAACGCGGCGGCCGTCGTCCTCCGACCACCCGGCGGACTCACCAGCAGTCAGTCTTGCCAGCAGTAGGAAAAGGTGGCGAAGGAGAAGCGTAGCATCAGCAGTAGGCAAGCAGACTCCTTCTGTCCAAGATTCCCCACGGTAGGGCAGCAACCCCATAGGAGCTCGCCGCGCTGCAGACCTGTAGTTCTCTGACTCCTTCAAGTGTTTTATTCAATAACGTGCCTCAAGTTCTCTTGTCATCCGAGGACATGGAGGAGAACGACGATGGGGACTACAAGTCCGGAAGCGGCGCGGGGGTCTCCGCCCTGGCCGAGGCGACGCCACAGCGGTGGGGAGATGGTGCGGTGGGGAGAACGACCAAAGGAGGCAACGAGTGGTGGGGGAAATGGCTGCGCGAGGTCGGCGAGATGGCAATCGATGAAGCAGACGACAGTGCCTGTGCCACTGCTCGAGCTCGGACAGGGTGTTGTGCACCATTTTACACTAGATTTTAGTGGGCCGACCCAATAGTACTTACACTAAAATTTTTGTTTTGGGTAGTGGGTCACTGGGTCGACCCAGAGAAATCTGCATCATGAGTTTTAAGAACCCGGATTAGTTTTTAAAGAATAAATTGTTGAACCAAAGTAAATATGTAACAAACTGCAGTTTTTGTAGGCTGTATTATTGTCACATATAGTGCAGCATCAAGCAAATGCCCTGGCCAATTTTGAGTGATAGTCACAGATGACTAGAAAATTAAGAGGGATAACTAACCAACCATGTTTATCAAACCAGGATCGGAATACAGTAATTAGAGAAAACATCTGATCATTTATTTCAGTCGGTTCAAAAGCAAACCATAAAATTTACATAGGCCACTTCCTGTGTACATGGTTCAGATAGATAAGAACAAATTTTATACCTTCAAATCATAATAGTCAATTTTTATAACCCAGATTGATTTGGGAAACGGAATGAGCATATGAAGATAGTTGCATATATGGGCAAGGCAAATAAGCTAGTTCAAGTACATAACGTTGATCACTATGAAGGTTTCACAGATCTAGCACTAGTCTTTTATTAATGTGGCACAACCAGAAAATTTCATTAACAATGCATCAAATTGATGTATGGCTCAACAGAAACCACTACTATCATCCATGCCTACAATAATCATCCACTAGAACAACGAGGAAGAAAGAGAAGAGAGAGGGGTACCTACCTCGTCACGGTGTCTTCCACAAATCTCAGGCTCTGGTGTGTGGGAGGTGGTGTCCCCTTCTTACTGGGTTGGGTCATCCGCGCCAAACCATCTTAATTAGCTACAATTAAGGTCAAGAGTTGCAGGCAGTTAAGACAGTAAGCTAATGGAAAAATCAACATTTGGATAGACTAGGTAATCAATCATCAGCGATCCAATTAGAATTCTAAATGCATTATTTCTGAATTCTGATTACAAAAGAAACCAATGCAGATGTACCAAGTGAGTTCATAGAAAAAATGCAGAAGCAACTTCAGCGTGAATCAATAAAAATTCAGTTCCACCAGCTATGCCAATTTCCAAAAACATGCACACCCTGTACAATTGGACAGAAGGATCAAGCAAGTAGTCTTCATGAACTACAATTAGGAATTTGCAGATGTATCAATTCAGTACATTAGGTAGGAATTTGCAAATGGACAGAACAGAGCATCTATTGGGAACAGGTTATTTTCTATTGGCAGATGTTTTTTCCTCTCTAATTAAGTCTTGATTCCACGAATGAGTTAACTAATACTATATATCTGCATGTCGGGTCTCTGACTTGTTGGGTTGCGCAGGAAAGAAAAGAGGGAGATAAATTGAGTATCAGGACTTCAAAATTTCCCCCAACATAGCAAGGAACTCCATGTACTAGATGTGTCTCCCAACTTGAAAAGTGAGCACCCCTTCCTAATCCTCACACATCTAAATTACCCTCATGCTCTCTCTTCAATGGCTGCTACATCGCTTTCCCCAATAATTTCAGAACAGCTGCATTGTTGCCGCAGCATAAGGAATACAAAGAGACGACATGATCACCTGCCGAATGATGATGTAAGTCAGTGTTCCACCAGATCTGGGCTTGTAGCGCCTCCGCATGCCATGGGATCCGGATTGGAAAGGGCCTGCACACCTGAAGATGCTGATGCGCACCATGGGGACGAACTGCCGTCTTGCACTTTGAGGGAAAAGGGACAAGTAAAGGGTAAAGGGGCCATGTGTTGAAGGAGATTGGGAAGAAGAGCATGAGGAGCCGCACCTGGATTCACGGAGAGCTTGCATAGGACCCGGGAACAGCGGCGCCTAGGGCACGTCGTCGAGGTTGAGGCAGCCACGGCGAGGTGACGACGCGAGCAAGGAGAGGGGATGGCGCAGGCACGGGAAGCGGACGGCGCATGGCGGAACTGGGAGCGGCAGTGCCGCGGGGGGATGCGGCAAGGGCGCGCCGGCGCCGGGCGGTGGTCGGACGGGGGCGGCGGCGAGTGGGTGCATGGGAGAAGGAAAGGGTGGGGATGGGATTGGGAGTGGGTGGGACGGGGGTAACCTAGGATTTCTAGGTAGAGTACTAGAGTGTGTGATCTATACCGGCGGTTATTAGCAAAATCTCAGGTAAAAATCGTATTTATAACGGCGGTGCTTCATACAAACCTCAGGTAAAAATCGTGTATGTTTTATACCGACGGTTGGTAGGTAGAACCTACTGTAAAAATACTATATTTGTTGGGTTATGTTCAATGTTCAAGAAGGCGGAATTAGGCGGCCGCCTAGGCGCGCTTAAGCTCTAGGCGAGGGGGTCCCGCCTCGCCTATGGGGGTAGGCGGTCCCCTAGGCGGCGCCAGCTCGTCGGCGGTGAAAGGATGGCCGGAATTCCATCCCTGGTGGCCGCCGTGCAGATCCGCCAGGTGGGGACGCCATGCGCCGGCGAGGGAGGAAGGGACATCAAGCGGAAGCAGCGGTGGAGGAGGTGGGAGCCTGAGAGGCGGCGGCAGCGGCGTGCGCTGGACGGTGGCGGAGGAGGAGGAGGAGGCGGCGGCGGCGGCATAGGCGGGCGGGCGGGCGACGTCGTCCTGGGCAACGAAGTAAGCAGGGGCGGGAGGGTGGCGGCGGCCTGGGCAGCAGAGACGGGTGGAGGAGGGTGGGTGGGGAGGATAAGGTTGAGGCTAGGGATAAGTTAGGGTTGAGACTTGGGTTGGACTGCTTGATGGGCTTTTTATCTAACTTTAGGCCCATTATTCTAAAGTTTTCCTTTTTTTAGAGATAGTTGATATGTATGGCAAGAAATATCTACATATATAGCACCGCCTAGCAAATCGCCTTGAAACGCCTAGGCTCGCCTAAGCTCGGTTAGGCTCTAGGCGGTGGGTCACCGCCTAGAAACCGCCTAGCGCCTTTTTGAACATTGGTTATGTTTGGAACCGCCGGCACAAAGCATTTATGCAGTCAAAAAAGTAAAACTCTCACTAAAAATAATTTTAGAACTGCCATTGATTGCATCATTTGTAGTAATTTTAGAACCGCCATTGATTGCATCATTTGTAGTAGTGGCGAGAGATTCATATATGGAGTGGAGCAGATCGAGGAGCCTTGGAGAAAGAAAAGATAGGGTGATTGAGCAGCGCTTGCCAAACGGTTGGGGATGTGCAAATAGCCCGCCAGCTAGGTTCAAATTTTTTAGGGCGGGGTGAGGGCGCCACCCGCCCCTGAAAATAGATTTTAGGTCGGGTGACGTCATGACCCACCCCTACAAATGGGCTCATTTGTAGTGGTGGTTGATGGTATCACCCCCCCTTTAAAATTGTACTTTTAGAGGTGGTTTAGTTGCTACAGTAACTCTATCCATTTGTAGCAACAAGTCAAATTTTAAACGTTCTTAAAAAAATTCAAGGTGTTCCTGCAAATCATTTTTGTACAAGTATCTAATACAAACCTATCTAGTCAAGGAAAACTAGTGGTGCCCTAATATCATAGACCCATCACTAATTGTACAAGACATGGGACAAATCAAGTGGTTTAGTTTAGACGGCATGTAAACTCAAAATTTATGAGGGATCGTTCTAATTCTACTATTATCGCTTGTAGGAGTAAAACATCGTGAAAAACATTCACATATAGCTGTGATACGCTATGGCCAATTATCATATGGTAATCTTCATCGCCATAGAACCTGCCTACCACAAAGATCCTCATCTCCATGTTAGGTCATGTGTGTCATCCTTGAAGTGATGAGATCTCCAAAAACTAATACAAGCTATTACACCAAACAAACTAGTAAACAAGATTACATATTAGGTTTGGATCATCACGTGTTGGCACGCAAGCCATTGCATCAAATGTGGTAATTCATATGGTTCCTGCCAAATTTCCATGTACATGACACGTAGGTCATGCAAAAATTACACACATACATCACATATACATAGGGACCATACCGATCACAATATCCTACAAAAACTAAGTTAGACATGCTAACGTTCAAACTTAAAGAGCCAAAAACTCCAACATCCGGACCAAACTTTGCAAATCTAATTTTAGCAAAAACGGAAAAGCCATTGAATTTCATCTATAACTCTTTTTGTTGATGCAAATGGATACAAAATTTGCCTTAATCCGAGGTTCATATGCAAAAAGTATAGCCGTTCTACCGTAAAACAATGTTTTGCAAATAACCCGATCTGGTATTAGATCCAATCGACTACCCCGCGCATCATATGCCTTTGGCTTATGAACCTAGGTTTCAACTCGACTATTTGCATTGATCTTTGCTTGTTGCGGCCGGATTTATAACTCCTATGGCGGAAAACTGTTCGGTAGGAGTATGTTGTTACACGACCCTCGCAGTCGCAGCAAGACCATAAAACCAGATCATAGATCAATCTACAACTACGCATATCTCCATATGCACACATCCCAAACCTATAACTTAAGAGCAACCGCTCTAATGCTACTATACGGATATGGGTAGGCTACGTGAGTGAAAAATAAAATTTTGTACAGCATAAACAAGGATCACTACTTTTATAGATCATGAGATTACCACTAAATGCACAGATGTAGAACTTCTTGTTGCGCGTCGAGGTAGTGTAGTCGATACCTTCCTATCCTCACCGCCTCATCCCACGAGTGGCTCCTTGCTCCTCTCGTGCGGTTTGTCCAAGTGCAACAGATGGAGCACCTCCAAGGTGTCCACATGTATAGGAAGGAAGTGTCACACACAAAACTGCTAGGTCCGTGGGTTCAACGTAGGCATGGACGACGTGAGAGGTGCGGCGGCTGGTTAAGCGAGGATTGCTTAACCTAATATGTGCTCCCCACCCCTCATTATATAGGCATCCTTGATCAGCCTCTGGGTCCGAGGCCCATTAGTACTTCTAAGCCTTGTCTAATTCTGATCCTATCCTCATGAGGTTTCTAGCCTCTTAAGTGTGCGACCCCAGGCTCATGTACGCATAGACATGATGCGAGTACTCCTACTGAGCTCAAAGTTGACAGTGGCCTCTAGCAAGATGTGTCAACTCCTATACACATATTAAGATCATATCGGACAAACCATCACAGCATGGTGTACATTCCATTCCCTTTGCCTCATTGTTATTGTTTTGTAGTGTCATAAATAAATCCGCAAGCACATGGATATCATCGTAGCTTTCGCCCATGAGTATTCCAGGGTATCGTATCCATTTTGGAATGTGAGTATAATATCTAAGGTTCGATAAGACCCAGCGTCCCATGGATAAGACCAGCGAGCTCTGGTAATACAGCTACTACGATATACCCAGACGTGGAGGGTTTCACTGGCACAAAACAGGGCTGTCACCAGCTGTAGGCTAACTCTACAAATTGTGAGGCTATATCACAATCAAAGGTAAAAGGCTGACACTATGTCTACATCATCTTTTACTAATAACTCTAGAGTCGTACAAAACATCTCTATCAGGAGTCTTACTCTAGAGGCATCCACTATCAGACCTGGGGCAGCGTAACTGATCAAAGGCGTGGAATATTCTAGAATAAGAAATAGCACATGGAATTTACTTTATCCTCTTGTAACTACCAGTACAAGAGTAGAACTAGTCGAATAATAGGTATGCTATTGTACTTGGGTTGCAACATACAAGTCACTTGTAAAATCTTAAAAACATCTCCGGCAACATTCAAAATGTGATGGTGCAACATCCCAAATGACAATCTCCAACACTACTAATCAGGTAATGAAACAAGAAAGCTTGAATCACGCAACACCACAAAACTGTTACTGCAACATCCCAAAACGATTTACGCAACATCTGCAAAAATGATATCGCGACATCTCAAAAAGCTTCCCCTGCCACCACCCTGCTCCTTGCCGGACCAGTACCTAAGCACAACCTCTCCTCACCTGCATCAGGGGTTGTTTGGTTCAAGGGATTTTTTTAAGTCCCCGGAACTTGGTTGTTTGGTTCAAGGAACTTTTTTTAAGTCCCCGGAACTTTTTAGTATTTAGAAGTATTAAATAAATTTTAATTATAAAACTAACTGCAAAATTCTGGGGCTAAACTGTGAGACGAATCTAATGAGGTATCTTAATCTATTATTAGCGAATGGTTACTTTAGCATCACTGTAGTAAATTATGAATTAATTAGGCTCATTAAATTCGTCTCGCGAAAAAGCACTCAGCTGTCAAAAAACATTTATAAACAGATTTTATTTAATACTATAAAATAGTAAGATTCCTTTTGATGTGATAGGGACTTCTGAAAAAAGTTTGGTTTCAAATAGATCCTCAAGAACCAGAGCGAGACAAACATTGGGGGTATAAGAGTAACTACCTAAACACCAGGAACCTCACCTCATCTGCTAAATTTGGATGAGTAAATACCTATTTAGAAGTTCACTTCTAAATTTTACTCAGTCAAATATAGGCCTCCACTCCAGCAGGCTGAGTATATTGGACTTCCATTTTTCCAACTAACAACTGGAGCCCACCTGTCATTCTCCACTCGAGTCACCCTCGCCGCGCGTCGCTTGCCCTGCGCCGCCGCGTCCGGGCGTCCGCGCCTGCGCCACCGGCGCCGACCCACGGACGCCTCCTGACCACTGCCGCGTCGGATGATAGGAAGAGATTGCGGCGTCGGATGTTGAGTCGGGTTCCTGATGTTCTTGGGGTTCCGTTCGGGGGTGAGAGGAAGAGATGGCGGCGTCGGATGTTGAGTACCGCTGCTTCGTCGGCGGCCTTGCCTGGGCCACCGACGACAACTCACTGAACAACGCCTTCAGCACCTACGGCGAGGTCCTCGAGTCCAAGGTCAGCCCCGTCATCCATCTTCCCTCTTCCCTGTATGATGATTTCCTTTGGTTGGGAAGAAAAAACGAGATTTTTGAAGGAGGGGGAATGGGGAGCTATCCAGATCTGTGGTGCTGGAGGGTTTGCTGAGCTAGATCTGGTTTTTATTTTTTTTCTGACATGAGCTCGTGCCGTCCCTAGCAGATCATCCTCGATCGTGAGACCCAGAGGTCCCGCGGCCTCGGCTTCGTCACCTTCTCGAGCGAGCAGGCGATGCGCGACGCCATCGAGGGGATGAACGGCAAGGAGCTGGACAGCCGCAGCATCACCGTCAACGAGGCCCAGTCCCGCGGCGGCCGGCGCTCCGGCGGCGGCAGCTACGGGCGCCGCGAGGGTGGCGGTGGCTACGGCAGCGGCGGCTCCTTCTCCTCGTCCCTGGCCGCTGCGGCGCACCACCTCCGGCACTGCCACTGCAGCACGACGCCGGCCACGATGGCCACCACGACGATGGGCACCGTCGGTGACGACTGGCGCTTCTGCGGCCTCCTCCCCTGTAACACCCCTCAATTAGCACTCAATTAGGAGTCTTAAACAAGATTTAAAAATTCAAATTGAGTCAAGAATATCAAGCCACACGTGTAGCTCTCTCCTCTCCGAGCGTGGTCACCGTGGACGAATTGACCACGACGCCGCTCGCGCCGAGCGCCTTCACCTCTTGCTGCCGCGTCGCCCGTTCCCGAACCCTCTCGAGCTCGCCTTCTTGTTCGCTATGCGCACGCCTTCGCCCTCCGCTCGCTGTCGCCGCGCGCGCCGCGCTGTCTCGCCACGCCGCCACGCCGCCATGGCCACCGCCCGCACCTCCACGCCGAGCCGCCGCTCGAGCCAGCGCCGACCCCCACCAACCCCCAAATCCGTTTGCTCTCGTCCCAACAAAGCTCCCGGGCCCAGCCATCACCTCTACACCTCGCCGGAGCACCGCCGCGCGGGACGCCACCGGCCGCCGCCGCCGAGGGCCCCTTGCCTGCGCCTAGTGCGCCGCCGCACGCCGCGCCGTGCGTGGCCGAGCAGGGGAAGAAGCCCCTCCCACTGACCAGTGGGGCCCGCTGGTCAGTGGGGTAAGGGGGGATTTTATTTATTTTGTGTTTATTTCGGCTGTGAATTGTAAATTCCATATAAATTCAACGAAAAATGCGAAAAATATGAAATAAATTTTGTTGGATTTATTAGAGTAAGATCTATGGAGGAAAAATATCCACAGTGGAAAAATGACCTTTTTACCCCTGCAATAATTTAGATTGTGTTTAGTCTTGCTTAATTAATTTCTATAGATCTGTTAATCTAAAAATTATGAAATTTTTGCAGTAGCTTACTTTAAACATGAGTGATCCACCATAAAATTTTCATACTCATAGGACCTAGTTTATTATATGAATATGATATGTAACCAAACTTAAATATGTGTATAGGTATAATAATATTTATTTTACATGTATATTTTTATACAAATTATAAGAGGCAAATAATAATGTCCTTGCTAGTCATATTTTATTTTATAGTAAATCATGCTCTAATTGATAATTTGGCCTCTAATTGTTCCTAGCACTTAGGTTTAAAGTTATTTATCACCATACTTGCATCATTTTATGTAAATTGTTAATTTGTTTAATGTTTATCATCTAATGGCAAAGTCATGTTGGCATTTACTCATTGTCTCATATGCATGACATTTACTCATTGTTTCATATGCATACATATAGAATCCGCGACCGAGGAAGTCGTATACGAGGTGATCGTGGAGCCGCAGGAGCAGACGGAGCCAGCCCAGCAGGAGTTTCGTGACGACCCGGCCCAAGGCCCAGTTGACACCAGCACTGAGCAGCAGCCCGCAGACAAGCCCCGGAGCATAACCTATTATTTTAACTTATGAAATGTTATATATGTATTTACTTACTTATGCATTAAGTTTCTAGGCTTGGATGAAACCCTAGTTGCATGATTCCTAGGTTCCATTGGTCGGAATACTAGTATGTATATGTCGTTATCCTTGCCATGCTAAAATTAGGATTCGTTAAAAGTCGAGTAATGTCCTGTTACTCGCGAGCTATAGGATGTCTTTATGGTTTGATTATAGAATGTTGGAATATGGAGGAAAAGAAAAGAATTGGAGACCGGACGGGAACTGTCTAGCCCCGTCTGTGTCGGTTAAGGACCGTACCGTTGTCGGCCCTGCTGATCAGGTTTGATTTGTACTAACCGCATACCGGGAGTAGGAGGTAGTCGAAACCGGTAAGCCGAGTACTGCCTTGTTTCGAAAGTACAGAACTTCATCACCACCCCTTAGGGTGAGTCGGGTAGTCGCGGAGAATTGGGATGCATATGTTTACTTTTGGTGGTCTCTCGTTGAGCCCGGCTGACTATATGTAGGTGGGGCAGTTCTGTAGTTCGAGGTGGGTAGGGGAATGGTTGGTTTGTATTGTCCGACGGGGCAAATACATGCCGTGTTAGTTAGGTCCACCTTGCAAGGTTAAATCGGATCGATTCGCCGTCAGTCGCTCGCGGACATGAGCACCTTGATCTCCGAGTCACATCGTAGTAAGGATATGGAAGAGAATGAGATGATCAGTATAGTTGTACCTAATCAATTGTTTTTCCACACTGATTGGTATAGAAATGCAAACCGTAGAAAACAGGTAACCATTCCTAATCTTGAGCTAAAATATTGAAAGTAAGGACTCACTCTTAATTGCTTTTCCGCAAAACAACCCACGGCCAGCGAGCCATGCATGTCTAGATAGTGGGCTATGTATACCCATGGTCGGGTAAGTCTTGCGGAGTATTAGTATACTCAGGGTTGTGGCTCAAACTATTTCAGGTCAGGATGGGATCGACTTCTGCCCTTGTTGTGCTAAGTTTGTACAGCTTGGCGCGGATGGTTGGGAGGTGGCCGGACCAGATGCTTAGTCATTGCTAGTTTCCAAATCACACACCCGTGGGCTGAGTGTGTGATTCGATATGGCGCTTCAGGTATTATAGACGTCAGCTTTCCATATCGGACTTTGTTTTAAAATAAAGTTGCTCTTGTACATTATTTATGTAATTAAACCAGGTCTGTAGAACTTAATGTACTCTACTCGGTATTGTAATCGTATTTATATGTACTCGTTATGTCTGTACTGCCTGCGCTCACCTTCGCGTGGGACTACTGGTGTTTGTTTCGATCGGAATGTCGGTTTCGAAAGGACTGTCAAATTAAACCGTGTATATATATATATATATATATATGTATATCATGTGATTTTCTACAGGTACACTAACAAACGATTGCGTGAGTTAGAATGAGTACAAAACGACTAGATATATAATAGGGAGAGTACGTATGTATGCCACCGAATATTCACGTATATTGCCATATAATTATGTTGGCAAATTTGGAGAGGACGAAATTAGACGAGCATGCATCATCATATCATCATGTGTGGAGTTTTGGGTGGTTTTTCTGGTGCATCCAATACTCACTCGTTCATTAAGAGCATATATCGTTGTTTTGAAATTTTGCGCTGCACTACTATCGGTCCAACTTCTAGCTATCCAAATAATTTTTCCTGAAAAACTTGATTATGAGAAAGATGTGAGAAATTATAGATTTACATATTATAGAAATTTTAACGACCTTAGGGGAATGTTTATATGGATCCCCATACTAAACTTGGCCCTTTGATCAAGTGCTTTCGATGCTTATAGTTACGACTCGGTAGTAATGGTAAGGTCTTTCTTAACATTCTCTTTATCTTCGAAAGTCCGAATAAGGATATTATCTTAAGAAGAATCTCCTAGCCAATTTTCTTAACATACCATCGCATGAGCTAAAATTTTCCTATCTGTGGCTCAATGATCCTTCCAAATTATTCAAATATTGGTGTTTTTTACATTTGGTCAGTGTTAATTGGAAATCGTATGTCCTCATCTTTGGGACCATTTGTTCGACTAGCTATTCTTGGTTTAGTACTTCATGCACATAAAATACCTCCACTAGAGTATTTAATAGTTGTTCGATCAGCTTCTGGCGCCCTAGTTTTATTTGAACGTAGGTCAGGCCTCAGCCTCAGGGTCAGCTCTAAGGAGTAAGCTAGTAGTTCTAATAACTGAGTAGTAGAGTACTAATATTTAGTATTAATATTATCTCTTAGGATGGAGCAGGTAGTTTATGCTTATGTAGATACTTGTACCTGATACGTGGGCTCGGGCCCAGCTGTCATGGACCAAAACCTCATTGCCATGTCTGAGACCGACCGTCTTGCTTCTCTCATCAGTGACTCTAGTGGTGATCCATTTGTTCCACAGCGCACCTCCGGCTATTCTCGATGATCAGAAGCATCATGATGTTCTTCTAGCGTTCATATTCGTTCAATTCTAATCGTCTTGATTCCTACACCTAACTCCGATCTGCTTACATTCTTGCTCAATAAACATGAATGAGGTCGCATATTTGTTGCATGGCATAATCCCACGGTGCATAGGTATGGGTTTAACATGGGAAATACAGGTGGCCGACTAACTAATTGTAGAACTTATATTGATCTCAAAATCCGTAAATCTTTTCTGATTACTTGTGTTATTTGAGTTGCTCCCTATGATTTTGTACGTGGTGGTGATTGTCCCTCGAACTATAGTGCCGCGATGGGACCTAGGGCCTCGTGTGGACTGTAGCCATACGTTGAGCCACTGGGTGCGCGCTGGTGCTTAAGTGCGTGTGGATATGATTTGCTACGACTATCTTTTCCTGCAACCCTTAAAATATTTTTCTCTACTTCGTCGAATTTTAAGGGGGTAGGCCCTAGACAAATAGCGACGTGAACGGGTTGTTTTAGGTTTGAGTTTCTGGGATAATAGTACACTAACATGCATGGCAACATGTGCATCCTGCATCATGCAAGTTAATTAACAAACAATATCGAGCAAGAATATTCCTGAGAAAACTTGTCTTAATGTCCTTTCTTTCCGGTTTCCCTGAGTTCCTTAAAAGTCACCTTGATGTCTTTTCTATCTAGATTCACCACCAAATTGAGAATTTGATTCTTCTCAGAAATTTCCTTGATTCATATTCGTTGAGAAGCTTAGAATCTCTCTTCTTTGTAAAAATCCTACTTTCTGCTAGTACGGGAATAATCAACCGGACCTTTTCAGCCGACTTTGATGGTGATTGTGTCCACATATATTATCCACAGTCACTTGCTGCAAAAGCTGAAGCCCTGGAGCTTTTTAGTGTGGAAAAATAATTGATTAGTTCGCATAGTGGCGCGGTTAATCTCCAGTTAGCCAATGACAGTAGAGTTGCTATGAAACTTATGTCTTTCGGAACCATGTCGAGCAAGGAATTCGCAAATCAGCTGGCAATGTTTATACCATTAAAACCCAACTACGTTGATTAATCTAGAAACTAGCACCACATCTGCCGATCCTTGTCCCTGAGTTTATCGATTGTTCTATTTTACTTCTTCTCCACTTAAATCTCGGGACGAGATTTCTTTAAGGGGGTAGGATTGTAACACCCCTCAATTAGCACTCAATTAGGAGTCTTAAACAAGATTTGAAAATTCAAATTGAGTCAAGAATATCAAGCCACACGTGTAGCTCTCTCTTCTCCGAGCGTGGTCACCGTGGATGAATTGACCACGACGCCGCTCGCGCCGAGCGCCTTCACCTCCTGCTGCCGCGTCGCCCGTTCCCGAACCCTCTCGAGCTCGCCTTCTTGTTCGCTATGCGCACGCCTTCGCCCTCCGCTCGCTGTCGCCGCGCGCGCCGCGCTGTCTCGCCCCGCCGCCATGGCCGCCGCCCGCACCTCCACGCCGAGCCGCCGCTCGAGCCAGCGCCGAACCCCACCAACCCCCAAATCCGTTTGCACTCGTCCCAACGAAGCTCCCGGGCCCAGCCATCACCTCTACACCTCGCCGGAGCGCCGCCACCACGGCTCAGTTCGCCGCCGGCCCGCCGCTCGCCGTGGCGCCACCACTACAGACCACCCCGAGCCCCCAAACCACCACCCACAGGTGCGCACGAGCCCCCTCACACTTTCCCCCAACTTCCCCCTCGCCGCCGACGAGCCCAAGCGCCGGATTCCGGCCACCCGCCCCTCCTCTGTTTTCCAACCCGGCCAGGGACCCACAGTGAGAAGGAAATAGAAGTCCAGGGGTCTAGATGCAAGATTTCCTTTCCTTTTTCTTTTGTTTTCAAAAACAGCAAACTTTGAAAATACCTAGAAATTCGTACAAAAATAAGAAAAATTCAAATCAAAATGTTTTGGAATACTTGCAACAAGATCTACAACTTTCATTACATGCACATATTTATTTTCTTTCTGTATTTTAATCTAGGAAAAAGATTAGATTACATAGGTTATAATTATTCTAGGAGTTCTACTCCCTATCTATGGGTTATTTTTGGTGGGTAGCTACTTCATGCCATGCTTAGCTTTGTGTAAAAATTTGACCACCAGTTATTACTTTTAACTAGATGAAACCCTAGTCTTGGCTAGATCTAGTAGAATAATATATTCTTTTATTTATGGATGTTCTGATTTGGATATATGTATGAAACTTTTTTTGTGTATTACCAATACTAAATGAACAACACTATCAAAATTTAGTTAATTATAGATTTTTGTAACTATTTATTTTATTTAATCCTTGTTTAGTAGACTTTAATTATGAGAAATAATTTATATTGATTTTAAATCATGAAAATATTTCTGAGTGTTCTTTTTGAATAGCTTAGCTTGTCCATGAATTTTGAGCACCAGTTCATGACTAGAACATAAGTTAAAAATAAATCTTGTTAGATTGATGTCTGTTTTGTTTATTTTCTCAGAATTAATTCTGTGTAGATAAAATCATGAAAAATTCACAGTAGCTAATTTATCCCTGTGTCGATCTACTGTTAAATTTTCAGCTTCTGTTTTTCTCTGGTCTGACCTGTATAATTCAATCTTGTTCTAGGAGTTATCTGAATGAATGAATTGTTTGGATTAAATGGATGCATGAAATGATATGATTTTTACAGAGTAGATTTCTCTTTGTACCTTCTGTTTAGAATATTTTTTCTGAAATTGTTGTTGTTTATGTACTGAGTTATTTAATTATTAGTAGGCCACGACCTGCATGTTATAGGAATCAACTACTGCTTGTTTGTGCAGTTAGTGAACTTCTTTTGTGCCGTTGATCATGATGCCATGAGTAGTTAGAAATGTAGTTAACTACTCTATAAACGATTGCCCATGTGATACGATTGTTTGTTACTTGTTAGACTACAACTTTACCGTGAAGGAAAAATAATAGCATCTATATTGTTGAGCAACTCAGAACTGTGCATTCATACATATGCATTGCTGCATTTCATTTAGGTACGATAGATGAACCACGTGAGGGATGTGACATTGAAGCCGAGCCAGAAGACGGTGAATGGTGGACACATCTAGAAGATGGATGGATGGATCCCGATGTGCATGACCGAAGGCAGATGCTCGCCAAGCGAGTATCATTTAACTAACACTGACTCAGTGTTAATCCCAGGCAAGCCCCGGTACACATCCTATGACTTCAATTTATGACATCTATATATGTTTCTATTATTTGTGCATTAGGTTTAGGAATTACTTGAAACTCTAGTTGCATGATCCCTAGGTTCCCTGTAGTTATACTAGTATGTATATGACGATAGAAATGCTATGCTTAATAAGATCTCGGTAGAAGTCGAGTGATTTTTGGTCACTCGCGAGATATAGAATGTATCGTTATTTTGAGTATATGGAATAATGGAATAGGTTGGAGAAAGAAAAGAAAATGGAGACCGGGGGGGGGGGGGAAAGGCTAGCCCGTCTGTGTCGATTAAGGACCGTTCATTGTCTGGCCCTGTGATCGAGTTTGAATTGTACTAACTGCATGCTGGGAGTAGGAGGTAGTCGAAACCGGTAAGCCGAGTACTGCCTTGCTTCGAAAGTACAGGACTCCAACTCACCTCCTGGGGTAGTCGAGTAGTCGCGGAGAAATGTGATTGCACATGTTTACTTTTGGTGGTCTCACGTTGAGCTCGTCTGACCATATGATGGTGGGGCGGTCCTGTAGTTCGAGGCGGGGAGGGGAATGGTTGGTTTGTATTGTCTGACGGGGCAAATACGTGCCGTGTTGGTTAGGTCCACCTTGCAAGGTTAAATCGGATCGATTCGCCGACAGTCGCTCTCGGATATGAGCACCTTTATCACAGCACCACATCGTAGTAATGAGATGGAATATTAATGTATATGTTGAAGGGAATGTTGAGATTACTAATTGATCTTCTATTATGTTTGTTTTAGAAAGGGTTCTGCAAATGCCTAGATGATATTAATTTATATAGAATGTGAGCTAAAATATTGAAAGTAAGGATCCACCTTTAGACGCTTTTCTGCAAATAATCCACAGCCAGAAAGCCTTGCATGTCTAGATAATGGGCTATGGATACCCATAGTCGGGTAAGTCTTGCTGAGTATTAGTATACTCAGGGTTTGTTGTTTACCCTGTTTCAGGTATAGAAGCTAACCAGGATTCGCATCAGTGGGCTCGATGTGACGTCCTCACGTGTTCATAGTTATTATTTTGTTTTATTGGTTCTCAATCAAATTTCCTTCTCTCAGGTCATATTCTCTTCCGCTGCTTTCATTTATTTTATGTAAATTCTAAATTTAAAGCTATTTTGTAAATATTTATATTATTATTTATTTTTGTGAAATTATATTATGCTGGTACCGTCTGTGCTCGCCGTTGCGCGAGACTTCTGGTGTGTTTCGATCGGTCTGTGGGTTGGAAACAGGCTGTCAGGTTACACTTAATTAAGTTAATGCGCCTGATGCGTTCAAATGATGGCCATTACGCTTAATTAAGCCGTTTAACTTGGCAGTTCTGTCACATCCCCACCTCCGCCGCCGCGTGGGGTCGCTCATGCCGGAGTTCGGCTCCGGGATCCTGGGCTCGTCCCTCAACCCACCGGCGCACTCGACCTTGAGCGGAAAGCCGCACAGCAGCGGGTTGCCGTTGAAGGCGGTGGGCCCCTGGTTGACGAGCGAGCCCACCTGCGGGATCTCGTCGGCGAGGTCGTTCTCGCGGAGGTCCAGGCTGCGCACCGCGACCGCCTCCCCGCACTCGCGGCCGACAAGAAGCATGTGCCGGCGGCTCCGGCGGCGAATCCGGGGAGGAGGCAGACCGGAGGCGGCGGGCTGGCGGCGGCGGCTAGGGAGGCCGGCGGCGTGGCGTCGGCGGGGGCGGGGCGGGGGCGGCGGCGGCGGCGTGCGGGGCGGGGGCGCTCGCCCTGGCACTCGGATCGGGCACAGCTATGTGGAAACGAAAAAAAAGAAATCGATGGGGCCCATGGTTGGCAGCCCAAATAAAAGGCCACAAAATGGAGGGGCCGTAGGGAGAAATTTGGAATGACTACTAAAATGACAGCTCATTCGCTCCTCCTGCAAGAGATCAAATTTTTACACATACCAAGTAAATTTAGAGATGGAAGCTTATTTAGTCATCCTGCTGGAGTTGCTCTAAGCAGCCCGCTAGGGCCACCATTGAGGGCATCAGCTGCATCAACATCCGGCAAACCCCAGCTCCCCTCCCCACTAGCTGCTTCCAATTGGTTTTGGAAATGACGATAGCTGCCTGCGGCACAGGACGATTCAAACCAAGCGCGCACTGTTCGGAAAGACAGCTGCAAACCTTGGTCAACTGATAAGGTGAGGAGAGTGCATGACTTGGATGGCTAGTGGCTACCAGATAGCAGACAACTGTGACCTAGCCACGGATAAGCCTAGGCTGCTAGCGGAGGCACACGAGTGAGGATGAATTCGGATTGAATACGGATGAAATCGGATCCGGATGTCACTTTTTACCACATTTTAATCTGAATCAGAATACGAATGCGGATCTCATCGGATACAAATACAAAACGAATAGTTCGAATCCGGATACGAATTCGGATACCTTCTCGATTTGAAACATAGAGCTATCATAAGTATGTTTATTTTGTCAATAATTTTATATCGGATCAAAATCATTATACAAGTAGGGAGTAAAGGATTAGGATATAGCTAATAATAAAAAGAATATAATTATCTATGCATAACTTTTATATTAAATATATAATACTAATTATAAATGTAAAATAAATAAATATTTAAATACTTAATAATTAAGATATATAAAAAAAGATTTTATCATTAAATAAATAAATAATTTGACTCGAATTAAATAATTTTAATCATGAAATAAATATATTAAATAGTTAAAGTTAATTTTTATATCATTATTAATTTTAATAAATATATTATTAGTTATCTAGATTTCTAAATAATTTAAAGAGTGTTCATCATTAAGTAATAGGTATAAAGATAAGTTTAAGATTGTCTCACTAGTCGTTTTTTCTTTGCGGATACGGACGGATACAGATGTGATCGGATATTCTTCGAATACGAATATGAAATCGGATAGAGAAAAGTTCTTAAAATCGAATTCGGATGCATCCATATGACATCCATATTAAATTTGAATACGGATACGGATATCCATATTTATATTTTAAGCGGATACGAATACGGATAATTCGGATGTTCAGACATCCGGATCCATCCTTGCACACGAGGAGAGCGCAGTGAGTTTGCATCATAGGTGGGGAAGTGCAGCAGTGGTTGCGAGGAAGAAAACAATTGCGATGGGTGAAAGTGATTAGCGGTGGGGAAGAAAATGTATTATTCTCACAGGTGGATGATGTGGATACAAAGCGGCCATGTAGTGTCCGATATTTTTCCATGGACATCGGACGTTCTAGCGGTAGCATTACTGAAAAAATTATCTATAACAACATCCAGGCCGTTTGGTTGGCTGATCAGCCAGTGCTTGCTGGGCTGAAATCTACTGTAGGTACAGTAGATATGAGAGACAACGGTAACAAGCTACCACTGTGTAACGGTCATCAGCCCAGCCAAAAATCAGCGAAAAATATCCAGCCGAACAGCTCAATCATGTACTCGCGTCAGGTTCAACGACATGAGTGTATCGTTGAAGCAAAGAGGCCTCGTTGAGAGCAAGGGTAGATTTTGACTGCTCGCCGGCGTTTTGAGCTCCAGCTCACCCGAGCTGCTGAGCTGGTGGGTGGCTGGCCCCTTGTCCGTTAATGCGCTGCACTCTTCAGTTGGAATGTTGAAAGATGGGATCGGGAGCGCGGTTAAAAAAGAGCATCTCGCCCGCTGTCAGTCGGCGTCTGTAAACTTGCCCGCTTTCTTCTCTCTCCTACTCCTCTTTTTTCCAAGTCGGATTCAGCCACCTCCCCACCGCTTATAATACCTGCTCAAGTTGCAAGCAGGGCGGGTTGCGGCTGCCCGCCCCGCGTCCGCACGAGCCGCAAGTGCCGTCGCGGACATAAGCGGCAAACCCGCATAGTGCCGCTTGCCTTTTGCGGCCGATTTTTGCCATACAGGCAGAGAAGGCAGACAGATTTTTGCTGCCGCTACTGCCGGCGACCGCGATCTTCACTACGTATAGATTTACACGGTGACTAACTGAAAAAGCAACAAATAAAATTACATGCTGGACGCTAATCTTTGGTTAGTTGCTGTGTATACTGAAGACGTCTGATCCAATCCATGCAATACAACTTAGTATCTCACAAAGCCTCTTCTTCTTCCTTCAAAAAAGGTGTAGCTTCAAAGCTTCTTGTTACTTCAAGCACATCCTTTCTTCTAATCTGGGAGTACATTGAAATCAAAAGAATTATCATAAACTAATAGTGAAACAAACCTTGAGCTCTGCAGACTTGAGTTTGTACTGCTACTGACATCTGAACCATATAGCAAAACTAGAAGCAAAACAATATTATTATCAACAATTGGTAAACAAATACTTTATTATTGAAATTGTGAAATTGCTGAACTCCTGGTTTTATTGAGCTGCAAGAAGCTCCCTGAAATATAATTGGTGGGGATCCACCCCCCTTAAAAAAAGGGGTTTTTTTGATTGGTGCCACTGTAATTTTCGAAGTTCTGAGATATGCCACTACAATTCACGTATTTTGAATCGTGCCATTACAATTCTTCTCTTCTTTGAACCGTGCCATTTTATACGTCTTTGATGCTCTTGGACCCACTCGCAGACCCATGTATTTTCGTATGGTCCAAAATACCCCTGCTACTTCTCTCTCTTCCCTCACTGACGTGTGGGGCCCACACGTCAGCTCCTCCTTCAACCTCACCTCCACCGCGTTGCCGTCGAGGGGCGAGAGGGCGACGCGGCAGACCTTGGCCGCCTGCACGGCTGCACCCGGTGCGTGAGCAAGCGCAGCATCTTCACCCTTCCATTGACAACCAGCAGCGACTCCACCTCGATGGCCACCGGCTGCGGCTGCTGCTGCTGCGCGGCGGTGATCCCCATCTGCGGCTGCTGCTGCTGCTGCTGTGTGACGGGGATGGCCGGGACGTCGAAGGTTGCGGACATGTCCTTGGTGCGCCCCTCGTCGATGAGGCCCGCTGGGATGTAGACGGAGCCGAGCTCCCCGCCGGCGTAGGCGACGCGGAGCAAGCTGTGGAAGTGCGCGAGCGGGGAGCGGTTGGGGTTGCGCACCGACGCTGTCTGCTGGAAGGTGAAGGCGACGGTGCCGTTGGCGGCGGCGAAGGAGGGCAGGCGCACCACCGCCACCGCGATGTCGGGGGGCTGCGGCCGGAACAGCAGGAATAGCGCCGCGCCCGCGCCGCCCGCCGACAGCACCAGGAACGCCGTCGCGGCCAGGCACGACGCCAGCGCGGAGGACGACCTCTTCCTGGTGGGCCGCCGCAGGGGGTGCTCTGCTGCCGCCGAGTACGCGTGCTGCGGAGGCCCCCTGCCGGGCGCGGTGGGCGCGGGGTGGTCGGAGGACGACCTCGACAGGGGGCGCTCTGCATAGGGTGGCCTGGGCGAGGGGTGCTCCGACGGTGGCGCGCGGTTGTGCCCCGCCCCCGGTGGGTCACTCGGGGGCGGCGGCCTGAAGAAGGGCTGACCCGCAGCCCGGGCGAGGGCGCGGCGGCGGCCTGCCCGTGCGAAGCCAGGCGGGGGAGGAGCTCGCCCTAGGGGGAGCAGGCCGCCAGCGGCGGGAGGAGCTCGCTGGGAGGGGGGGTGAGGGCGGAGGGGAGCAGGCCGCCGGCAGCGGCGGGGGAGGGCTGAAGTGAGCCGTGTGGGGAAGAAACAACGCCCAGAGGTTGAAGAAGAAATTGACGTGTGGGGCCCACACGTCAGTGAGTTGAAGGGAGAGAAGCAGTAGGGGCATTTTAGGCCATACGAAAATACGAGAGTCTGCAGGTGGGTCCAAGGGCATCAAAGACGTATAAAATGGCACGATTCAAAGAAACGAAGAATTGTAATGGTAAGTTTCAAAATACGTGAATTGTAATGGCGTATCTCAGAAGTTAGAAAATTGTAATGGCATGGATAAAAAAACCCTAAAAAAAGTGCGTACAAAAATAATGATTGAAGGACTAATGATCCTCCTGAAAGCAGTACATTAGCCAGCAGCACTTAAATCTAAGTAGTCAGAAACATTTTTCCATAGTCCACGACATTAGTAGTCTACAAGCCAACATTTTCAGAGGCAAATCTTCCTAAAATCCAAGTAATCATAAACAAACTTTTTCTGTTGTAAGATATCCCAAACCTTGGCTTGGGAAAATGACCTGAAATTGCAATGTTTGAGCTGGATCTTTTGTTTCCCAAATCGTACTTCTCGTGAGATTCAGGCCATCGCAACTCAAGGGGAAGCACGAAATGTGCAGGCAGTGAAAAAAGCACATCTGAGAAGTTCAACCATGGATCAATCACATTTGCGAGCATCTAGATGAGCAGATCCAGCAATCACCTTTGGGGAAGAGGGAGGATGCGCTGGACTGAGGCCTCAGGGCCGGCCGACGCTGTGGGTGCCGCGAGCGGGCACCTGCGGGGAGAGCAGCCAGAGGGGCGCACGCTGGGAGCCTGGGTGTGCACCGCTCCCGGGAAGATAGACGGAGCAGTAGAGGAATGCGACGGTGGCGGGCGGACTAGAGTGTGACGGCGGCGTGGGTTTGCGAGACTGCGGGTTCTTGCGGGCACCTGCGGGTCCAGCGGACTTGGTAAGGTGGACAGCATAGGCCCACATCTATTTTGCAGCTGGGGCGTTTGAGTCGCGAACGGCGATTTTGCGGGGCGGGTTTGCGGGCTCGTATAAGAACCCGCCCCGCCTGCAACTTGAATACCTGCTCTGAAGCAGAGAGGCCTACGATGGCCTTGGCGCTATTTCGCCTGTGGTGTCGTGCCACGTGTATGCTGGAGCATTTCAGCCTTCTGTAAAGCGGCAGACGCGTGGCCGCCTACCTCTTGTGGCTTGGCTTGTTCTCTCGACGATATGTGGATCCAATTTGACCGGTTGGATGGGCATCACGCGTGGAGCGAGGCTTCAACGCGTCCTCCTCGCCCGGGAGACCTTTGGATCGCCCGTGTGACAAATTCTATTTCCATCACCCGAAGGTAGTTTGAGACTAATTCAGCCCAACAAATCGTGAGTCTTTGACATACATGCCATTAAAAAAATTTGTCGCACCGTGTATGCCACTGAAAAATTGAGTGAGTCATCTATGCCATCGCGCTAACTGACACTCATGCCATTCCATCCATATTTTGTTAGAACTTAACAGAGTTGGAACCCTTACAGGTGGGACCCATCAATGGAAAAGACTCTTTTACCCCTAGGTGGAAAGCAAAAGGAAACGTAACCCTTATGCCTATGGGGTCTGCTCCCTGACCGCTGCAGCCCTCCCATCGAGTCCCCCTGCAGGGTGCCGCCGCTGGCCTCCTCCAGATCTACAGGTACTGCCGCAATGGCGCGCCGGCGACGCGAAGGCGCGCAGCCGCCGCGAGCCTGCCCGGCCGCCGCATCCCGGGTGCCCGCCGCCAGGCCGCCGCGAGGGGCGCCCCGCGGCTGTGATGGCGCGCACCAGGAGCCAGGGCGCGCGGGCGCGACCCAGGCACGCCGCCGCCGCGAGGGCAGCGCGGACGCAAAATCCAGCCCCTCCGGCTATCTCCAACAGCACGAACCCAAAACCGAGACCCATTCCGGGATTTAACTATTTAACTATTTTTGCATCCAAATTTAAACACCCTGCTGCCCTTTTCCATGAGAGTAAATGGTACCTTTGCGAAGCCTAAACATTCAAGTTTCCATTTTGCAGCTTTGTGGTTAAAGCTTATATGCAAAAATCTTTACGAACAACATGCAAAGAGGGCTAACTGCTAATTGAAACTGACCTATTTGTCCTGTCAGTTGACCGACGCATTCAAGCTCCGTTTTTGCATCCAAATTTAAACACCATGCTGCCCTTTTCCATGAGAGTAAATGGTACCTTTGCGAAGCCTAAACATCCAAGTTTCCATTTTGTAGCTTTGTGGTTAAAGCTTATATGCAAAAATCTTTACGAACAACTCGCAAAGAGGGCTAACTGAAAACCGATGAGCGATTTGTCCGGTCAAGATGACCGATTTCTCCGGTCAATACTTGACCGATTTGTCCGGTCAAGTTGTTCAGAGACGGCGGCGGAGCCCCGTCCTCTTCCAGCGCTCTCCTCCGTCGTAGCGCTCAGTCTCACCTCACGCACGCACAGTCCACTCACTGTCTCCTCACCTCACGCACGCACGGTCCATCCCTCCAGAGCGCACAATCTCCTCTCGAGATCATGGAGGGCAAAACAGTCTTTTCTCATCTCCGTTAGTGTCTGTTAGCTCTCTTTCCGTCCAAAATGGCATGAGTGTCACAAGAAGTTAGCGCGATGGCATAGATGACCCACTCAACTTTTTAGTGGCATACACGGCGCGTCAAACTTTCTTAGTGGCATGTATGTCAAAGACTCACAAATCATCTCGGCCCATAAATTCCTTTCCTTTCACGCACATGCTCATAATTTTTTTCGCGTGTAAGGATGATATTTTCATGTTGCAGATAAATTTGTGCTCCATGTAAAGATAATATTCTATTCATTCTGTAGACTATTTTATTCATAATATTAAATTCTTTATAATATTAAATTATTTATTGGATTTATAAGACTAAATTGTTATGTGATGTGAACTCATTTGTTCGAGATATTTAGTTTTCAAATGTTCACCATGTACAATAACTTTGTTCATTTTGTTATATTTTTTTCTGTAAAGAAATTATTTGTTCTAGTCATTAAAGTATTTATTGGCAATAGTTAGAATTAAATATCTTGTATTAAAAATATTTTATAAAAATATTCAAATATAGTTAAGTGTGGTATTGACTTGAAAAAACTTGTCATAAGAAACATTGCGTGAACTCAAAATCTTGTCGAGGATTTATAATTTTATATTTTTATTGCCTTCATTGGATTGAGTGTGGGCAGCCCATAAACAGGCCATGCACAGGATTGTTGGGCTGACGGCTCATCAAATATTATCGTTGGAGGAATCAATCACTCAGTTCAGCTTGTCAGCCAATCAACCAGCAGTATTTTTCTCTCATACTAATTCAGCACCAGCCTACCAGACAGCCAGTAGTACTGTTATCTCATAATAAATCAGCACTAGCCACTAGCCACAGCTAAGCAAATAGAGTGAATATTATTGGTGGAGGATATGAGATCATAGATGGTGGAAATATCACCTCTAATGATATATAACCGCACCCCTCCCCTGGCCAAATTTTCCGTCCCCTGGACTGGCTCTTCCTGCGCTGCACCAGATGGGCCGCCATGCATTGTTATTATAGGGCCCACAATAAATTTCATCCATAACTAATTTTGTTTGGTTTAGCATTTTCTAAAATATATGAGTATACTGGTAAGATTCTTTTTGGTATGGTTGCGATACCTTCAAAAACAACTCATGCTCCGACATTTTTGGTGGAGCAGCTTCTTAGTTTAAGAAACTGCTACAGTAATCAAAGATGCTCTAGACGGATAAAAGAACTGATCGTCGGAACCCTAGGGCACCATGACGAAGCGCAAGATCCTAACACTAATCTAGCTAAAATAGAAAAGAGCACTCCCTCCGTTTTCAAAATAAATACAATTCTAAGACCGGACACACAAACCAATGGATAATGTGAAATTAGAAAAATTATGTTTTATATTTTGTGAAGAAAATTCAGACATTGTCATGTCTTTTTTATTAGAAGATTCCGAATACCCTTATTTTTATGGTAGTTAGATTAAAGTAGCAATTTTTTATGGAACAACTCCTGCTCCATTGGTGTCGACTTTTTTGGTGGAGCAGTTTCTTAAACTAAAAAACTGCTGCAATAATCGGAGATGCTATGGACGTATAAAAGAACCTGTCTTCGGAACCCTAGGGCACCAGGATGAGCTCGCCTTTACATCAGTGTCGACAAAGCGCAAGACTCTAATCCTAATCTCGCTAAAATAGCAAAGAGTACTCCCTTTGTCCAAAAATAAATGCAATTCTAAGATCGGACACGCAAATCAATGCACGACGTAAAATTACAAAAATTACATATTATCATTATGAGAAGGATCCAGGCATTGTTTTGTTTTTTTTATAAAAAGACTCCGAATACTATTATCTTTTAGGGTAGTTAGGCCAAATTAAAAATCTTTTGTGGGATAAAACTCTAGATATGAAATTATTTTGGAACAGTAGAAACATGTACACTAGCCCTCGATCTTGCGGCGCCTCTTCACCTCTGGCACCGGAACGGTCGGATAAAGGCTGGGAACGGAATGGCTGCTTCACCGCCCCTTTGAACTGTAGCATAGCAAGGGGGCGCGAAGAATCAAGAGAGTCTACGGGACTAGTTTGCCGAAGTGCTAAGCACAGGAAGGAGTAAGGACATAGAAAAATGGGCCGACCAGCCTGTTCAGGCACCGAACAAAGGGAGCCCAAAGTATTATTAGCGGGACATCGACGTTGGGGATCTTTTTCATTTTTATATTAAAAAAAACAAAATTTCAAAAATATATGTCGAATAGGGAAATTTTCAAAAATGGGTGCCTGTCGCCCTCCTAATGAGTGGGCGACATGACCTAAATGTAAAAAAATTATATTTAGGTCCTGGCGCCCGGACACATTAAACAGTAAACTTGTAAAATCGATATAAAATCGTAGAAAAATAGGAAAAATACAAACTCAACTGTTATGGATTCTATGAAATAATATCTACAACTTTTGTTACATAAAGTTTTTCATTTGATCAATGTATCTAAATCAAGAAAAATAGTTCTTGTACCTAGAAAAATCTTAAATAATTCATTTGGTCTAGTTGTGCTTATCTAAAATTTACCAAATTTTTTTATAGCTCTTAGGAAATAAAATAATGGTACTGTAAAAGTTATGGCTTCTAATACTCAGTATAGCAGCATGGATAAATAACCCATTTAAACTAGACATATTGCAAGATCTAATTTAGAAACTTATTCTAGAAATATTTTCTGGGCCTACGAATTTTGTAGAAGCCTATGCTCACCATATTCAACACTCTGGTCAAATATGATATACATCCAATGGATCTTAAGATTTAAATAAAAATGTATTAAACTGGTATTTAAAATAGAGCAAGATACATTGATCAAATAAAAAACTTTATTTAACAAAAGTTGTAGATATTGTTTTATAGAATCCAGAACAGTTGAGTTTGTATTTTTTTTGATTTTTTAAGATTTTATATTGATTTTACAAGTTCACTATTTAATGTGCCCTGAGCGCCAGGACCTAAATGTAATTTTTTTTTACTTTCAGGTCCTGTCGCCCACTGGATGGGCGACAGGCAACCTGTCGCCCATTAGGGTGGCGACAAGCACCCATTTTTGAAAATTTTCCTATTCGGCATATATTTTTGAAATTTTATTTTTTTAATATAAAAATGAAAAAACGTTAGTGGGCCAACATACAGGCAAGCTGATGAAATGAAAAGAACGATGTGTGCGGTGTGCCTGGCCGGGGGCTTACCCAACGTGTCAAGCAAGTAACGATATGGGGTAGGGTAAAATGGCAGTGGCAGTCACCCCGTTGCTGCTTATTTCAGTACACAGTTGAATACATCGCCAAACTGATACACAACAAGCTTCTACTAAGCACTAGCTACTGCGTAGATCGGTCTGTCCAGACACTGTGCAGTCACATGATGAGTTCTTCATACGCTGGGCCGGAACATGTTGATTACATATGTAGGAGCGACATCTCAGTTGCCCCTCGCCGACGCTGGCCCGCCGCGCGCTCCGGGAGCTCCGCCAGCGTCACCTTGGCCCGCGCCGCCGGTGGCCATGTTGTTAGCCCCCGCCGCGTCCGGTTGCGCCGGCGCCGCTTCGGCGACGGCGTACTGCCCTACAACCTGGACACCAGAACCAAAACATCAGAGCACCCATATAAGCAAGCGCGGTCTTGGCTCGGAGCCTCATCATGATCGATCATCATCAGAGCACGACATACCTGGCCTGCGACGAACTCGGTGACGATGCGCCCGCCGGGCACGGCGTCCTGGGTGACGTTGATCCCGTGCTTGGCGGCGGCGTCGCTGGCCTGGCCGGGGCGCACGGCGCCGACGGCCTCGTTGTACTGGGCCGCCGACTCCATGAAGGCCGCGGCGCTGAATCCGCCGCCGCTCTCCTGCGGGACCTGCACGCCCGGCACGCTGTCCTCGGCGGACCGCATGGCCGCCGCGTCGCGCGGCGCGATGGGCTGCGCGGCCAGCTCGCCCTTCACGGCGAAGGCGTCGCCGTACTTGATGGGCTCCTGCTGCGGGGCCTTGCTGCCCTGCTGCGCCTGGCGCAGCTCCTGGTCTTCCCTTCTCGGCTGCGGCTGCGCCATGGCTACACCACCACTGCTCTTCCTCCTGCTTCCTGCAGGCTCCAACAAGCGGCTGCTGCACCCGACGATCGAGCGACCTCAAGCTATGGGATTCGTGTTGGGTGAAAGGCTAATCTCTGTTGCTTTCAGAATGAGTGAATGGTTACTTATATAGAGTTGTTCCAGCGAGCGAGACACTTGTTGGTGCTGTCGACGGCTAGGTAGAATTTTCTGGCTACCAGTAGCTATTGAATCCAGCTGCCCCTCCCCTGCACAGGGTCGCTTGCGCCTTCGTCTTGTTGTGGTGTACGTGGAGGCGTCGCGTGGCTGGAATCGGGAGAGGTCGGTACGGGGCATGCGTGCTGGCCAGGTTGGGTTGGTGCGACGGTGCGCCGCTCGCGCACGGCCTCGCGTTGTCGGGCGTGTACATGACCCCCGGCAAAGGCTGCACGTGTATCGCCAACTTTGTGCACGTGGCGCACTCGTGTCGCCGCATCACGGACAATCGGACACGACGTATCAAGAACGTACCATTTGTCTTGGAATGATTATCCTGTGGTTTTAACAATCTCTCCCTGCCCTGTTCTCAGTTTCGAAATCGTACTGCAATAATCCAATACTGAATCCGAAGGTGCCGGGACGGCGTCCTTTAATAATGCTGCGAAAAATAAAATCCCTAGAAAATTCTCCTTCTGGATTCTTTTCAGCTTTCACAGCCAACTTTCCTTGCCTTGGACTTGGCCAGCATGTTTCTTTTTTTTTTTAAAATATGGGATTATCCAACTGCTTTTTCCCTCCCTTCCGTTTCCCATTTTCATGTGAGATAGGAGAGGTGTTCCTGTGGTTCCTTGCAAAAAGAAACCCAAATCACGATAGGACCAACGGGGCAGGGCTCGTCTCCTAGGGACTAAGATAATATACACCAGGGAGCTATAATAGATCTTATTCGGACCGTCCATTTGATCCTAGGGATTGATTTTGTCCTTTTGGATGGTCTGAATTATGTTCCATCAATGCATGTATACATATTTTCGGTTTCTGTGCTGTACACCGGCTGTACATTGATGTAGGTTGTTGGGTTCTTTGTTTCTTTACAGCCCAACCAAAATGCATACACGAAGGTGTCACTGAGCAAAATAGTAGAGTTTCGCCCTCATGTAAACACGTGTCGAGTACAGGTTGGTTATGGGGTATTTATACCCCCGACCTTTATTACATAATGACCTCAATGCCCCCTATCTGCCCAGAATATTCTACGAATATCCCGGCCCGTAGGTCATTTTACGGGTTAGAATGTACAAGTTGTCTACTCTATCCGATTTGTGGTCGGGACGCTATCTCGAAGGTCCTCTGCAACCTTCGGATTAGCGCTGGACCTTCGGAAGCCCTCTTGATTCTTTGGGGAGTCCCTGAGGCTTCGGGCCTTCGGAGTGACCTTCGGGCTTCGAGGACCTTTGGTTTCATCCGAAAACCTTCGGGCGCATCACTTGACCTTCGGCCGCATCACTTGACCTTCGGCCGGAAGGGTGACCTCCGGGCTCTGGCGACCTTCGGTACCTTCGGCTTCCGTCCTGCAGTCTAGGGTAACCTCCGGTACGTGCGGTGGTGATCCCCAACAGTAGCCCCTCGCGGGCAAGGGCCGACTCCGACGGGCAGAACCCTCGAAGCCTCTATCACCTGCAACCAAAAAATGTCTCCCTCCGTCGGAGGTTGGGACGAGCCGAAGGTAACTTTTATATACGTGTCGATTTTTCATTGGGTGACGTTTGGTATCCTTCTCGATTTTACCATTGCTGTTTACTGCTCACTTTCACCCCCCTATATAAGGTGGGGGGGGGGGGGTGAGGCGTCGCTTTCACGCCTTCTGATCGTAGCGAAGCTCTGCCGGATTTTTGAGCTTGCTACGTGGGGTGCTGTGATTTGCCGGGAGCTTCGAGCGATTTGGTTTGGTGATCTGCAAGCCGGGAGATCTTCGCATTGTCTGCATCATTTGTAAGTTTTTTTTACTGGTATTGTTTGCTGGCGCAGGGATGGCTAGAGTTAAGATCACTGCTAAAGACATTACCGAAGGTGCTGCTTTGCCCAAAAAGGCGGAGCATCTTTCGGGAGGGGAAGAATCCTTTTCGGACGTGGACGTTGATCCTTCGGAGCTGATGAAGAAAGAGAAGCCTGCCCCGACTCTGAGGTTTGGACCTTCGATCATGTCCGCGGCTCTGATTGAGTCGTATGTTGAGAGGGGGTATTTTCCGGTGGGTGTCTGCCGGCTGCCGTAGGGGGAGGAAACACCCAATCCCGAGGATGGGTAGTGTGTGGTGTTTCGCGACTTTTTTGTCGCCGGGCTTCGGTTCCCCCTTGATCCGGTGGTTCCGGAGATTCTCGCTAGGTTCAAAGTGAAGATTCACCAGTTGACACCAAATGCTATCGTTATGCTCTCAAAGTTCTTCTGGGCTATGAAGACCTTCGGGGGACCTGTCTCGGTTGATGCCTTCTGTCGTTTGTACGAGCTTCACCCACAGGGCCGTAAGGTGCGGTTTGCGGACAAAGATGAGGTTTTTAGCGCTCAGAGTGGCTGCTGCACCTTCATGCCGCGACGACCCAACAAATCTCAAAGGATCGAGCGGGTGGAGCTCTCATATTGCCAGAAGAACCGATGGGATGATGACTGGACCGAATTTTGGTTTTATGCCAAAATTGGTTTTCCGAGTGCCGACGAGACGGGCGAGGTTTCTTATCCTCTGGCATCGAAGGTTCTTCCGGTTGAACACATCAGCCAGGCCGATTTCCGGAGGTCCGCGGTTGGTTACAAAGATTGTGTGGGTGCCTTTGGGTCAGCGGCTGGGTTGATTGGAGGGTGGGACTTGATTGAGGAGTTTATTTGTGCAAATATCTGGCCCTTGTCTGCCGGCTGGGATCCAAATCCCCTTGCGAAGGTTAAGGTTCGCGCTTTGAAGGAAAGTGTTCCCTTTCTGAAGCTTGAGCTTGTGAAGCCGCCTGGCAAGAGTGACAAGGCCATTGTTGCGGAGGTCGAGGAAATGGCTGTGGAACTAGCAGGTCCCTATCTATTGAAAGAGCATGAATCTTTAGTTGCCTGCTGCTCTAGTGGCTCTCGGGTGAATCGTTCTTTTGCGGTTATGGGAGTGAGGTACCCTGACCGGATGGAGCCCAAGAAACCGGAAAAAAGAAGCAAGGGCACCTCGAGCGAAGATCCTGCCGCTAAGAAGAGGAAAGTTTCTTCTGCGGCTGCTGAGGCCCCAAAAGCTGAACCGAAGGTTTCATCTTCGAGGCCGCCCCGACCGCCTCCGAAGGTGCCTTCGACTAAGAAAGGTAATCGCTTAGTTCGATACCTTCGTGATGTTGGCCCTAGGGAGATGTGTAGCGAGTCCTTTATGCGGGTGCTAGAGGAGACAATAAGTCACTCCCCGCTCCGAGGGGAGTCGATGGAGCTTTACCTTGACTAGTTTGGGTCTCTTCTTTCAGGACCGGACAACGTCGGGGATGTAGTTGTCAAGCTGAATCCCTCAAGGGGTGGTGGGCTTCGAAGCGTTAGTTTGCTTGATTTGGATGACGAGGGTGCTGCCGTCGATCCTATCTTGCCTTCGCCAGCAGCCAATGCTGAGCCGGCTCCGGCCCCGGTGAAGGATGTTACGAAGGTTGCCAGCACGGTTGTCGCTACCCCGAGCGTACAGCCTTCGAGGGTTTTGGAAGGCATGGAAACCGAAGGCGCTGGTGCCGTTGGTGCCGAGGCCCGGAGGGACGAGGGGGGGGGGAGGCTTTGATTGGAGATGACACACGCGACGAAGGTCACCTTCGTTTCAACGAACTAGGTGGGATTCTACTGCCTCGTCCTCTTAATTTTCAAGGACCAGATATTGATCCTTATCTTCCTTGGATTTGTGAAGTAGAAGTTGCTGAGATGATAGCGGAGCTATCTCATGAGATCGAGTTTGGATCCACGAAGGTTCCTCTACCTTCGGAGGGGACTTCTTCGGCCGTTGAGAAGCGTCAACTTGAGAAGGAACTTTTTGATGTAGAAGGTATTTTTTACTTTATTCTAGTGGTTTGCACACTATTGGTTTGCTTAACAGCTATGGCTTGTGCAGGTTTTAAAAGCGAGCTTGAAGCTCATGGGACCGGAGATCTTGGCTGTGTGGTTGCGGCCATGAATGCAAAGGCCTTTCTTGCTGGAAGGGTTCTTTTGAAGAGAGCGAAGGTGGAGTTTGACAAGATGCTCGAAGGCTCTGCAGAGAGGCTTCGTTTAGTTGAGGAAAATGAGAGGCTGAAGAAGGAACTGTCATTGCTTCAAACTCTTGAAGATTCCCGGAAAAAGCAGAATGAGGAATTAGAGGAGAGGGCGCGACGCGACGACATTGTTGTTAATGAAATGCAAAAAGAATTGGACTCGAAGGAGGCCACCATCGAGGGTCTAAGGCAGGAGATTAAGAAGAGTGTTGATAAGACCAGGAAGGCGGAGGGTCTTGCTGTTCAACTTTCGGGTGAATGTGCTAAAAAGGATAAGGTTATTGAAAAGTTGGAGGAGGAGGCCCGTGATAACGTGCAGTTGCTGACCGAGGCCACTGATGAAATTGTTGAGAAAAGCTCTGAAATCTTCGAGGCTTACAAAGATGTGCTCGCGACCTTCGGGGCTGAGCCTGAGCCTTTGCTAAGGTCCGACGGTCTTGGCTTAAATGGGCTTCTTGACTGGATGCTGAAAGAGTTCGCCGTTTTGGGAAATATCTTGACTGATATTTCAGACAACTCGGCTATTATCTCGTGCAAGAATGCATTCGCCTTGCTTGAGCATGAAGGCTGTCAAGATCTGATCAAGATTGCCGCTCCCGGATATTAGCTTTCAGAGTCTTCGGAGTTGGAGGCTTGCTCGAGCCAGATTCAAACCGTGAAGAAAACTTTTCTGCGAAAGTTCTGGCTGTCCACGGGACGTCAAGCCTTGCGGGACATAGCACGTCAACGCCTTGAGGAGGTTCGGGCGGTAACCTTCGAGTTTGTTTTCTTTGTGTGCTTCAATGTGATCTAATTGTACTGTTTTGCAGTCCAAGCGCGCTCGCGAGGCCGTGAAGGGTTTCGTCGATGAAGGTTTAGAGGCTGGAGAGATTGCGGGAACATCTGGTCAATCTGGACACGACGACGAAGAAGAGGACAACCCGGAGGTCTAGGAATGCAGTTTTTGTGAAATGAACTTGATATTTTGTGACGTGAATTCTGATGTAAATGTTCCCACCCTGGCCAGGCTGTTGTGCCGGTAGGTCAAACGATTTCTTTGGCGCTGCTTCGAGTCGGGCGCGATGGTGTTGCTGCCCTCTGGACAGATTGGGAGCATTTCAGCTTCGCCCACCCGGGTGTGAGTGTTGGCAAGTTTTTGAACGCTAGCGGTGCTAGGAGTATCTGAACTGTGACGGACGATATCTTAGTTAGGGAAGACACTATTAGTCTTATGTAAATAGTCGCTGTGTTTGTTCTGCTTTCTTCTTTTTCGCGGTTTCTTGCACTTGCTTTGTGCGTGGCGGCTGTTTTTGTTGGCTTCGACTGCCGGTCTTTGAAAAAATGTCTCCCTCGAGAGTTCGTGGTGATTGGGGATGAGTGAAGGCTGTTTGGGTTTCGTAACCACATGCTTTAGACAGCATGGGCAAATTATTTTCGAGGGAAAAACGTCTCCCCCACCTTGCACATGCTAGTCGAAGCTGTGAAAGTCCGCGTGCTTTAAGCGGCACGGGCAATTTTATTTTGAGAAAAACGTCTCCCCCACCTTGCACGTGCTGATTGAAGCTGCGCGAAGGTTCTTGTGGTTTGTTGTGCTGTAGTTTTTAGGGCGAAGGTGTTTGGTTTCGATGCTAGGTCGACAATCCCTTGCCTTTTGGTGCTTTTTGCACTCAAGTTTTTGGGGCGAAGGTGTTTTGGCTTAGACCTTTGGTCGGCAGCCCCTTGCCTTTTAGTGCTTGTTGCACTTAAGTTTTAGGGCGAAGGTGTTTTGGCTTCGACCTTTGGTCGGCAGCCCCTGTCCTTTTAGTGCTTGTTGCACTTTAGTTTTAGGGCGAAGGTGTTTTGGCTTCGACCTTTGGTCGGCAGCCCCTTGCCTTTTAGTGCTTGTTGCACTTAAGTTTTAGGGCGAAGGTGTTTTGGCTTCGACCTTTGGTCGGAAGCCCCTTGCCTTTTAGAGCGAAGATTTAAGCCTCTTTTGGATAAGTATGCTGGGCCCGAGAGGGAAGCAAGCCTAGCTGACTTAGTTTTGCAATTTATATCGAGAGACGGTCGAAGTTTGCGATTTTAACGTTGCTTCGACTGTTGAGAGCTTCGGAGATAGGGGAAAATATTTTCATTCATAGTGATGGAATTTACAAAGGGTCCACCTCATTAAAAACCTCACCTCCTAAATGGAGTCCTCTTTTGTGAGGAAAAGAGTATGGCCCAAAGGTTTAAAGGAAAAGAAATGTAAAAAGTTCCTAATGAGTCTGGACCTACTTATAGATTCGCAGTCTGACCCTTTTTACAATTGGCTAGATGTAGTACTTTTTGAGACTGTCAGCATTCCATGAATGTGACAGCTCGTTGCCTCCGGAGTTGGCCAGGTGATATGATCCAGGCCTTTTGCTGGAGATGACAAGGTATGGGCCGTCCCATTTTGGCTCCATTTTTCCTGCATTTTCTACGTTTGGCTTGCGCTTGAGGACCCAGTCTCCCACGGAGATGTTCTTTTTGATCACCTTCTTGTCCCTCCATTTGGTCATTTCTTTCTGGTATTTGTTTAGATTAGAGGCCGCTTGTAAGATGTCGAGCTCTATCAGGTCTGAGTCGTCCGGAGGTTCATTGCCTTCGGGTGCAGTGATTGCCCTTAGACTCTTATTCTTGAGCTCTTCTGGGCTCATAGCTTCGGCGCCGTATAGGATCCTGAACGGGGTGAATTTGGTGGTTCTTGTTTCGGATGTGTTGTCTGACTACACAACCTTCGGGAGTTCATCCACCCATTTGCCTTTCTTCTGGTCAAAAAGACATTTTTTGATGCTTGTGAAGATAATGCCATTGGCGCGCTCCACAACCCCGTTAGATTGGGGATGGTAGACTGAAGCGAACATGAATTTAGTTTCTATGCTTCAGCAGAACTTATTGAATAGCTGTGAGTGGAATTGTTTGTCATTGTCTACCGTGAGTTCCTTTGGAACTCCGAACCTGCATATGATGTTTTGCCAGAAAAATTTTCGAACTGCTTCGGAGGTAATGTTTATCAGGGGCTTAGCTTCAACCCATTTGGTGAAGTATTCAACGGCCACCACTGCGTATTTGTAATTTCCTTGTGATATGGGCAGAGGGCCTACAAGGTCCATTCCCCACCGCTGGAGGGGCCAAGCGGGGGCTATCAGTTGCAAGGGTTCCGAAGGTCTGTTTGATTTTGGGCTCAGCTTTTGGCAAGCTTTGCAAGTTTTGACCAGTTTTTCTTTGTCTTTCTGCGCAGATGGCCAGAAGAAACCCTGCCTGAATGCCTTGGCTGCAAGAGGTCTGATGCCTATGTGGGATCCACAGATGCCAGTGTGGATCTCTTTCAGAAGTTCAATGCCTTGATTGACTGGGATGCATTTTAGCCAAGGGGTTACTACCCCTGACTTGTATAGTTCGCCATGTGAAATCGCATAGCCTCTTGCTCTTTGGGAGAGTCTTTTTTCTTCTGCTTCATCAGTGGGCTCATAGTGTCCCCGAAGGTACGCCATTATTAGCGCCCTCCAATCTTCGCTCAAGATTACGTTGATTCTACTTTCCTTCTTTGGCCTGGTCGAAGGTGTAGAGATTTCTTCGAAGAAAACATCTGGTGGAAGTTTCTGCTTTCTGGCCGCTGCCTTTGCGAGCCTGTCGACTTCGTCATTCTGGGCGCTAGGGATGTGGATGATTGTGAAGCCCCTAAAATGTTTTTCCATTGCCCTGACTGCTTCCAAATACTGGATGAGCTTGGGTTTCCTGGCTTTGGATTCTTTTTCTATATGATCTGCAATGACCTTCGAGTCTGTCTTGACGATACAGTTCTGGTGCCCGAGTGCCTTCATTTTGAGAAGTCCGAGCAGAAGAGCTTCATACTCGGTTGTATTGTTTGTCGAAGGTGCCGACTGGTCGAAGTTGAGATGGGCCGCGTATCTTATTTTTGCTCCCAAAGGTGATTCAAGGATTGCTGCAATGCCGACACCTTCGTTCTGCCAGGCTCCGTCATAGTGAACTATCCATGTTTCTGTGAGTTTTTCCTGAGCTTCGGGCGATGTCCAGTCTACTATGAAATTGGCCAGGACCTGAGATTTGATTGCTGTTCTGTTTTCAAAGTCAACTACCAGTTCTGATAGTTCCGAAGCCCATTTTGCTATTCTTGGCGAAGCTTCTCTATTTTGTAACAGGTCATGTAGGGGTTGATCGGAGATGGCTATAATTCTGTGAGCTTCGAAATAGTGGCGAAGCTTGTGGGAGGCCATGATAACTGCATAGGCTATCTTTTCAAGTTCTGAGTAGTGTAGCTTGGATTCGGCCAGAGCTTCGGATGTGAAGTACACTGGGTACTATTTACGAGTGTCGACTGTGTCTCTTTCGACCACTAATGCGGCACTAACAGCTTTTTGAGAGGCCGAAGTGTAAAGCAAGAGTACCTCCTTTGGGTCTGGGGAGGTTAGTTTGGTCATGCTTTGCAGGTATTGCTTGAGGGAGTTGAAAGCTTCTATCTACTGCTCGCCCCATTCGAATTTCTGGGAGCTTCGGAGGACCTTGAGGAATGGCAAGCTTCGGTCTGCCGAGCGTGGGATAAATCTGTTCAGGGCGGCGATTCTGCCCGTGAGTTTTTGCACGTCCCTCAATGACTGTGGCTCTTCCATGTTGCAGAGGGCTGCGATTTTGTCTGGGTTGGTTTTGATGCCTTTAGTTGAGACCAGGCATCCTAAGACCTTCCCCTTGTGGACCCCAAACACACATTTTTCGGGGTTAAGGCTCAGGTTTGCTTTACGATGGTTTGCGAAAGTTTCTGCAAGATCTGATATGTGATCTTATCGTGCTGCACTGATGACGACGATGTCATCGACATAGGCTAGGATGTTTCTTTTCAACTGTGATTCCAGAACTTTGGAGGTCATTCGTGAAAATGACTGGCCGGTATTTTTTAGACCTTCGGGCATTCTTACGAAGCAGTAAGTGCCGAAGGGGGTTATAAAACTTGTTTTCTTCCTCGTCTTCCGATCTCATCCAAATTTGGTGATACCCAGAGAAACAGTCCAAGAGTGACATCAGCTGGCTGTTTGCGGCATCATCAATGATTTTGTCAATTCATGGGAGGGGGAAATCGTCTTTCGGGCAGGCTTTGTTTAGGTCGGTGAAATCTATACACATTCTCCATTCTTTTTCTTGACGGGCACTGTATTCGCGAGCCAAGTTTGGTACTTAACTTCGCGGATGACCTTCGCATCCAGCAAGCGTTGTACCTCCGCCTTGACGGCGGAAACCTTTTCATCGGACATCTTTCGTGGTTTTTGCTTTTTTGGCTTTACACCGGATCTGATGTCGAGACTGTGCTCAACTATATCTCTGCTGACTCCACGAAGGTCACTGGCTGACCATGCAAACACGTCCTTATTTTTGTTCAGGAAGTCGAGTAGTTCTTTTTCTTCTTCTTCGAATAAAGTTGCACTTATCGTTACAACTTTATCCGGGAGGTGCTTGTCAAGGGGTATTCTTTTGACTTCACAGCCTTCGTCGAAGGTTACTTTCTCTTTACTGGGCTTTTGAGGTTTGAGGACATGTACGTTTCTTTGCCCCAGAGCCACTCCTCGCTCTATGTCCCTGGCGAGCTGTTGATTGCCGCGCACAGTGATAATGCCTCTTGAAGCCGGCATTTTCATGCACAAGTACAGTTGGTGCACGACTGCTTCAAATTTATTTATGAGCCCCCTTCCGAAGATGGCTAGATAGGGGTAGTTCATCTCGACAACGTCGAAGGTGATGTGTTCTGTTCTTGGATTGGTGATGTCACCGAAAGATACAGGGAGTGAGATTTTTCCAAGGGCTTCGACCCTTTTCCCTCCAAATCCAATTAACGGAATTTCGGCTGGCTGGAGGAGGTTTCTATCAATGTTCATTCTGTTGAAGGTGCTTGAGAAAATTATGTCGGCGGAGCTGCCAGTGTCGACCAGTATTTTTCTGATGGTCCAACCTTGAATGTTGGCTTCGATGACCATTGCATCGATGTGGGGGTAGCTATTGAGGCTCATATCCTCCTCTGAAAAGGTTATCGGCATGTGAGACCAAAGTGTCTTTTTTGCGGGGCCGTCAACTAGGATGTTGTGGACTTGTCTGAAGTAGTCCCTGCGCTGCCTTTTGTTTTGGAACTCTAGGGTGGAGCCTCCGGATATGAGCATGATCATGCCGAAGGATGGTAGTGCAGATGTCTGCGAGGCTTGGGAGCCTTGTTGCTCTTGCTTTGGGGGTGGGCCTGGAGGGGGTGGAGATAGCGCTTCCTGAGCCTGCTGCTGGCTCGGAGGCGGAGGTAGGGATAGCGGTTTGGGATAAGCTTGTGGCTCAGGAGGCCAGTCGTTTGGGTATGGGTTGTAGGTGAATGCTGGTGTGGGTTGGTAGGTTGGATTGTATAGATTGGATGTAGGTGGGAACGGCGGTGCGGAAGATCCTGGCCACGCAGTGTGACTGACCAGTTTGGCTTTTTTCTCTTCTTCCAGTCGTTTGAAGGTTATCGGCATGTGAGACCAAAGTGTCTTTTTTGCGGGGCCGTCAACTAGGATGTTGTGGACTTGTTGAGTAGTCCCTGCGCTGCCTTTTGTTTTGGAACTCTAGGGTGGAGCCTCCGGATATGAGCATGATCATGCCGAAGGATGGTAGTGCAGATGTCTGCGAGGCTTGGGAGCCTTGTTGCTCTTGCTTGGGGGTGGGCCTGGAGGGGGTGGAGATAGCGCTTCCTGAGCCTGCTGCTAGCTCGGAGGCGGAGGTAGGGATAGCGGTTTGGGATAAGCTTTGGCTCAGGAGGCCAGTCGTTTGGGTATGGGTTGTAGGTGAATGCTGGTGTGGGTTGGTAGGTTTGATTGTATAGATTGGATGTAGGTGGGAACGGCGGTGCGGAAGATCCTGGCCACGCAGTGTGACTGACCAGTTTGGCTTTTTTCTCTTCTTCCAGTCGTTTGAGTGTTCTTTTTTTCTCAGGACAGAAGTTGGTAGTATGGTCCGAATCGCTGCTGTGAAAGTGGCAGAAAAACTTTTTGGGTCCATTTGAAGGTCCACGGCCTTTTCTGCGACCACGACCGCGGCCTCGGCCCTTATGCCCTGAATGGTTTTGTCCTTGGTTGTTGTGCTGACCATCGGGTGACTTGTTTGGGGGGGGGGTCATGAATGAGTCCTGTTCCTGGTCAGGGCTGGTTTCTTGCGAAGGTTCCACAGGGAACACGAACTGTGGGTTTTTGTTTTGGTAGTTCCAGTTATTTTTTCTCAGCCTGCCTTATTACCCTTCGCTGCTCGACCCTCCGTTTGTGGTCTGCGTCTGACCTGGCGTATTTTTCTGCCTCATTATACAGGTCGCTGAGTGTTCTGGGTGGCTCCCTAGACAGATGCGAGGCTAGCTGTCCAGGTGATAAGCCAGCGATGCACTTGGCAATTGCGTCTTTTTTTTTGGGAAATTTGGGATCAGAGCTTTCTTCTGGACGAACCTCCAGAAGTAATCATAGAGGGATTCTTTGTCTCCTTGGAGACACTGGAAGTTTTCTATGGTGTTCGAGTCGAGTCGACCGAAGCCTTGGAAGTCTTGCCTGAGCTTCGCTTTTAGCTGAGGCCAGCTTGTGATGGAGCCTGATGGTTGGTGGGAGTACCAGTTGGCTAGTGGACCTTCGCAGGCCATGATAAAGGATTTTGCCATGATAGGGCCATCGCCGCCAGCCGAAGCTATGGTAGCTTCGTAGGCCATGATGAATTGGGTTGGGTCTTCTGATCCGTTATATCTGGGGAGCTGAGTTGGCTTGTAGCCCAACGGCCATGGTGTGTGCTGCAGGGCTGCAGAGAGTGGTGAGTTGGGGTCAAATGTGCCAGCCGAAGGTGAGACGTAGTGGCCTTGGCGGGTATGATCGGTTTGGATGTTGTGGATCTCATTCTGGTGAGTGGCTCCCAGCGGAGGTTGCTGCTTATGATTGGTCTGAGTGTTCGCGCATTCTTTCTCCATTCTGTTAATCTCTGCTTGCATAGCTGATACTTTGCTCTTGGCTTCGGCCTGCTGGTTTGCTCGGTTTAGCGCGTTCTGCTGGACGGCCAGCTGCTTGGCAAGGGTTTCCTTCTGCTTTTCTAAGGCTTGCAGCTGGAGGCTCAGGGTGGTGAACTCATCTTGGTTGGACCCCGAAGGATCTGTGCCTTCGGGAATTCCGTTGGGTGGTTGGTCGTTATTCAGTGGAGGTTGTGTGGAAGGGTTTTCTTCGATGGTTCGGTAACCATTTTGGGTGTCATCAACGGGGGGTTTGATAGGTTTCCTCTTTGTTTGTGCCATCGAGGGTTGGTTTATGAGCTGGGAACACGGTTGGCGCCACTGTTGGGTTCTTTGTTTCTTTACAACCCAAGCAAAATGCATATACGAAGGTGGCACTGAGCAAAACAGCAGAGTTTCGCCCTCATATAAACACGTGTCGAGTACAGGTTGGTTAGGGGTATTTATACCCCCAACCTTTATTACATAATGACCTCAATGCCCCAACCTGCCCAGAATGTTCTACGAATATCCCGGCCCGTAGGTCATTTTACAGGTTGGAATGTACAAGTTGTCTACTCTATTCGATTAGTGCTCGGAACGCTATCCCGAAGGTCCTCTGCAACCTTCGGATTAGCACTGGACTTTCGGAAGCCCTCTTGATTCTTTGGGGAGTCCCTGAGGCTTCGGGCCTTCGGAGTGACCTTCGGGCTTCGAGGACCTTTGGTTTCATCCGAAAACCTTCGGCCGTATCACTTGACCTTCGGCCGCATCACTCGACCTTCGGCCTCATCACTTGACCTTCGATCGCATCACTCGACCTTCGGCCGAAAGGGTGACCTCCGGGCTCTAGTGACCTTCTGTACCTTCGGCTTCCGTCCTGCAGTCTAGGGCAACCTCCGGTACGCGCGGTGGTGATCCCAAACATAGGTCGATCGGAATGGTCAGGATGGTATATTTTCAAAATTATTTGAACCATTTCATCTCTATCCTCCCTCTCTCCTCTTGGTACCGGCGGTGGCTGAGATGCAAATGTGATGGCGAGGTACCTGCCAGATCTAGCTGATGGTGTGTGAGTACCGCAAGCAGGGATCGCGCTTGAGAGAGGTATGGGTGACACAGTAGTTTAGATAGGTTCGGGCCGTCATGGAGCATAGCACCCTATGTCCTATGTGTATTTGTGGATTATCCTTGATGTGGGTCTCTTCGTCTGAGTGATCTACGTCACAGTCGGAATCGATCCCCTTACATTTTAGCTTTCCTACCTCATTTATACTACCTCCTCCATTAGTAGATAATCACTGCCTCCGTCCCGTGTGAATGGGGTGCCCAATGTAGGGCGCCGTCCGTCCATTAGGTGGGCCCCACCCCTTGCCGGGGTGTAGGCCTACGGGCCAAGCCCACTCCTCTTGGGGGTCGCCCCTCATGCGACCCCGGGGGTCTTCTGTAGGCATTCTGGGGCCACTGGCGGCTTCGGGGTGGCCCGAGGTCCCGGCGCTTGTCTCCCGGGCCCATATCTAAAGCTGGCGAGGCCAGATCCGGCGGTAGCTCTGGTCGGTGCGACCCCACGGAGAGTGGCGGCGCGGCGGTGAGTGCGGTGGAGGTGTAGACGTGAGGAGGTGCTCAAGCTCGCGGTGGAGGCGAACGCGAGGAGAGATACACATGGGGCCACTACTGCAGAAAACGTTTCTAGGGTGGGTAGATTGGCATTTTCAGGGGCGGGAGCACCACCCGTCCCTGTCTCCCACAGCTAGAAATCAAGTTTTCTAGGGGTGGATAAAGGGCCGCGCCCCTGAAAATCAATTTCTAGTGGCGGGCCATGGCACCAACCGCCCCTAGAAATCCTTTTTCAGGGACGGCCCACCCCGTGAGCCGCCCCTGAAAATAATATTTCTAGGGGCTGATGATATCATCACCCGCGCCTGGAAATTCTTTTACAGGGGTGGCTCAAAGCATGAGCCGCCCCTGAAATTCTTTTCCCGCCATGACAAAATTTGAAATTCCAGATTTTTGTTTCCCGCTTTATTAAACCATTCAAATTTATGTTTCCTGCCAATTTATTCTAATCTGTTTCCCACTGTATTTAATTATTCTAATTTTTGTTTCCCGCCAATTTTCACCTCTAAATCAATTGTGCGATTCAATTCAGCTTTTCAAAATTCTATTTTTGCCAAATTTCTGCTTTATTTGAAAGGATCGATGATGAATATATTTCTTAAACATTACTAATTACAAATTCAACATAAAATCATATAAAGTATCATTACATGCATCATTAGAGTACATCCATCATAAAAGTGCGTAGAGTACATACATCATTTATGTTGAGTACCGAATATCCTTATTTTCCCACTGACGGAGGCTTGCAAATTTTGTGTCGGTTGATAATTCATGCTCTGGGTGAACAAATTCTCCACCTATATGGACCACTTCATGCAAAATGAAGCGACATAAATCAGCGACTATAAAAAGAAGTTGTTCCTCATGGAGTGGACCTACGTGGAGTGCCTGTCGATCCTGAAAATATGAAATCCATTCCAAAACTAAGCCAAGTGTTAGATGCAAACACTTACAATATGCAGTTATGCATCTATCCTACAAAGAGTAGATGCTTACCCATTCGGGATCTTTTGTGTATCTCCCGAGCTCCCTCATGTGCTCGCACACGTAGTATCCACAGTACACGGAACCTGAAGGTTGCTTGTGGCATGGATAGTGTGTGCGCATCACCATTTCTTTGTTCCTATCGTGGGAGTGTTCTCCTCCTTTGTGCACGTAGTGCCTGTAAGCCCTGTTTTTTATAAAAAAGAAAAGAAATAAGTAGTTATTTATGTGTGCAAGATTTAGCA